>NC_136489.1:60029874-60094874 GCF_053919585.1 Euprymna scolopes | reverse complement strand
ACCCATTGAATTAAAAAATAAACAATTTCATCGATTTCGATAACAATAATGTATGAATGGGTCGAACATCTCTATATTCACATTCCATCCCATATCGTCCCGGTCAGCTAATAAATTTAATTCAGAACAATATAACTTTTAAAAACAGAAATTTATTGTTTGGACAAAGATTACAATTCATAGTTTTTCATAACCCATTTAATGTAGGCTATCTCCTCAGTGGAAAAGGCATTAGCACATATTGTGTCTAATTCGAAATAATTTTGTTATTCAGCACATACAAAAAATATATACAAAAAATTACATCTTTTTAATGGATAGATGAAAATAAAATAGAAACAAAGAGAAGATATGAAATTATGGCACACGGGTTTCGTGAAAGTCCCTGTATAGTGTAAGATGGTGTAGTCGGACTCCAAGTTAGTTAAATCGATCCACATTGTAGGTATATTCCAATTTATTGTAAAACTACTTTGGTTCTTTTAATTATAATCCTTTGAATATGGAAGGTTCGAGATTCATCTCGCCTTATTTTAAGGTAGTGTAGAACTTGTGTCCACAGATACCCATTCTCTATTATAGAACAGGAACATTTTTAATGTATTTGATAAAATGTCAGGATTGTTGGAAGCATTCCAATCAGATATTTTAACGGTAGACCTAAAATAGAGATAGAATTAGATAAAGTAAAAAAATACTAAGATAAAATATGTGATAACCGGTATGTGAGGAGCGTATGTTTCCGTGTCACTATTTATATGATACCTGGGGTTTTCTTAGATATTATTACCCCCCCAAATCTATATTATATTAGTACCATATGATTCATTTATCTGTGTCATATTCGCCTGAAAGTTTATATTCTAGCCTACAGAAAATGGAATCTGATTTATGAAAGTATGATAGGTTATGAGAAGGAAGGGTTGTAAAGATATAGCTTCCAATTTGGGGGTATCAAAACCAAAGCAAAATACGATGAAAGTATACATAAAATAGAAAAAACCCATAATTTATTATACCATACGTGTTCACACTGAAACACTTATCACACTATTATGTGGATTAAAAAACCTTGTTAAACTTTGTGACATAATTCCATTCTATGGAGGACAGGCGCGAAGGAACGCCCTATAATTTTATTATACCATATTTCTTGAAACTGAAACACAATTATCAAAGTATATTTACGCAGATAGATATGAAAAGTCTTTATTGAAGTTTGTGCCTATTTCCATTCTATGGAGGCCAGGCGCGAACGCAGACACCACAATTTTATCATAACGTTATTATTTAAGTTAAAACACACTAGTAAAAGTGTTATTATGTGCATCTATATCAAAAACACTTGTAAATATTTTTTTTATTTTTATTTTTTTTAATTTTCATACTTTGTGGACCAGGCGCATACGAAGACCCCACAATTTAAAGGAACCACTGTTCTGCATGATCAAACATACTCATTCCTATGTCTCGATACATCCTCTATCATTATATGGGATTAGTTTTCTATAATAGTCAACCATATAGGAGCCTATTCGTGACTAGACACCCACACACAGACGTTCAGCTTTAGATAAATACAGAGAGAGAGAGAGAGAGAGAGAGACGGATAGAAGGAGACAAAGAGGGAGAGCGAAATAGGGAGAGAAGGAATTTGACCAGAAGTCTTCAATAGAAAAGATTTTTTAATGTACTTATATTTAAAGAAACATTACTCATAGTATTCTAGATATATAATGCACCCAACAGGCATATTTATCCTAGAGCTATATGCATATTGAGAATAATGATTAATAATAGTAAATTATGAATTAGTGTTACGTAGTGGTGGTATTATTAAGAGGTACCAAATATGTGCGAATGTTACGTGAATTCTTATTTAGTGTTCTTGTTTGTGATAGTCTCAGAGTGATAGAGATAGTTTTAGGGGGAGATTAGAGTCTTAGGAGCGTTCATGTGTCGAGGGTCCTGTTGTCTTAAGATGTTCATGCTGTAAGAGTTGGAGACATTGGTGAGATATAGAGACAGAGTACATATAAAGAGAGAGAGAGTTCTGTGTATATTTAATAGACAGGGTACATGTTACTACAAGAGAACCAATTCAATGTGAGAATATCTTCATGGATAGACCGAAAGATATTGCGTTAGACATTTACGTTTTACAGTCGTGCATATTAATATAAACCCGTTACTTTTCTTGTTGTAATGATGAACACAGAAGACGCAGATACAAAACCACACGATGCTACGTTTATTTCTTCTTCAACTAGTCGATCATGATTTTGTATTTCAGGAATTCAAAGTTTTTACATGGTTATCTCTAAACCCCCCTCGTTTCCAGAACCTCTCTGCTCCTCTGATCTGACTGATCTAACGCTCTCTAACTAACTTCGAAATCTTTCCTATATTGAGAACTCCTCACGTCATCGCATGATTAAACATGTGCTCATAAAGCACGGTGGTTTACATGCGTTACGTTGCCAAACTTGCCATGACACCGAGATCAGTAACCTATTTTTCAAATAACATTTTTACAAAATATGTTTACAATTCCAATTGACGATTAAATTCCTCGTTTAAATTTTCACAGAAACAAATGTCATAATTACATTCCATTTTCATATACATATATGCAAGCTAAACAATTGCAATTCCTTATTTCAATAACATTCTGTATTTATTTTAACTGATGATTGGAGTTTTCAATTCCAAATCTAGCTTCGCATGTTCGAATCCTTGACTATCCTATTTCATATTTAAATTTAACTAATTCCCTATTTTTTTACTTACATGAAAAGGTGGCACCCCTTTATCATGTAACATTAGTTTCAAAAGGCATTACAGAAATAATCAAATTGAGTGTACGATCGTTTCGAAAACGATATTCAGTTTATTAATATTGAAAAATAATATTTGCAATAATTGGACAGTAAATATTTTTTTTTAATATTGTCTCCTCGTGTCGCAGCATAAATAGGTTAGGGATAGGGTAATATACTAAAATAAATGTCCCCATTCCATCTGTGCTGATGAGGGGGGAGTATTCTCAAACACATTTATTGCCAATTATTGCCAACATTATTTGTCAATAATAATGAAATGAATAGCGTTTCCGAACCAGCCGTACACTAAATTTGATTTTGTTTTGTTATTCTTTTTGAAACTGATTCATAATTTACAAGTAATAATCTTTATCCTCAATATATATATATATATATATATATATATATATATATATATATATATATATATATATATATATATATATATATATATATATATTCCCGGTTTAACGTATCCAGGAGGTTAAACTCATGAATTAAAAAAAAATTAAGATTGCTCAATAAAAAAGAGCAAAATATATTATTTTTAAAATATGTAATCTCCATTATTTTAATGGTGAAATTCAACATATCAAAACCGCATAAAAACCTTACAATATACAAGATATTTCAATACTAATGCGAAGAGAACAAGCAAAAAAACATAAACAGGCAGAAATATGACCGACAGCCACATCACTATTAAATAGATATCTCCTTATACCAACGCATACAAATAATACAAAAATGTGTAACACCGTCAACAGAGTTGGTATGCATACGATACATACAACTTCTTTAACAAGAAACAAAACATTAAAACTACTAGGTACTCCTCCAAAACCGTCACATCAAACGCCGGTATATATTCTAATATTGTATATCAGCAACACATATAGAAAAATACAACATAAGTTAGAAATAAGTCTCAATGAACATAGAATGTCTTAAACGCACTTTTCTCCGTCTGGTCATAGTACAACATTGCACATGCAAAGATCATCAAATTCGTTCTAGATAGTGATAGACGAAGACTTCTAGAATCAGCACTCATGCGGTACGTACGGCATAAACACGTTAACATGACGATTCCCACCAGACTACCGAAGTTAAACAAGGTTGTGCTTGGACAGTACCAGAAGTGTAACCATTTGGGAAGGCTCGGCGCTGTATGTTCCGCGACGACTCGTAGAAATTTTCCAGGTTAGTATCTGGGGTGAATTATTTCCCTGTGAGATACACTCCTAGTCTTCGTTAAGACATGCATATAGGAGAAGGAAGTTCTTATGTAAAAACCTACGGCCTATTGTATACTCTGTCTTGTGGCAGTCATCTGCACCGGCAAAAGTTAACAGTTATACTAACGGTGTGTGGTTCTACGCAAAGTGTTCACCACGTTAAACTATAACCATCTGTATTGATTTCTGAGCAACTTTATTGTTGTTACAAAACCTCCAACGCCGAGATTGACGGGAGAGTCCATTATCGTCATATGTTGTTTATGTAAATATGTTGATTTCTTTTTGTTTTCAATTATATCCCACTCTTTGTGAATACCATTCCTTTATGTTTAAAGGCTTAAAGTTTGTAAAATATGCCAACAGAGCACATGTGAGAGTATAACGAATTACTTTTATTGCACAAACCAGATAGTTTTAATGAAAACAACAGCTCAAAAAAATAAAACACTTGAAGTCATACTTGGAATAAAACATGCCTAATTTATCAAGATGAACAAAAATAAGGACTGGAAAACACAGAGGATGTTGAGTCTTCTGTAAATTTATTTCTGCTTACAACATTATATAATCATGCATTTGTTTTCTATAAACAAAATAAATCCATACACGATAAGGTCAGTATTGAAATGATTATGACCGTTTGTTTCTGAATAACGAATCAGATCTGTAAAAAAATGTACCGAAATTTAAACGTGCTTTATATATGTATGTGTGCGTGTGTGTACGTAAACATTTTACTAGAGCAATATATATGTATATATATATATATATAAAGATAAGTATGAGTTTATCTATCTATCTATCTATCTATATATATATATATATATATATATATATATATATATATGATTCTATTCAACTTAATTGAATAAAACTACTATAAGTTCCTACAATAAATGTACGGTTCCAGTCGTAAAAGACATCATCAAGGAACAATAATTCCCGAGTATTTCTCGGGACCAGACATTTATATTTAAACTGATACGATATATTAAATATAACGACTTATTTTAATGATGTTGTATTAAATCAAATAAAATAATACCATATTTTAAATTGAGCACTATCAATAACAGTTGAAATTTAATTGTTTTAACTTTTGGATATTTTTAACCTATATAGAGTAAGATTAAATGAAAACAAAAGAAATAAATTTCTGTTTTTTACTCTATATAAAAAAAAAAATCTCGCATTGTTCTTAGCTTTTAATTTTACCTTATAATTTTCTTCAACAATGCTTCAAGCAAACTACAATCTACTTATATCCCTCAGTCTCAGCCAGACAGAGTTTGCACTTATGAAGAGCATCTTCAAAAATACGGAAAAACGCGCCAGAGTCAACTACCAAATCTACTTTTTGAAAAAATGCCGTAAAAACAAAATTACTCCTAACACAATCAGGAACATAAATCTGCCAACATGTTTCCGTTTTCTACACACTTCACGACAATTTATATATGACTATTGCTTCAAAATAATCATTAAGCAACACCACCGGACTCTACATGGACATATTAATTCAGTCAAGAACCTCCGGAATTCCCTCACTTCATCTACCCCTAACGGTCATTCGCTAAACAACATCCAATCTCTGATCGACCGCGCATACCATTCCAGCTTCAACAATGAACAGAAACGTCTCATACGCAAATTTACTTGGCTTAAACAGAAAACTAATAAACCGGTCTACAACAGACACATACATAATTCACAGGATTCTTCCACCAACAAGTCCCTCAAAGATCATCTTCTCATAACTGACCTCACTAACTCTCTTTCCACAACTGAAACGGATCTCCTTTCACTTGGCCCTAAGTTTATCACCTCAATGAAACTGACGGATAAAGCTAAACTCAACATAGAAACGCAGTTCTGCAGAACTGCTTACCACCTTAAATGGCTGCACGCTTTTGCCCCGCACGATAACAATGACACCCCCCTCAACCTCTTAGGTAATCACAACACCTCTTTTCCTGTTTTTCAGCTTGATCACCCTTTATACCCACCTCCTAATAATATTCCACTAGATCTAAAACTTTCAAGGTTAAAGCATAAAATCTTCAGAATACTTGAACGCGAACAACACCATATTACCCCCAATCTTACCAGGAACCAATACCTCACCCTTAAATCCCTTAAAGACGAAGATTTAGTTTACTTACCCTCTGATAAGGGCAGAGAATTTTGCGTTATATCACAGGAATCTTATAACAACCTTGCTATAGAGCATCTTTCCAATACCGACCTTTACACCCCAGCACATAATATCACTGCTGCTCGTATTGAGAACAACATTAACAAGACATGGTCTCAAATTTGTTTTAAAAGAAATCTCCCAAAACAACACAGACTAAATTGTATTACTAAATACAGCGTTTTATCACCTTATTAAACCCCACAAATATAGCACAAACACACAGATCAGACCCATTGTTTCAAGCGTTAACGGTCCCCTTTATAAAATCTCTTGGTTAACATCCCGCCTACTTAAACCTCTACTCTCTACCTTCCCAGTCCATGTTAGTAGTTCCAACCAAGTAATTAACAGACTCAACGATCTACCACACAATCTACTCAAACTATACAGATACCCATTTAGCCTAGACGTCGTTTCTTTATACACCTCCATTCCTGCACATCCAGCCATCAATCTCATGGCAGACATTATAGCATCTAAAAACCAACAATGCTTCGGAATTACTCCAGGAGATCTCTTACAACTCCTCCGTATTATAGTAGACAACACTTACTTTACTTTCCTACAAAACACATTCAAACAAGTATCTGGACTACCCATGGGCTCCAGTCTATCCGGTATTCATGTCATTGCTTATATGGACAAACTCGAAATACACACTCTTAGTACCTGCTACTCTTATCTCCTTTTTACTAGATATTATCGATTACATTTTAATTATCACATACTCCCGCGAAAAAGCTATTAACATTTTCCACAAATTCCATAACGCCGACCCAAACTTAAAATTTACTATAGAACACCCAGACTCTTGTGAATCTCTTTCTCTACTTGATTTTAAAATACAAATAAAAAAATGGTGCCATATGCACTGAATTCTTCAGCAAACGCCTCTTCGTACATTTCAAATCTGCACTACCTCTCAAGGACAAACTAAACTACGCACATGCCGAAATCTCACGCATACAAGACAAATGCACTAACATCTTCGACAAACATACACACACTAACAATTTCCTACAGACCCACTCACTAAACGGCTTCCCTAATACGATCCTATCCTCACTTAAAAAGAAAAAAACGCAACACCCGACCCTTCTCTAAGAATTGTTTTCTAAAACTACCCTTCCGCAGTGACAAAATCTCATCTTCAATCCGAAAAGCCATCCGCAGCGAGGGACTCGACATTCAAGTCATCCACACTGGATCTACTTTAAGACAACAGCTCAACCGAAAACATCCATCGCATACACCTTCCCCTTGTTCACTCTCTAATTGCCCAATATCACACACAGGTTTATGCTTTAAGAACCACGTTGTTTACGACCTACAATGTGCTAAATGCAGTGCATCTTACATCGGAAGCACTACCATATTGCTTCAACACCGCATTAAAGAGCACTTAAACACTACTGCTTCGTCGTTCTATAAACATATTCGCACTTGCATTAATTCAGAACCAGATTTTCACATCAACATTCTTGCTTCTTCAAGAAACGTAGGTCAACTTCGTATCCTCGAATCTTTAATTATTTCAAAAAATACTCCCACACTAAACAATAGACTGGAATTGAGCTCCGCTTTTATAATATAAGTTTAAAACATAAGAAAAACAATAATTAAAATAATAATAAAAAAACAAATAAAAAACCCTTGCTTGAATAGTCATCTTCCTTGATTCACAAACGCAACAAGTATTTCAAACACCAACTGATTTATTTTAACGTTCTCCTAGCGTCATTTTTTGTTCTGTATTTCGCGGCATCACGTGGCAAACTCTGCGGCTGCTTTTCCAATTTTGAACACTCTTCCACTGTCTTTTCTTGAAAAAGGACTAATAGGTCTGAAATAGAATGAGATTTATAACACCATTGAATACAACAGAAAAAAAATGACTGTTGTTTAGAGTTAAAATTTGTGTGAAAAAGAAAAAAACAAACAACAAAAAAAAGAAATGTATTTCTTTGTTTTCATTTAATTTTACTCTATATAAAAAAATCTCGCATTGTTCTTGGCTTTTAATTTTACCTTATAATATATATATATATATATATATATGTGTGTGTGTGTGTGTGTGTGTGTGTGTGTGTAATATTTCAAATGTATTTTTGTCTTACTTAGAATAATAAAAATCTTTTTATTTGAAATTTAACCATTTCAGGTCATAATCTTTTAAATTTATTGAATGACTCAAATTTTATATATATATATATATATATATATATATATATATATATACACACACATATGTGTGTATATACATATATATATATAGAGAGAGAGAGATAAGTATATACATGCATATATATATATATACATGTATATATATATATATATATATATATATATATATATATATATATATATATATATACGTGGGGGGTGCGTGTGTAATTAAAAATTATATCACAACGATACTATTCTTTATCTGAAACACATTTTGCTTCCCACAGAGAAGCATTATTTATTCACGAACACTTTTGGGGATAGTTTCCTTCAATTATAAAGACATAGTGATTTGTTTGCCTGAATACAAAAGACAATAATAACAACGGGTGTACGCACGTCGGTTTATTTTGTGTAACATATGTCTAGAGCGAATATAACATTTTCACGAATGATAATAACCCGCTTGTACAAATATAAATGTTCTACAAATAGGTAATATTTTTTCTATGAAATAAACATCGGCTTAAATGTTTATTTCATATTTGAGAAGGCACACACACACACACACCCACACACACACACACACACACACACATATATATATATATATATATATATATATATATATATATATATATATATATATGTATATATCGTTTTTGTGCAAGAATAATATTGGTGAAACTCGACTAAACACACGGAACACATGGAAATAAATAAGTACAACACAAAAGTTTAAAAACTGATATATTGAGAGCAAGAAATTATATACATTGGTATAATCATGGGTAGACTGTATCTGGAGAAGATGTCGGCTGGGTGGCTGTCGACTCTCGTTGTCTCTCCGAGTCTCTCGGTGGATCGCTCATTGGATCTCTCGTCTTTACGATACAAACTATATCTATATGCTTGACACTCCACGTATACTAATTAGATTGATCCAACCACAACACCCTCTAAAATACCTTGGAGTCCCTTTTGGATATAAGGACTGCTTCATATGTGGGATGATGATTATGGGGTATTTTCAACGTAGGTCCCTTTTTCATACTTTATAACAACGGGTGTAAGCATGTCGGTTTATTTTGTGTTTCATATGTCTAGAGCGAATATAACATTTTCACGAATGATAATAATCCGCTTGTACAAATATAAATGTTCTACAAATAGGAAATATTTTTTTCTATAAAATAAATATCGGCTTAAATATTTAATTTTTAGCATCGTTTATGTTTTTTAATCACGATTCACAGTGAATGGGTCCGTGAATATTCGTTTCCTACCGGATCTTCTCGGTTCAAGAGTATTTTTCGGAGGTTCTCATAAATAAATTCTATGGGATCTTCATCCTCATCAGGTATACTCTCTTCATGTTCTTGCAACATTTTTTCAGTTGGTTCTGGTGCCTTTTGTGAGTTAATTTTTGCCCTTCAATTATGTAAATCAGCTCAAGGGTTCTCTTATATACTAGGCTTTTCTCTCAGGATATTATTGTAGCACTTTAAAAAAAATTATCTTCAGAGACGAATATTTTTGTAGATTTATGCATAGTATTCTTTACCATATTCTGTTTCGGCAAAAGCTTTTCAAACACTGAATTAACTTTTTGCTGCTCAGCTTCTGATGCTGTGAAGCTGTTCTTTAATTCGTCGTAATACTATACACTTGTAGGAGCTGCTGAACGGCCTTGTCCGTGGAAAATTCGGATGCTTTTTTTTTTCAGAGTGCGCTTTAAAATGTCGAGTAATCTTTCCGCGGGATGATACGGCGGCGTTGTTATGTGGTTAATTTGTTATGAGTTATAACTCATAGAAATCTTTAAGCTTTTCAGAAGTGAATTGCGTCGCCTCCTCACTCACAATACACTCTGGCACAACGAACGTAGCAAATAGTTAATGTAGAAAGGTTGTTGTTATATTAGTCGTAGGCTTCTTTCAGCGTAGCACTTCTAGGCATTTTGTAAAATTGTCTACCACGAATAAGTATTAATATTTTTACTACTGGACCAAAGAAATTGATTTGTGCTCTTGTCCACAGATTATCCGTCTTGGATCATAGTTTGTGTACTATGGGTTGTGCTTTTGCTGCTAACTCACATCCTTTACATTGATGAACTATGTTTGTGATATCCACATCCATGCCTTTCTAATATGCAAAATTCGCATTAAGCTTTTTGTTCTATTGAAACCTGGGGGACCCATGTGAAAGTACCCCAGTATTCTTTCCTGCAACATTTTCAGAACTAGTATTGTCTCATTATATAATAAAATTCCGTTACATATTGATTAGATCTCCTCCACATTTTGATTATTTGTTACAATTTTTTGTTTATGCCTAAAATCAAAGCATCGTTTTAACTTCCTTTTGGATTTCATTTAGTATAACTGGCAGTTTTCTTACAATGCTGATTTTATGCTTTTCACCACATTACCTCCTCTGATAGTTGCAATAATTGATTCTTCGAATATTTCTACTTTAATCAATACGAGTCCTGATGAACTGTCTGCGTGATTATGTTTTTAGATAATAAATGTTTTATGTGAAAGTTATAATTGAGAAAAAGGTTACTCCATCTCAACAATTGCTTTGTCGTATAAACCGGTAAACCTTACTTTGACTGAAAGATTTGGATCAGGAGTTTATGGTCCGTTACTAGCATATAGTGGATGCTATAGATTTATTTATGAAATTTCGTTATGGCGAAAATGATAGCCAGAGGTTACTTTTCGATCTATGCATAGCTTCTCTGTGCTGGAAGTAGTTTTTTAGAATCGTGTGCAATTGGTTTCCTATAACCATCTCGCATTCTATGTTGGACAAACGTTCCTACATCGCATAAACTGGCGTCAATTTCCACTACAACATCCGGTTTTGTATGTTACTGGGTTTAAAAGAGGTTGGATGAAAGCATATGCCCGATTTCATCAAAGGGTTTTTGACGTTTTACTGTTCATTCCCATGGCTTCTCTTGTTTCAATAGTTCATTCCACGGAGATCTTAAATTGTGCATTCATTAATTGAACGCTTTGCAGTCATTAGCGAGCCCGATAACACTCTAATTGCAATGGACCTGTCCGGATCTGGAAGTTTGCAATTTTTGTTTATTATGTGTCCTAAATATTTAATATCTTCCACACTAAAGCCGCACTTTGACATTTTTACTTAAACCTAAAGTCCTGATATTTTTAAATACTTGAAAGAGATGCTTTAGATTTTTGTCAACTCCTGCGCTCATTACTATGATATCGTCTAAGTAGGCACGCGCAAAGTCCAAACCACTTGACATGACGTCCATATCTTGCTTCAAAATTGCAGGTGCCACTTTAATACCAAACCGAAGCCTGTTGAGATTGAATAACCCTCCATGAATATTTGTTCCTAGTAATTTTGAACATTCCTCTCCGATGTGAATTTTGATATAGGCGTCAGTTAAGTCGATTTTTTGAAAATATATATCCGCGATTAACTTGTTAAAAATCTTCTCTAGACTAAGCAACATATAATGGTAATCTTTAATAATAGAGTTCAAACCTCTCGAAAAGTCAGCGCAGACTCTGATTTGGTTTAATTTCATTTTTATGCACAGAATCATGACAACCCATGAATGAGGTTCTACTTTCGATCTAATTCATAATTTTTCCAATCCATCAAGTTCATCGTAATTTATTCTACTCCTGTGAAAGGAACGTTACATTAAAAAAATGGCAGTGTTTTCCTTGAGCTCAAATTTGTCTTCAAACTTGTTATATCTTTCGAGACACGGTGTAAAAATGTCCGGAAAATTTTTCTTTAATTCTTCTTTTAATGCCCTGTCTTCTTTGCATGTTGCTTTCTATTTTCTGCAGAACGAGTTTAAAGGTGTATCCTACAATTCAAATGTTTCAATGAAATCCATACCCAACAAGAGTTCTTCAGTTTTCAGAATAAAAACTTTTATTTTTCTAACGATCCCGTTTAGCTTCATGGGAAGTACAACCTCGACTTCGACTTTAATTTCCCTGTCAGTCACCGTTCGGACAAGATTCGTTTACTTCATTATCGTAGACCTATTTAAAAATTGTCATATTTTGTAGTTGATTATTGTCAGGTCTGATACTGAATCGACCTTAAATTTGATATTTTTATTAAAGATTTCAATAATCATATATTTCCTCAAATCTCTGTCTGATTTGATATTCTAAATTGTTTGTCTAATTCGGATATTTCATTTTTGTTATTTTACAACACGAACATTCGTGCCCATTCTTATTGCAAACGAAACATTTATTGTTTCGATATAAGCAATTTACCCCCCAGTGTCTTTCGTTACAACGTTTGAAATTATATGATCGAATATTTTGTTAATCCTCGTTCGTTTTATCTAATTTTTCTTGTCTACTTTTATATTACGCAGATTAATACCCAAATTTCTGGCTGATGGGTATATTGACTGTATTTGTTTTTTTAAATTTTTAACCTAAGCAATGCCAGCTTCTTCGATTTTTTGAGACTCTTTCTTTAAACTTACATCCCGCTGGCAACCCTTTGCTAATTTCTGCAAGGTTGGGTTCCGTTCAGATTCAAGTTAAGACAACACTCTAGGTCTAATTTCAGAACATTTCCTTGAGCAAAAATTAAGCAGGTCAAATTCACAACCGTAATCTTTGTCAATCTGAAGTTGAAACAGTGTCTATTTACTAAAGACCCATACGATAAGTAATACTGATCATGGTATTTTTAGACATTCATTCATAACCATCGCTTATGCCAAAGTGACATATTTGGTCCAAACAGATCCTTTAGCAATATAAATGTCTCCTAGAAGTCCAACTCATTTGTTTTCCTCCTTAAAATAAAATGTATAAATTTGTTATGTTCCGCTGTACCTAGTTTTCTTAATAATAGGCTGACTTTTTTTAGTTCGACCAGCGTTCACAGTATGTGGAGAAAATATCCTCATAACGTTTATAACACGGTTAAAACGTTTTCTCCTCATCAGGTACGTAAAGATGTATCGTTACAGATAACATTTTTTGTTCAATTTAAAGTCACCATTGTTAGTGAAACGCCACATTTTATTTTTTCTGAGTGAAAATCCCTTAATGCTTAGTCGTGTTTTAACGATGTTCAAATATCATGAATTTCTGAATGCTTCGTCGATAAGTTAAAGTTGGTTTTTTTTCTCTTTCTGCATACGTCATACTCTTTTTACGAATTTGTTTAGGCAGCGGCTTTAATTAATATTTTAGTCGCGTGCAAGCGACTCTATAATCACTCCGTCGGTCCGTCGGTTGGTCGATCGGTCTGTCCGTAACATTTTTGTCCTTGGCCTTTTTGGTTAAGATAAAAGGTCTGTTATTAATGGATACTGTTCTTAGCTTTTTAAGCTTTTCTTTGCCTTTTGGCCAGGATGGAAGTGTAGTATCTGTTCCGGCAGATGCTGCAAGCAGGGACTATATGTGGGGGCAGCTCCACATATAAGACTTTGGTCAATGTAGGGCGGCCCTTCATCCAAGTTGTCACTGCCCAGCTCCCCTGTTTCCCGGGGAGTTTTCCCCCATTCCCCTTTTACTCCTCACACTAAAAATCGGCCTTGTGCCTTATTTGTTCCGTGGGGGAGCAAATAAATACACCTCTTCTTGGCCCTTTGGCCAAGATCAAAATGTAGTATATATTCTCCCAGTTACCTCATGCTTTATTTTTTTCAAAGGGCTCCGCCACTTGAACCCCCCCCTGGTTAAGTTCAAGGTGTTACTTTCGTGATGCAATAACTTTTGTTTGTTGAGCCGACCCCCTTTTTGGGGAGTCAGGACCCTCTTTTCTCCCCCCAGACCCAACACCATAGTGTGGTAGTCTGGACCCGAAACCGATCCCTTCTTTGGGAGTTTGCTGTTTTCGGGACCGACAACACTTTCTCTTGTAGACGCGACCTGGCCGGGTTAGCTTTAGTTTGTTAGGTACTCTGTTTCCCCCTCTCCTCTGAGGTTGAAATGATCTATTCTCTCCTCTCGTAATTGCCTGAGCAGGACTCTGACCTACCAAGCGCAAAACTTTGTCTTTCTTTGCTGCTCTCCCAGTGGATTTAGCAGACCGGGTTCACTTTCTCGCTTCCTTGGTGTTGTTTGTGGGTAGGGTGACTTCGGTAGGGCGGGTGTTTCGTTTCTGCTCCCCTCTCTGGGCAGAGATATCTATCCCCTCTCTCTCGTTCTCTCTCTCTCTCTCTCTCTCTCTTAATTGCGACATGGCACTCTGACCCGCTATCACCCACTGCATCTTCCTTCTCTGCTCTCCCTCTCACGGGGGATTCGAGCTGCTTACCTGACGTCCCCGCAAGGGGAGGTCAAACCTCTGTTCTCTTCTGATAACGCTCCGCCCCGTCTACCCCCTTCCCCCTATTTTTTTCTCCCCACTACACTTTGGTCTGCGTTAGCGGCCAGTGAAACCACTCCACGATGCCGGGCAGAGGGGACATGCAACCCCAGATTAACCACATTGGAAATCTCTCTGATGGAGGGAGCAACTCCCAACTAATAGAAGAAGAGGAGAAAGGTAGGGTAGGGCCGCAGCCCGCGGCGACTCTGGAGAAGCCACCAACTGATGAAAAACAAAGTATGCACCCTGCTCCCCAAGAGTGCCTCTCTTTGGCTGAGGGAGCCATGGCAACGGTGGTCGAGGGAATGAAGAACGTTTCAGGTGGACCATATCTTGTGGCACCTCTTACACCTAAATCCTTGTCGGCCAGAGACGACCCCTCTACTCCTGCTCCCCACGAGGGCAACTACCCAGCAAAAGAGGGGGAGAAATCGAGGGAGAGGAGACAATGCATGTCACGGGCGGACACTGGCACTCCCGGCTCCTCAGCCAACAACATCCTCACCCAAATGTAGCACTCCAGCTCCCCAAGAGGACAGTTCACTTACGGAAATAGGGATAATGATGAGGATGGAGTAGTTAGAAGGACTTAAGTGCTAATCAACGAAGTGATAGTGTCTTTAAAGATTCTCGGCGGGGTGACCGAAGATCCAGCTTGCTTCAACGCTCTCCAAGAGACTAAGCCCCAACTAGCCACTTCTCCAGAAAGGAAGCAACCAAGTCTGAAACCCAGCAACATCCCTGTAACAAAAACTACAGCAGAGGCAACCCCCGTAAGTGGTAGACCACAGCAGGTGGCACCCAGAGGTCAACAACTCTCTCCCAGGAAGAAGAAGAAGAAGAAGAAGAAGAAGAAGAAGAAGAAGAAGAAGAAGAAGAAGAAAGAGACCCAGGAGGAAGGGACCGGCAGACTGGCAACACCTCACACCAATTGGCTGGCTCTCATCCCACTGGACAACCCCCCAACCCCCGGTCTGCAGAAGCAGCAACAGCAACACCCAAGCCAGACGACATTGTCCTGGACACACATTGCCAGTAAGGAAGGCATTGAATGGGTTCACAAACCAAAATATCCCCTCATGAATACGGGGACCTCTTCGAGTTCACTTACAAGGACCTCACGGAAGGGAACGTTTTAAAACCCCTTCCAGGCGTCGCAGAGGACCTTAAGAAGAGGATAATGTCCTTCATCACCTCGGACACAAAGAAAAGAGGCCACAGAGGAGTAGATTAGAACAACATGGTGGACCTCCTCCGGGATCTGAAGATTCCAGCCAAATACGTACAGGAGGAGCTATGCAATGTGGGACGTCCTGCTCCCAAACCAAAGAGAGGCCGAAGAGATAGCCAATAAGACCAATCTGCGCTGGAAAAAGATCAAACTCCAGCCAAAATACCTTAGTAAAACGGTCACTAATGTTGCCGTACTGAACGTCCTCTGTCTTCTGGCCGCAAAACAACTAGGAGCGGCCTTAAGCCAGTACGGTGTCTCTGGCTTAAACAAGCAAGAAGAGGGGCATCTTTACAGGGGACTACAGACTCCAGATGCGTCTCGACAAAGCTGGCTTCAACCAAATACTAGCAACACTGACGTGCGAAGAGGGGGAAATGTCCGTCATAGTGGAGGGACGGATACCGCACTGCTGGCATTCTCAGCAGAAGCTAGACATGGCCAAGGATTGCCCCAAAAGAAATCCGACAAAACCACCTACAGCTGCCGACAAGCATTGTGCCCAAGAGACGACAACCAAGCCAGAGGACCCATCTCCCAGCATTGGATGGGTCACAGTGACTCAAAAGGGGAAAACAACGTCTCCCAATTCCATCCAGCAAGCGGACGGAAAACAAGCGCCGCAACAACAGCAATAGCCGCTGCAGACGATACCGCCCAAGCGACCAGAACACAATGATCAGCAACCGCCGCAGCCAAAGACGTTACAACCGAAACAGCAGCAGCAGCAACCGCAGCAGAAGCAGCCTCAGAAGCATCATCAACAACAGCTAGAGGAGCAGGAAAAAAACACTCCACTAACAAGAACTGGCCCCCGGACGAACTCAGTCGGGAACCAAGAGAAGGAAAGACTGCTCCTCAGAAGATGAGTCTGCCAACGAGAGAGAGGGAAAACAAACCTCACTACTCGCCGGTCCATTCGAGGAACAAAAAATAAAGAAAAAAGAGTTAAAAAGCTGGAAGGGGAAGAAAAGATGGTCCCCACCCACTGTGATCATACACCATCCCAAATAACAACAACAAAACCCACACACCCCAAACCAGACACCGCACCAACACCAAACACTGCAACAATCACCACACGAACACCCAACACAGTACTAACACCAAACACCACATACCCAAACAACACCTAACACCACACCAACAGTCACCCCCACGCCAATGCAAAGCGAACCACTACCTCAAAGAGAAAATAAATGAATGGACTCGGGAAATGGAAGGACCACTCCAGCTCTCGGGGTTCAACTAAAAGACAAGAACTTTGCAAAATTGACCATCTGACGGTGGCAACTACCCTCTCAGATCATCAAAGGAAGACTTTAAAGCCACTGCTGGATTGCCAATAGATAGAGGGAAAAGATGTTCATATCCTCTCAAATTTTCCGGACGCCTTTCGTTAGAAATCCAGAGGCTTGCAAGAGCAACTTGTGGTCACTTCTGGAGGCAGCTGAAGGGGCCTCTCCGGGAATGGAACGTTTTTAAAAAATCGACTCCTCCCAGTACGAACTGTCAAAAAAATGCAAGGGAAAGGTCCCACTTTGGGTCCATCCGTCTCTTTACAGAGCTCTAAAATTGAACTTTCCCCTAGACGTTGGGTGCATTGTGAGAGAATGCCAGGACCTGAAAAACCTGACCTCCATGAGCATCACGTATAACGTCGGCATCCTTACGCCGACCAACTTTGGAGCCGAGTTCGACACACCCTAAGGTAGGTGCAATATCTTTAAATTTGGGCAGTCTTATGCGAGGTATTTGAGATCAACGGGTCGGGCGGCTAGACTTCGGCACGACCTATTGTCCCTGGGAGTGCATGTTGCTGCGATTAAGGAGACGCATTTCGTTTCTTCTGTGGACTGTTAGGTGCTGAACCGGGATGCCGAAGTTTTCTCATTCTCCGATCAGCTTGATGCGTTTTAGATTGTCGGAAGCGGGTAGTGCCATTTGCGCCATTTATACCCATATTTAGATAAATTAGGAGTCGAAGCTATAGGGTTGGAAAGATGTGAGCCCAGCCTGGCTGACCTGATGGCTACTTGCGATCTGGTCGACAGGTTTCGGGTCGAGCATCCAGGGCGGGGGGTGGACCTGGACCAATAGCGTTCCCTGCTATCCGAATACCTATTTGGACAGGATACTAGTTCGAAGAGGCGAAATAGATTTCCTATCTTGCCCACGTTTACTTGGTTATGTCAGTAAAGTAATAAACTAGTTATGGGCCGGCTGAAGCTAAGATATAGGCTGAAACTAGCGGGGTACTGGAAGTTAAACCCCTCCCTTTTGGAGACACAAGACTTTGGAGACCAGTTAAGAGATTTGATTAAAAAGGCACTAGTAAGGTTGGTAACCGGGAGTAAGTGGTGGTTAGGTCTAAAAGCAAACACAAGAAGCTTCTCCGTCAAGTATGTCCAGGGCCTCGCACTAGATAAGGCCAAGACGAAGAAGCAGTTACAGCAGAAAATAGCCCGGGCTATGGGGAGGGCGATAGGGGTAGACAGGAACTAGCATGGCAGGACGTTCTGTGCGAGACTAGCGAGCAGTACGAAGGTCAAGTAGTCAGCGCTAGGCTTAGATAGTTAGGCAATAAAGCAGTCAACTCTGACGATGTCACGCGTTGCGAGATTTCTAGGCGTAGCTCGGACGAATACATTACAAAAGTCAGACATCCGGATGGACGCACCCTTGAATCGACTCGGGAGATTTCGAGGAGCGTTTTATGTACCAGCCCGATCATCCGGTCTCTGAGTTTAGCGACTCGACGCGGCAAGAGCGGCTATTTGCGAGGTCCCGGTGACCGAACCGGGAGGTTTTTACTGCGCTGAAGCTGTGACAGATCGCCGTGACTTGATGGTCTGCATACGAACTGTATTTGAGGCTGTCACCCATGTTTCTGCCTCTTCTGACGGATGTGTTCAACCATTAGTTTGCGTAGGTAACTAAAGGAGTGATCACATTGCTGAGAAAAGGTTGTTATCGAAATGTTGGTTGAACCGGAATAGAACTATACCGTGAAGGGGAGATCGATTCAGAACAACTTGCATCTGCTCCGCACGATCCTTGCGGCGGGTATAGATCATGACACGGAAGCAACGCTGATCAACTTAGATCAGTCCAAAGCGTTTGATAGGTCGACCATCGTTTCCTGGAATCTGTCTTAGAGGCCGCCGGTTTTAAAGCGGACTTCTGCAAGTGGATCTCCGTGATGTATCGACAGCCACGGCTGTCGTGCAAGTAAACAGAAACCGCTCGAAACCCTTTTGTTATCTCTCAGTCTGTTCGTCAGGGCTGTCCGCTGTCGCCCCTGCTTTACGTACTGGCCTTGGAGCCTCTGCTCCGCAAGCTGAGACGTGGGGAGGCAAATTCGGTCCTTCGAAGAATGGTTCTGCCTGAGGACTCAGATGCCAAGGTATCCGCGGTCGCCGATGATGTCACGGTCTTTATGTCGGGCTTCAGAGAATGTGTCGGAAACACTTGCACAGTACGAAAGAATCACATGGATCAAAATAAACCGCAGCAAGTCGGTCGGACTGCGATTGGGCGCCTGAAGTGGCAACGCAAACCTCCCAGCCCCCTTCAGCTGGACGGATGGCCCGGTTCGGATCTTCAGCATGTGGTTCGGACCGGGTCTCATGCTTGATAAAATTGGTCAGAGGTACGGTCAAACGTGGCAGCTTTGATCAACGCATGGCTTCCTAGAAAGCTTTCCTTAAAGACTAGAGCTGAGGCGTTCGCCACATACGTATTCCCTCTTATCCTTTACGGGCTGGCCGTACTTCCTCTGCCTGCACAACACATAACAGCTCGTGTCGAACTCTTGTCCTCGCTCCTTTGGGAGAGAGGAAGACACTGGGTAAACAGACAGGTCGGTATTCAAAGTCGTGTGAGGGAGATTTGGGAATGCCGGACTTGAAGTGTCATTGAGACGCCGAGAGGATGGCCTTCCTTTGACACTACCTTGAAGATGATCAATCGTGGCACCCCGCGATCACTGCCGCCTTTCCCGACCTCATTTATTGACCACGCTATAAAGAGTCATCGGAGGCCGCGGGGAGATTCAGCATATTGAAAGAGTGCCGAGCCGCACTAAAACGAGTACCAGGGTCCAGCGACCTTGTGACTGCAAGGGAAATCCACAGGGATCCAGTGAGGGGGCCGCCAACGACTCGCTATGCGCGCATTTGGGTTGGCAGCAGAGTGAGATCTGCTCGGCATGGAGCTAGGGGTCAGGTTTGAGTCATCTGAACAATATTGAGTTCTCTCTGACCTGGCCATTGGCCCGAAACGCACTTCCCCTCAACAATATACAATGCAGTTCTGGTTTCTTGTAGTCGCCGACCTGTCCCCGTTGCAGGACGACAGCCGCAGAAACAACTCATCACACATTTTTCGATTGCCGCGAACTCTGCCAGTACTGGTCGTATGTTGGCGAGGTGATGGCTCGCATCGACCCCGAGCATCCTCGCCTGACTACTGTATCCAACATAGTGGACAACATGAGGCCGCCGTGGAACCGGGAGAGACAAATGGTCTACATCACAATCCTGGCCGTGTCGAGAATGGTGATTTGGACATCGAGATTGCAATATGGCCGGGGGGGGGCTGTCTTTTCTGATCAGGATTTATCGCTTTCTTTAAACACCAACTACGAGTAAAGATCAGATGCAACAGAAGAAGGCTGCATCGCATGGCTTTGGAAAGAAGATGGATGCAGTTACCAACTCTGTGTGTATGAAGAGATGCCAAATTTGAATACGTGTTCCCCGCCTAAGTGTGGAGCGCTCGGTTCCAGGGTTTCTATCGGATCGCCGCCCCTTTCCAATTCTACTTCCTTCAGTCTCTCGGTCAGCCGAATAAATCTTGTTTGCCTTATTAGAAAGCATCCAAGATTCCCAACCTCCAAAAACAACAATATTTTCTTTTGCCCCCCCTCCTCTCGAAATTCAACCCAGCTTGGAGGAAATACAACCAAACACTAACACCACACACCCACCCTTACCGTAAAATTTTTCTTTGCTCCCCTATTTAGGACATAACTCCTACCCCCTCCATTTAGAGGTTGCCCGCGAAACACTGGTTACTTTACAAACCAGAGTGAAATGGGTGGTCTAGAATTTCAGATAGGGTTGAGGAGGGCCTTACTAACCGGGGTCCTTTTTTCCCACGTGTCCCTCGACACAATTGAAATTATATTAATATTGTTATATATAAATAAAACATGTTTTAAAAGTGGGTGTTAGTAGGAACATCACCCCCTACCGACACTCTCATAAATGCAAATTTAAAGGGGTAACCATGATAAAAGATGCTAGCCAAGAGAAAAATCATTTAAAATTTACAACAGAGACGAGATGGGTCAACCAAATACCCCACGTTTCGATTTTGAGTTGACCTTGTGCCTCAGTTTTTCGTTCCTTTTCCCAACTGTATTTTTTCCTGTGAATAAAAAAAATAATATCTCAAAGTGTAGTATCTGTTCTCTGATACATACATCGCGCGAGGCAGTGCTGTTCTGTCGACACATTCTCGTGCCCGGAACACCTGACGAGCTTGTTGGGTAGCGTTCTGTCCGCACCTCCAACTTTGTCTGTCTTTCTCTGCTCTCTCCCCTCACGCGGGGATCCGAGATGATTATTTACGACCTTCCCGCGAGGGAGTGTCAGAAACACTTTCTCTCTTCCCTACAATAATTTCGCACTCCCTCGCTCAGTTCTATCTTCCCTCTTGCGGCCTTTTGCCGCCACTTCTTTTGGGCGCCAAAGTCGCCCCCCCCCTTTGGACGCCGTCTCCACGTCACTCTTTTCGGTGATTTTTAAAAGAAGAGGGAACCAAAATTGACACCCACAGACCGAGAGCCACCAATATGGATACCCCAAGCCAGGATGCTACTGCTCCTCATGAGGACGACTTCCCAACAGGAGGAGCAACAAAGAACCACTGACCGGGCATACCGCCCGGGTATGACAGCATTAGACGTTCCCAGGAGGGGGAAAATTTACCAATAGCTCCCCCCGAGGGCGATACCCCCAAAGGGAAGCAAAGCCAAAATCGGTCGTAACATCTCACACCGACCACAAAGGACAATAAAGGGGACAGCGCTCCCCACGAGGGCTGCTCCCCAAAAAGAGAGCAGATAAAGAAAATTAGGGGGCATACTGCCTGGACCTCACAAACGAGGAAGGAGCAGATGACCTCAAATTAAAAAAAAAAGATGATTATCCCCAAGAGGCTTACTATGTGTTCCCCGCCTAGGTGTGGAATGCGCAGCTCCGTACAGTAAAATTAAACATGTAGCCTCTCCGCTAGCTGAGTGAGTGTTCCATCCCTCCCCGATTAGGAAGCCTCTAAGATCCCCACCTCCTCCTACTTGCAATTTTTTTCACCCCTTTCTCTAAATTTCACCCATCTTGGAGGGAAAGAAATACAAACTAACTCCCATTCCTTACCCACAACATTTTCTTTTCTCAAATCAACGTCCATCTAGAGGGGACCCCCACTTAGAGATTGGCTCCCAGAAGCGAGGTTCCTTTTACAAACCTCGTGGAACGGGCAGTCTATTAAGTAGACGTGGTTGGGAGGGTCCTACTAATCACCTTTTGTTTTTTTCTTCCCCCGCCTTCGACACAAATGAATTATTGTATCATTTTTATTGTTATCTTTTTTGTTTTTTCACGTCAATTTTACACGTCAATAAAAATTTTTTTAAAAATTGGGATTTAATTAAGACGTCTTCCAGTACGAAAGGGTGAATGCGGTAGTATGGTGAAAGAAGATACTAGCTGGGAGAAACTTTTGATTTTGTTTAGTTCTGGAGTGACAAAGATGACCAACAACCCCCACAAGCCACCCTTTTGAGTTGGCCATGTGCCTAAGTTTTTTGTTGGTTGTTTATTTTCACTGTACTTTTAACATGAATAAAGGATTTAATATCTCAAAGTGTAGTATCTGTTCCGGCAGATACTGCAAGCAAAGACCATATGTGGGAGCAGCCCCACATATAACCCTTCATACCAATTGTTACTATCCAGCTCCCTTACTCCCCGGGGAGTTGGTCCCCATTTCCCCTTCACTCCTCACATAAAAGATCGGTCTTGAGCCTAATTTGCTCGCTAGGGGAGCAAATAAATAGCCTTTACTTGGCCTTTTGGCCAAGATCAAAGTGTAGTATCTGTTCGGCAGATACTGCACTTAAGATACTTTGTACCAGTCAATGGAGGGGAAACCCTCTATACTGGGACAATTATTATTTTTGGTAACCAGAGTGACCCCTTTTAGGGGAGCTGGTTTTTACCTCACATTAAAAACGGCCTTGTGCCTAATTTGCTCAGTGGGGGAGCAAATAAACACCATCTGTTCGGCAGATACTGCAAGCAAAGACCGTGTGTGGGGACAACACCACATATAAGTTATTGGTCAATGTAGGCGCAACCCTTCATACCAATTGTCACTATCCAACTCCCTTACCCCCAAGGAGTTGGTCTCCATTTCCCCTTCACTCTTCACATTAAAAATCGGCCGTGTGCCTAATTTGTTCGGTCGGGAACCAAATAAATACCTTTTTCTTGGTCTTACTACATGATGTACTTATTTTTGTAACTTTGTTATATTAAGTGGGGGATCACTTTTTTTCTATTAATTTAATGTAAAATGATCACCCACTTTACAACCAGTCGTTCTCAAACCCATTCAAGTCATTCTCCAGATCATTCAAGTTGTTTTTGATAGATTCCATTTATTTTTTATGCATTCAAGTTATTTTTAAGGTCATTCAATTCATCCTTAAGTTCATTAAAGTCATTCTAAGTCATTTACTTTTTATTTATTTCAGTCATTTCAGCCTATTTTTCGATCATTTATTTCACCCTTAAGAATTTCATGCTTATCCTACATTCACGTATTCATTAATTACACGAGAGCTCGCGCTAATTGATATCGGCCTTGTTTCTCTTCCGCCCGGGTTCTTCAATAAGTCGGCTTATTGTTGAAGGCCTATGATTATTTTTTTTTCCGTATGGTTCTTTCGTACCTTTTCGCCATTGGTAAAACAATTGATTGAGCACATGGGAATAAATAATTACAACACAATACTTAAATTGAACACACATATTGAGAGCAAGAAAGTATATGCAATATTTACATAGTCCAACTATGGTCATGGTCAGACCGTCCCTGGAGAAGGTGTCGACTGGGAAGTCGACGACTCTCGATCTCGTTGTTTCTCTCGTTGGGCCTCTCCCGTCATTACAGTTCTAACCATATTTATATGGTTAAGATTTCGCGCATGTTAATTAGGTTGATCCTACAATAACAAATATCTTTTTCTCACATATGTTAATTTTATATATGATTTTGGAATTCAATCATTGATATATATAGCCATGCTATATATTATTTTGAATCGCGTTTTTCGCAATATCGAATTGTGTTATTCGTTACGCTTCTCAACATCTTCATTTATTTTTGCAAGCTTTTCGACAGCACGTAAACATTCAAATCCGCACTATTTTCTTTTTCCAGTTAAAACTAGGCCGAAAAGCTGCCGAAACAGCTCGTGATATCAATGATTTGGTCCAGGAACCACTAAGGAACGTGTTGCACAACGGTGCTTCACGAAATCTCGCGATGGTGACAAGAGCTTCGAAGATGAAGACGGTTGCAGGCGGCCGAATGTGGTTTATAACAAACATTAGAAATCTTAATTGAAGCCGATCCTCGCAAAACTGCATGAGAAGTTGATGTTGAACTCGAGGGAGGGCAGTTTACAGTCGTTCGGCATTTAAAGCAAACAGGGAAGTCAAAAATGTTGAATAAATGGGTGCTGCATTTAGTGAACAATAATCAAAACGTCGTCGTTTTAAGGTGTCTTCTACACTCCTTCTGCGCAACAGAAAAACCTATTTCTCGAACTAATTGTGATGTGTGACGAGAAGTGGACCCTCTACGAGAACCGGCGACTGTCAGCACTGTAGTTGGACGTTATATAACCTCTGCAACACTTACCGATGCCGAAATTACACCCAAAAGAGGTTGTGGTGCGGCTGGTCTCACTTCTCACAACTACTTGGATCCGGGCAAAACGATTATGGCAAAGAAGAACTGCCGACAAATTGTCGAAATCCACCAGAAATTCTTACGTATGTGCCATAGATTTGTCAATATGACGCGACCTACTCTCCACCATGACAACATACACCTGTATGTTGAAAAACTGACGCTGCTGAAGCTGAACGAATTGGGCTGCGAGACCCTGCTTTAACTGATATATTCATTGGAACCATGCCCACCGATTACCCCCTTCTTAAGCATCTCGAAAACTTCCTCTGCGAAAAATATCCCGAAAGCAAAGATATTGCCAAATTGGTCTTCAATGATTTCATCGCTTCCAGAACTCCGTATTTCTAAGCTAATGAGATAAATTCACTTTATCTTTTTCAAAAGAGTTCCGATCCTAATGGTTATTCTTTCGATTAATAAAGTTCATTATGAAAGTGGTTATGATATTTTGAAAGTGAACGTCAGAAAATGACATTTTTGCACCAACCTAATATGTATATATATATATATATATATATATATATATATATATATATATATATATATATATATATATAGCGTTTGTAAACAATTTTCCTACCAGAATTATATTTATACAAGATTTGTATAATTTTCTTGGTTGTACAGTATTTTCCTCACGAGTTTATTTTTATAGTATCGATTGATTAAACAACTTTCAAGGAATCTATATAAATCCATGAGAAAAAATACCGGTTTTTTTGTTTATTGAAAAAAAAACCCTAAAACTTGACATGTAAATTGACTTCTTTCACATTCACAAGAGAAATAAATTAAAAAATAACTTATTTTATATTATTTAGATGATTTTTAGAAAATAAACATTAAACATAGACGCCAGGGTTAAAATAAAACGTATATGCCACTAACCTTTTGTGAATCCTAACTGTATTTATAAAATTTTACGTATAAAATTTTGACAAAAGTTATCGAGGATTCAGTTAATAAACAATACGTAATTTCATTCTAAATATATTGATGATAACATCTTAAGTTTGATTGTATTATATTTAAAAATAGTATTTCACAATTAAAGTACGCATCTTGAACTCAATAAGGCAGCCAAAATTACAATTTAGAGTCATTTTATTTGTAAACAAACATTTATCATCGTACGAAATGTCTTAAAAAATAAAAATAAAAAAAAACATAAATACCTATTTTCCTATTTAAAAAAAATAATACCTGTTGTTCTCCTTGGGAGTCATTACGTACCAAGACCGGAGGTCACTCGAGTATAAGGATTAATGAATGTAATGTGGAAATGTAGAAATCGTTAATTGTGTAAATAAGTTGGAAATTGATTCTTTATGGGGACGGCACACGAAGAACCTCTTTATATTGGATTTTAAGGCTACCATCTTGTAGTCAAGCAGGTCTGGGGAACAATGATCCACGGGCGGGAAGTTATGGGAGAGAAGCTTTGTCCATGGAATGCTCGTTTAAATTTAGGCAGAGATAGTGTGTGGAGAAAATCGTATATAGTGGTTGTAGGTAGTAAAGTAAAACAAGAGGGATTATTTAAGTAATGGTAACGATAGATTGGAGTGCATAAAATAGCGATAAAGAAAAGACAGTCTAGCAATCATTTCTGATGGAAAGTGGTTGTAGGATAAAGAAGAGGGCATCATCAACTATGTGTCGAATCCGATTTTTACCTCTATCAAGGCTAAAAAGGGCGCGCCCCGAAGCTCCAGCAACACGTGGAAGCAGTACCTCATTTTATGACGTACTTTGATCTCTTAATGACAAAAAATGTATCGGTAGGGAGATATTTACTAAAACGATAGGATGATCCAATCATTTTTCCAGCGATTTTGAAAATAGATTTTATGTATATGCCCCATTTAAGACAACGAATGGAAGTAGTTTCCAAAAGGTTGAAAAACATGGAGTTTCCCCAAGATTTCTACTGAAAATATTCATGGAAGATTATGTTATTTAACTGATAATTACTTAAAGAAAATTAACCTTGCATTATTTAAAGGCTTGTCATGATCATTGTAATTTTACTTTAAACAAGACACACTCACGTCACCTACTTTTGTAAGTTACCTTTCATTTACCCCACATTTATTTTCTTTATTCACTAATATGGATAAGGAAATTTATTTTATTCATAAACAAAAATTTTTAATTTTGAAATACATCTACTAAACATTAACGATTCTACAACTTTTAACAATTTGCAATTATTAAAATAGAAGAACTTATATATGTTTACTTGATGGATGTGAAAGAATATCATCTCAATTTCAAATATAAACGTTAGTGGCGTCGTACATTATAGCAAATTATTGCTTATTGCAATAGAAATATTCATGTCTTCATTTAAGCCATCTGAGTCACACATATTAAAGTAGCACTTTTATTGCATTTAATACCCAAATTCATATTATTGTTAATTAAATTATTTCACTTTAGTTCAATCGCATCACTACAAGTAATTCAGAATATTTGTTCGCATCGAACTCCTAAATTCAATAAAGTGATCGTTTATATCAAGTATATTTTCAGTAAGTATAGAACAGTCAGTAATCCATACATAATTTACATAGACAGAAGCGAAAATTACCTCAAATCTGATATTAATGTGATTGTATAAATCTTTGTTTTTAATATAACACAACACTTTAGCCTTTCTTCTTTAATTACTGATTCACCATTTATTAATCATTCAGAAGCACATGCTAATTATTGAATACAGATTAATGTTAACATAACGTGTATATTAGGCCCTAATTATAATAATTTTGTTCAGATATTCATTAATAGATGTTGTATATGGCATTAATTGGTGTAGACGGCTGGTATCTAGGACATAATTTGCGGGGATACTATGTATGGCGTTCCGCAATAAAATGTATACTTGTATTCGAATTTAACTACAGTACCGTCAGTAAAGCAGAGGAATGGGAGTTCAAATAGTCTACCAGTCTTTTGGTAGAAACTATCAGAATAGAAAGTGTTCTGGGATCTTGGTATGTCTACCTTGTAGATATGGGATGTTGTTACTTATCGGGTTTATCGGCAGTATTTACGTCGAAAGGGTAAAATAGCTTGTAGTTCGTCGGGGCACCTACAATTAAATATTTATAAAAGAGACAGAGAGATTAAAAAAAAACTTCATCTATGACAGTATTGTAGAGGTACAGGATACTCTCATACGTTAGTAAAGTTCTAACACAGTACACTAAAACTTCTATTAATTATTTGCTATTCAGTGTCAATAAAAAAAACATCATTAATTGTATGGGCAGATGTTTTCAATTATGTAGACTATGACACGTATTTATTTTATATGGAATTGAAGACAAAAATGCTGTACTATGTATAGAAGCAGTCTCATGGTTTTGGCTTATACGGATTCGGAAAATATTGGAAAGAACCTGCTCATATATATCTCCATGAAAATAGGCACGCAACCAATGATAAAAAATAGAAATATGGAAGACTTTAAGTTGTGGTATGGTTGGCGGGTGGTTATCTTTTTACAAAGTAGTTACTATTTATCAAGGACGGAGGTCACTCGAGGATAAGGGTTATTGTGTATACATTATTCAATCAGATTATAGCGTAGTAATCATAAATAGTTGAGATTTTGTGAATTGGATTACTTACGGGAAGTTTCATCAATAACCTGTCAATAACTTGATTACGTTGGATTTGAAGACAATAAAAGTGAAGTCAGCTGGAAATCAAACGGAAGAGAGTTCAACAGGTATGCAGTTCTCAGAATGAAGCTTTGTTCATGGAATCTACACTTGGGTTTAGGCACAGATAAAGAGTGTGAGAAATTATTCATGGTGGTTTTTGCTAGACGAGTGTTTTCGTGAAAGTTGGATTATGTGTAAACCTTACAATAACTCACTTGAGTAACATCTCTTAAACCGATAAAATATCATAAGACAACACGAGGAAGCGTGCTCTACTGCAGCTTTACAAATGTTACTGTAGTACACAATATGAGAACGCATTTACTCTAATATACGTGGAAGAGCAGAAAAATAGTTTTGTGAGAGGTTGGAGGATATAAGAACAGTTTAAACCGTTTGAAAGGAATACATATATTTTCTTCCTATCTTGCTGGTACTAAAAGCTAAGAAGATCAAATTTCATAATTTGCTCTAATAATAAAAGAGTATCCGCGAGGATTGTAAAAATATAAAATGTGCTAAACCCCGCATTCAACTTTCACACGAATTCCATGTGGTTTTGATAAGAACATAACTAGTCAGAAATCTAATTTTAAATTTATTCGTGAGATAATGCCTAAAGTGCCTTATTCAAATACTTCTATATGTGATCGCATGATATGAGATATATACTTTTTACGATGATAACATCAGGGGTGTGCACACAAGATTTTGTCAAAACTGTGAACATCAGAATTGCGCTAGTCAACAATTATATTATCAGTAAGAAAATATTTTTAGTTGAAACGCATATTCTAAAGTTAGCTTATTTGTGAAACATAATGAAATATGTTTGCGATGTCCGGAGATATTGCGCTGAGACAATTAACATAATCTATGCAATGTTACGCATAGGAGGTAAATGTAACTATTATTGTAAACATTCAGGAGGGGATTGTTTTCTAATTTCTTGATTTTTCAAAAAAGTAATGATTTACTTGTACGGCACGGTAAACAGTTACCTGTTTACTGGTATGCTTGATACAAGCTATTTATATTTTTACTATTCATCAAAATGAACCATCTATGTATATATTTTCAGGAAGGACTTGTCTTCTCTATTCGGGCGATTTGAATATAACTTAATTAAACGAAATATAAGGCGCATTACATTTTACGACTTAGGCCGACTTCTACAACAATATGTTAATTAGTTCAAAAGTGAATAGTATATATATATATATATATATATATATATATATATATATATATATATATATATATATACATTACTTGATATGCATATTAATATTTATAAAAGCTATTTTCGTGTTGCCGAGATTATACATTATAAAATTTATATTAGTGTCTTTACAATGAAACCTCGCTGATACATAATTTGTCTCGTACCGTTACAGGAACAAACAAACAAGGAAGACCATAAAAAATATGATATCTTTATTTTTAAGTGAATACAAAAATTAGTTTGTCCAGTAGTTTCCAACAATGCAGTTAATAATACGCGGATTACTTGTATTGCGTGACAAAGTGATGTCATTTTTTATTTTTATTTTCTTTTCAATCTTGTACCCATGACGTCAGTTTGTGCACATTTACTTAATTTGTATTTGTGTTAAGATGGATGCCGTTAATATTTTTACTAGTTACCTATCCTAATACTGCTGCACATTTTGTTTTCACATATAAACGTAAATTTTATGCATATATATATATATATATATATATATATATATATATAAAATTATTTTTGTTACTATCATAATTAAATACCTACAGACATAGGGTTCCACCATTTCGGGAATCTTCTGTGCAGGGTGTGGCGATTAACGCCAGTCAACAGATTCGAAATTGGAAACACGAGTCATCTCTGGCTCGATTAAAAAAGACCGTATCCAAATCCAATCGGTGAAATAACGTTGAATTTAAACATTTTAAGTTTAAATGTCCTTTACGTCAGTCACAAAGTTATCTAATCGTTATACGATAATCTACGCATATATATATATATATATATATATATATATATATATATGTATATATATATATATATATGTATATATATATATATATATATATATATATATACTCCAACTTATACGTATTAAAGATAGAAAGCTCGAGAATTTAACAAAGTTATTAATAGTGCTTAATAAAAAAAGAGCAACGCATATTTTTTTGATATATACAATTGTCGGTCCAGACGTCGAATCCCTGTCAGACAACTTACTTAATGTTTGTCTTCTACTGAAAGCGTCGGGTTCTTAATTGGAAGATGAGTAAAGTATTTGTTAAAAAAAAATAATATGTTCAGATTAAGAGGGAGAACGAGAGCGTTTTTTTTTTACATTTAAACTCCAGACATTGATAGATAAGAAAGAAGAAAGGTGAAAGAAGAAAAAGCAAATGAAATAAGGAAGAGATACATCCGGTGTACTTAACATTGTCAAATAAGGGGGAGGGAAAGAGTTATTAGCAAATCATTTGACAGAAAGAGAGGGTGAACGTAAATGAACTACTGATCATAGGGAATGGTAGGTGCAAAACCAAATGAAAATTGTCCTGAAAAAGGTAATCTAGCAAGTTTCAAAGAGACAATGGTTTCTAGGGAAACAGACTTCATGAGTATATAGAATATTAATAGCTAAATCGAATGCAGGACATACACATGCATATATATATATATATATATATATATATATATATATATATATATATATATATATATGACACAGACGCACAAACACACAAACACACACACACACACACACATATATATATATATATATATGCACACACACACATGTTTTCATTTTTAACATTACAACTTATGAAGAATTATGTACTCCTGACAGTGATATATTTTATTACGATAAAATGAAACATTAATAATAACAAACGATAATAATCATAAAAATACTACTACTATTACCGTTACTACTAATGAAAATGTATAGAAGAAGAAGGATAACATTAATTATAATTAAAAATAAAATATTAAAAAATGAACATAATAATAAGTGGTTATCATATTAATAGCAGTTATAATTAGTTAAAATATTTACTGATAATCAAGATTAAGAAATATAAATGATGAATAATAAAATTTAAAATAATATAGTAGTTTAGTATGGTGTAAGTATATAAAAAATTATACATATTTGGAAGTAATAAGAAATATATATATAAATTCAAATTGGAACATTAACTAGCATCTTCATATAATTAGAATAACAAAATAAAAGATAAAATATCGATGGAAGCAAAATAGCGGTGAAAAACTATGAAAAAAAAACTTAACTATAAAATCTGAAAGCTCCCGTTTATATTGTAGTTTACTACAACATATAAATTATAAATAATATAAATACATTTGTATTCATATAAAAGTAGAATTAAAGATTGAACTACAAGAATTCATAAAAATGGTAGCGAATCAAAGTGATAGCTAAAAAAATTAATAGTAAAAAAAAAAACAGATAGATTCATAGTAGAGATGGTTGGAAAACCATTAGATATAAAGAATAATGAAGCTAAAGGTTAGCTACAAGGAGTAGAAAAAGTTTAGACATCATAAAAAAATAAAGGAATAAAAGATAGAAGGCATAAAAGATAGTTAGAATCCTCAATGAACATTAGGTAAAAGTATGTGACTAGCAACTATCACTATTTAAGAAAACCTTAATATTAATACAAATATAATAATGCCATGGCTGCTAACACGTTTTATATCATTCATTATCAAAAGCTATTTCTATATTTTCCGGTAAAAAAAAAGTATTACGATAATCCAAGATATGCAAATAGAACATGGCTCGTTACATATTGAAAGATAAATGAGTCATAAAATGACGCATCCTAATGATAGCTAACACCTGCAAATCTACTAACTCACCTTATCTGCGTTTGAGCGAAAAACTGTTTATTACTACATTCAAGGAGAGGGAGAACGCTGTTGGATAACAATAAAACACGTCCATTAAATGGGAACACTACATACCCCACCTTCTTAGCCATTTTAATAAATTCTTATAAATTAGTTTGAGCAATATTTACGTAAGATGCTATCGGATATTTAGCGGACCAATTGGTGTATTATTTTACATGCAATAAGCTTGGTTAAATGTTCTTTTTAAACTGTTTATTACATTCTACTGATAATTCCATTTAATTTCATTTATTATTTTATGAATAAATTCCAAATCACGCCCTTAGACACATATTTTACCCAATCTTCAATTGGACTCAAACCATCATGTATGCGGTTGTCTATCATTTGATATTTGATATAATTTTTATTACCTTTCAAGCATTTATCATTTTTATAAACTTCCACTACGACTCTACTAGAGGTTATTTTTAATTATTCACTATTTATATTTCTCCATCCTTATTATAAATTTATATTTGTTATTAATTTATATGATAGCCTAATTTTTATTTTGCACATTTTTATCATTGTGTTTCATTATTGTTATTATTGTTTGTTTATTATTATTATTATTATTATTATTATTATTATTATTATTATTATTATTATTATTATTATTGTTGTTGTTGTTGTTTATGCATTTTTTCATCATTTCTTTTGTTTTCAATAATCCATTTATTTTTCATAATTTAACATTGTAACGTATTATTATCATAAATAAAATACAATTGCTAAATAATTTTGCATACTAATCTTCCATGTCTGCTTAAATTAAAAATGAAAGGATACACACATTAACACACACACAGATGTATATATATATATATATATATATATATATATATATATATATATATATATATATATATCAGACAAGTATTGTAAAATAGCAGAAGATAAACTTGGCTCGATTAGTAAGGTTACGCCTCATCTGTAGTAACTTTTATATGTTGAACCTGGTGAATAAAATATTTACTACTATTAAGAAAGCATGTATTTACGTTAGGTACGTCGACGATATATTTAATCTAACTGACAATAATAAATAAATAGAGAAACTAACGGATAATTTCCAAACAAACGGCGTAATAATTTTCACCTATGAATTAAACTCGAATAATAGTATTCCATTTCTAGGCGTTTTCATAAACTCCAGATCAATTTATTACTTGTCTATATAAAAAGAATTTATTGCAACCAATTGTTTTATCTTTAACTTCAAAAGTGAATGCCACTACCGATACAAAACCCAACTATAAAAAAATCTTGTTAATCGAGACAAATTGATCTCTTCAAATAAAAAAAATGTACAGGGAATTAAAGAATATCAACGAGGTCCTGATTCCCCAATTTCTTAGAAGATAAACAAATTAATCAAACAAACAACTTTACATCCGATTAAAAGTACTAATAAATATACATTGATATATATCCGCAGTGCCTTATAATAATAAAATTCTATGTATCTTTTACTATAAGAAATTTACAACTGCTAATCTTATAATTGAAACCAATACTCAACTGACAACAAAATCATTCGAAGAAACAAATGTAGTATATGAATTTAAATGCCCTTTGGAAGAATGCATCTCTAACATCAATAGCTACATTGTCCACACAACTAATACATCGTCCAGACGATTGATCCTACATCTTACCGACACAAGCTTAATTCCCCAACACTTAAAATAACATGGATAACAGGGCTGACCACATTCTTAGTTTAGAAAGATCCTAGTGAAAAATACAAAAAATCATATGGATTCAAACGTTAAAATATTAAACATAGTGCAAGCACTATATAAAAATACTAAACAATCCAAGATCAATTATCTAAGTTTTGAAAATAGTAGTAACATTCTGAAGTGCCTTGGTACGTGACTATCTAACACACACACACACACACACACACACACACACACACACACACACACACACACACACACACACATATATATATATATATATATATATATATGTACATATTTATAGTTGCGTATATATATATACATATGTGTGTTGTAATGTAAAGTTATACAAAATTAATAATAAAAACCCTGTAAATGCTATACCATGTTGTAAATCAGACTTTTAATCCATTGTACAGATTATTTTAGGCACGGTTCTAACAAGTTACAAACGTGTTTATATATGTATATATATATATATATATATATATATATATATATATATATATATATATATATATATATATAAATGAAATAAAAAATTACAATTAAATTTACCAAAATTCTCTCAGATGGTAAAACTAAAATATTAAAGACTTAATATTTATAAAGTAATCTTAACCTGATGTAAAAGCTCGATAAAACAAAATAATAGATAGAGATAATTATAAGAACACGTAGTTAATAAAACATGTTAAAACACTTTGAAAAAGAGTATAAAAAACATATTTAATTTGAATAGGAAATACTAAATAAGTGCATAGTCCTTAATCCGAGTTATGAAGAAATACTTACTTAATAACTTGATTTGAGCTGAAAACAACAATTTTTCAGGGGACATAATAGGGATCAAAGTTAAAAAAAATTGACCGCTTTTTATTTTTTTTTCTCAACATACACTTACAAAAACGATTTTTCCTTTGAGAAGTCCACCAAACTCCTCCGACAATTTCGGGTCTAAACACTTGAAATTTTAGATATAGGTCCAGTGGATATGGATCTAACTTAATAACTTGATTTGAACCCGAAACACTTAATCTTAAGGGGTCATAATAGGGGTCAAAGTTAAAACAAATTGTCCGCTGCGGTCTCTACTAAATTACTCAGACAATTTCTGGTCTAAACATTTGAAATTTTACATAAAGGGTATTCAGAGATAAGGCGAGGTTTTGCATCAGTTGTGGTCGAAATTGTGCAGTTACCAATACATAAATGTATATATGTATGTTTGCGTGTGTGCGTAAAACTTTTGACAAAGTCGACAGATTTTACCCCGATCAGTATCGTTTTTAAGTTCGACCTTTCATACGACAAATATCGAAAATTGGCTAAAAACATTAATATCTTGCACCTTTAACAGGGCACTTTTCTACAGAGGGGGTCTCACTTTTTTCGCCGATATTTTTTAAAGTTATTCCTACTTTTCGATTATCTAGCCTTACTTTAAACATTATTCACTTTAGGTTTGGTGGTGGTCGTAACCGCAAAAACGTCAGGTTTTTCCCCGTTCTTTTCCTCCTTCGCCGTACGGGTTTGAGCCTGCCTTCCTACCTCCACTTTTTTCCGCTAAGCATACACATCTGAACACCCGGGCAACGCCGGGTTAAAATGCTAGTCTTTACTCCTATAAACCCCTTTTTTCTTTTGTGGTATTTATATTCAAATTACAAACCCGTTTTTCTATTTAGTAAAAAAAGAAAATACAATGTTCTTATATATGGCTTGAGGAAATGCATTCACTAGCAAAATATCTAGCTAATTTGCATATTCTTTAAAGCATCCATTTAATTAAATCCTTATAAGTTTTTCGGTTTTCTCATGGGATGATCATCTAGAGTTAACTATTACGTGTAATTATATTCATGCAAATATTCTACATGATTATACTTGCATAATATTTGCGTAAAATCTTTACAGTAAACAAAAATGTGTTTCCATATATATTTATGTATACGTATATATTTTTGTTTAATCTATTAGTCTATCTATCGATCTATTTATCTATTATATCTATAAAAGTAAACGTGGGTATGTGTCTGGGTGTCTGTCTGTGTGTCTGTGTGTCTATGTATATGTCTGTCTGCGTACATTTCCCTACGCCATAACTCTGTCAATTTTAAGTCTACAGACGCGAAATTTGATATATAGGGTGCTGAGATTTGAGAAAATATATGTGATATGTTTTATGCCAGAAATTTCGCTGTTAAGGGGTCAAAGTTCAACGATTTACCTTTGAGAACTCTGCCAAACTCCTCCGAAAAGTTTTGGTCTACACTCTTGAAATGTTAGATATAGATCCTTGGACAGGGATCTAACTTAATAACTTGAATTGAGCCCAAAACAATAAATGTTAAGTGGGCATAATATGGATCAAATTAAAAAAAACAACACTTTTTTTTTGTTCAGCATACACCTCCAAACACCCGGACAACGCCGGGCTGAAATGCTAGTATATCTATAAAAGTGAACGTGTCTGTGAATCTGTGTGTCTGTCTATGTGTCTGTATTTTCGTGTGTCTGTCTGTCTGTGTAAATTTCCCTACGGAATAATTCTGTCAATTTTAAGTCTACAGACTCGAAACTTTATTTACATGGTACTGAGATTTGGGAAAATCGATGTGATCCGATTTCGGCCAGAAATTTGACTGTTAAGGGGCAAAGTTCAACGATTTGACTTTTGAGAACTCTACAAAAACCATCAAACAATTTTGGGTCTTCACACTTGAAATTTTAGATATCGATTCCTTGGACATGAGTTCACCTTAATAACTAGATTTTTGCCCAAAACAAGAAATGTTAAGGGGGCATAACAGGAGTAAAAGTTTTAAAAATTGACCTTTTTTTTTGCCCGGCATAAACTTCCAAACACCCGGGCAACGCAAGGCACTCATGCTAGTCTATGTATCTATATATCAATAAAAGTGAACGGGTGTGTGTATCGGTGTGTTTGTCTCTGTATGTGTGCGTATGTTTGTACATTTCCCTGCACAATAATTCTATCAATTTTTAGTCTACATACTCGAACTTTGATATACAGGTACTGAGATTTGGGAAAATCTTTGTGATCGGTTTTCGGCTCGAAATTTGACTGTGAAGTGGTCAAATTTCAACGACTTAATCTTGCAGAACTCCACCAAACTCCTCAAAGAATTTTGGGTCTAACGCCTTGAAATGTTAGATATAGGTTCCTTGGACATGGATCTAAATAAATAACTTGATTTGAGCCTCAAACAATAAATGTTAAGGGTTAATAATAGGCGTCAATTTTTTTAAAAATTGACCTTTTTTTTTTTTTTTTTTTTTTGCTCAGCATACACCTGCAAACGCCTGGGCAACGCCGGGAACCCATGCTAGTATATCTATAAAAGTGAACGTGTCTGTTTGCCAACTTCCTCCGCCATTTTTTGGTCTAAACACAATTTTAGATATAGGTTCCTTTGACATGAATCTAACTTAATAACTTGATTTGAACCCAAAACAATAAATGTTAAGGGTCAAAGTTAAAAGAAAAAATTGAGATCTGCGGTCTCTTCCAAATTACTCAAACAAGTTCTAGTCGAAACATTTGAAATTTTACATAAAGGGTATTCAGAGATAGGGCAAGCCTTTTCATCGGTTTGGGTCGAAAATGTTTATTTATCAATATATAAATGTATGCATGTATGTTTGCATGTGTGCCTAAAACTTTCGACGAATGCGACGGATTGTATCAAGATCAGTATCGTTTTAAAGTTCGACCATTCACAGGACAAATATCGAGAAATTGGCTAAAAACATTAGTATCTGCACCTGCAACTAGGCACTTTTCTACAGTGAGGGGCCACTTCGTTCGCTGATGCTTTTGAATGCTATCTTTTCCTTTAGATTGTGTAGCCTTAATTTTAAAAATGTCGCTTTCAGTTTGGCGGTGGTTGTAACAGCAAAGACTTCAGGTTTTTACCCCGTTCTTTTCCTTCTTCACGGAACGGAATTCATAGAATTCTGACGATGCTAGTTGGATTTTTCCTCTCTTTGACAATTTTCCTCTAGCTGAAACAATTTGTAAACTCATTCTGGACTCACAGTAATAAATTTCCTATATATATATATATATATATATATATATATATATATATATATATATATATATATATATAAATATATATATATATATATAAAGAAAAAGGTGATTATATATATATATATATATATATATATAGTAATTTAGTGATTTGTAAAATATATATGGCGATAAAGTTACACTAAATATTCGGCGGTTCATCCACTCTAGGACTCCTCAAGCTTATGCGCATAAGCCTGAGGAGTCCTAGAGTTGATCAAACGCGGAATATTCAGGGTAGCTTAATCGCCATATATATTTCATAAATTACTAACTAGCTCTACCTACGTATTGAGCAATTTTGGACTAAATACTTAAAGTTTACGCATAGATCTATACCTTCGTATATTAATTTTATGTGAGTAAATTAAGTAGTTATATATATATATATGTATATATATATATATATATATATATATATATATATATATATATATATATATATATATAATACATGCATCGGTCAGTGTGTTATGAAGACTAACCTATTCACGCATAATTGATTCTATTTGTCATTATAGAAAGACCGGGCTAATACTCTCTTAGTAATCTAACTCAAGAATACAAACAGTCTTACAAACTCTAGGGCAATCAGTATTTGCATTTAATTTTATAATAGATATGTTTTTATACCTAACCCTTTTTATTCGCATCTTTATTGATGATCATTTCCTAGGGCCACATCATAATGACATGATTATGTGTCAATTAAACAACTTATATTTTATATTATATAGAATTATATATATATATATATATAATTCTATATAAAATAAAATATAATTATTTTATATATATATATACATATATATGTGTGTGGGTGTGTCTTTAATTTGAACGATATTAATTTGAAATGTATTTATTTTAACTTGAACTTCTGGGTGATTTTTCAAATAGCTTTGAGTTGTTTTTTTATCTGAGCAAATATATGAGAACCATTAGTTTTAGTTTTTTCCCCCTTCGTCTTCAGAGCAAGTTGCAATTCTTTCTCTGAGAATTGAAAGGCGGAATATTGTTGAACTCGATATCTCGATGGAATTCACTCAAGCATAACGCAATTTTCAACTGTTCCTTTGGAATCCACTTTAATGCAGAAATTGTTTCTCCTTTATAGTTTCCTTTTTCTTTTTTTAAATCAAATTTATTTTACTACTGATTACGTTTCCCTTCTGCGAGTTCTCCATTTCTTTATTTTTTTTTTCTATTAGATTCGATTTAGCTGCTTTCAATTCCGACACGTACATTTTAATTAAAATATTGTGAATAATTTATTAAATTATATATTATTTTATTGGAATCCTTTGAAATTAGAGTTTTGTATATTGATTTTACCAACAAGAAATATAAAAAAATAGCAGCTCGCTAATAAAAAAAATATGCATTTAATATATATTTTCGACTCATGAATTTATCAAAATTATAATATAATGATAACTCGATAATAAGATTTGTTTATTCATGAATGGTCGACTACTGTGTTTTTTTTTATTCATACAGTCGTATTTCATCGTTTACTTTATAATTTCAAACATTAAATATAAATAGATTATAATAGCAGGTAAAACAAAGCAATACTAAATTATCATGTGCTTAAATATGATGATATGGGCAGATTAAATTATAGGTGAAATATAATCTTATTTATTAGGAGAGAAAATTCTATCGAATATATATTGCATAATGAAAAGATTTGTTAGAATTATGTACATTGATCAAGTCATTATAATGTTGTTATTTAAGCATATAGTTTTTGTTTATTTGTTTAATATAATCACATTGCCAAAGAAAACACACATAAAATAATCGTTTTAAATAATATAGGACGCTAAAACTCACACTTCTCTAATCATTATCTTCGGTTTTATTTGATGCTAGCATGGGTACTCAGAGTTTGCGTGTCAGGAAGTAGTATGGTATAGCTATTGAGCAACCAACTCTTAGTCCTAAAATAATAAATATACTTATATTATGATCGAAATAGAAGGAGTTAGACTTGCGAGCGCAAAAAAAAAGAAGAATATTAACAGCGTTGGTCAGGGTCGGGCCTGTATCCCGAAAGAGAAAAAAAAACGCGTCATCTTCCCTGCCAAAAGCGCACTTATGATGTCACAAACCTTCGAAATAACGATTTTTTAATGTACATTGAGATCGCTAAGTGTAGATGAATTCCAAAAATGTCGACACAAACACTGACCCCTCCTTACAAAATGCGGCCCAATTTACGTCCAAATAATAAATATTTTCGGCCAACTTTTAAATATATTTCGTTCTGGAAACTTATCTTTTTAATGGTGTCTATTGCGTCCGACGATCTGGGTTCGCGCCTATGTCAGAGCATGTCACTGATGAGATGCAGTACAGCGAACCCCACTTTGGGCCTGGCGTTGTCCGTTGTTGATGCAATTGCTCGATTCCATCTTATTCTGGGTTGTAGCTTTATCATGCAAAAGTGTATAAGAACAGATATTTATATATATATATATATATATATATATGTGTGTGTGTATATATATACATATATGTAATCTCCTCTTAATGTCTTAATATATATATATATATATATATCATATAGTCTGTATTAATCATATTTTCGTAAAAATATTTATCACACACGTCTTCTCAACTTGCAACAATTATCTGCCTATAATGTTGAAGGTTTTATTCTGATATATATATATATATATATATATATATATATATATATATATATTATTATTATTATTATTATTATTATTATTATTTGGGGAAAACAGTTACATATGCTCGCTACAAACCTGAATATATATATATATATATATATATATATATATATATATATATATATATATATATATATATATATATATATATATGGGGGTATGTGTGTGTAAATTTTTGTGCGGGTGTGACTATGTGTTTATTATAGTTAATTCTAATAACTCTGGAGAATCGTTCGTTTAATTTAGATTGGTTATGAAAATGTGGTCTGTAAAGTGGATTATATAATTCTTAACACATCCAGTATATGAGATATGATAAACCAGGAAAGTCGGTGGAAAGAGAAAAAAAAAAACTCTGAATTGAGAAAATATATTTTTACTGGTTTATTGGCAGTATATTTTCTTTTCTCTGTCCTTTATTTAGCGAAATTTCTTAGAACTCTAAATATACGTTTCATTTTGTTTTCTTTACGCTGCATTAATTTTATTATTTTTTTTAATAACTATTGATTTAATTTTATTTCTTCTATCATTGTGCCAAGGGACAGTGCAATTAGCAGATAAGTACAACATAAATATTTCATACAGTAGATTTAATCCATTCATATTTCTTAGACTAACTCATGGTTTTCAGATTTGGAACATAAAAGATTGTACGAATAATCTATATCATGCTTATTCCGCGTTACAAAAAGTACACAGCGTTTCATTGCATTTCATGATAAGTTTTTATTAATTATACTTAGGATATTGGTTGCCGCCTTTTTCTTTCTTGCTTGCTTCTATCTGTTTCAATCCGGCATTTATTCTCGATTTTTTTTATATACGCAATATTGCTAACGTCGATGCATTTTCTTATTTCTCGCTATGTTTTCTTTGCTTTTCCTTTTCTTTCTTTGTACTGTGATCAATATTTTTACTATTTGGCCATTTTGATATGTTTCACGGTTTATGAACTCATTTATGTCGTTTAATCGCTGGAACAAAATCAGTCTTGTGAATAAGTGATACGATATAATTCTTTTGTGAAAATATTGAATATTGATTATTAAGAAATGTATGGTCGATTGGAGAATGCAGCTGATATTTTCATTTTTTATGGCAGATGTTCCTGACACAACGGTTTTCTTGTTTATTCTGGTGTTCAGTCTAAGAATTCGTCGATTCGCGACACTAGTTTATAATTGCGTATTTATTGTAAAATGAAATAATACTATTTTATATCTCCTGAAGCGAATCTTTGGAAGATTTAACTGACGATTTCTAGTTGAGGTTTGAAAATGTAAATCCATCTCAAATTCGAGATTAGGTACATAATTCTCAGCTTATTATAAAAAAAATTGTAATAATACGCATGGAAACGATAGGAAATAAATATTCTTGGTATCGAGAAATATATTTAATTAAATATATAGAAAACGCCATTAATATCGGGCGTATAGTTTTTACGCTATACCAAAAACACACTACTCATTATTAAGACAACCAGCATTCTCACAGAAAAGAACACGTTTTGGGTAAAAATGCGTTGAAAGACAAACTAACGACCTTATTGCAATGATTTGATTTTACAGGTTTTTCGGGCGTTTGTAAAAACAAATATCACATTTAAAATTGTCGCCCACAAGTCGTTTTCACGATGTAAACTTTTTCAGTATCCAATGTTTTCTCTACGGTTCCACTGGCCGCCATTTTTTAATGTATTTTTACGACGGTACGAATAATTCATTGAGTATACGCGCCGCGAATCCAGTTGCACTATTACTGCTGACGAAACACCACGAGTGTTAATTGCTAAATTGTATACTGTCACGAACATTAAATCTGTATCTGTGTTTTTGGACAAGTATTTTTTACAAACTTTTCATATTTACATTCATATTTTCTAATTTAAAAAAAAAAATAGTTTCACAATATTTAAATGTTTCCATTTTTTACAGTATATCTACCATTTTTTATGCTTATTTTTAACATTTAAGCATAAAGTATCCAAAAGAAAATATGAATATAAGTACTGTATATTCATGTAAAGTTCGTTTAAGAAATTACTTCACGGCGCGAGCAAAATTTTAATTCAGATCTGTTATAAACAATTATCAAATTTGAGGGCTGTATTATATTTTAAAATATTTCGTATTTTTGCAGTGGTGGTTAGATTCGCTTCTTAATAGAATATGGGTTTTTACATCGATTAATTTTAATCAGTAAATCGCACACACACACATATATATATATATATATATATATATATATATATATATATATATATATATATATATATATATATGCATAAAAAAGAGATTAAGCCTATAAATTTGAATTTATAAGTAAATTCATTGTCTGATAGAATAATCCAAGCACAATTTTCAAAAAATCCTCATTCCAAGGAGTTTCAAAGAATGTTTTTTTTCACTCCTAAAAAAAGCGCGAAATTTACACATTATTATTATTAGTTGAACTAAAATGTGCTTGTTATAGAATTAAATCAAACATAACTTTTTTAGATTTTTAATCATTAAGTGCAAACAAAAACGTGAGTTCATATCAGTATAAGCATGTTTAAATGGGATGAAAATTGAAAAATAAACCAAAACGTTGAAGTTCCAGAGTGTAGGAAAACGCACTCAATAGTAAATCAAGAAAACGAATATTTTTTAATCCAATGTCAGATATCCAAAGTCAGTAGAAACACGCATGTGAATTGTACAGCGTAGACATAATCAAAATGGAGAAGTAATTACACAGCGAGAAAAATCCGATTGGCAAAGAAGGTCAATGTAGTTTAAAGGAATATTACATTGCTATTTCAGTTGCCGAAAAATCAAAGGTTGATGTTCAGTCACTTTAAAGTAACAAACTGAACTCCTACAGTATATATATATATATATATATATATATATATATATATATATATATATATATATATATATAGGCGTATGTGGCATCATTTAGTTTTATCTATTACATTCAATTTTTATAATGCTTTTAAAAAATAGACCATATTAATTCTATTTTATTTTTGCGTTAACTATGCATTATTTTCTGACATTGAAACAACAACCAACAGCATTGAACGCCTTATTTATATTTCCAAGTGTAATAGACGCATAAGGATTAATACCATCAGTTAAATGAAAAGAAATGTGTAGAATCCAAAGTTGTTAGCAAGTATCCTAGGAACTTGTCTCAAAACTTGCCCTGCGGTATGCTCATCTTATGGTCCATCTTAACTGGGATCTCTCGACCACTAGGCTGTATCATTAAAGATACCAACGAAATCTAATAAGCCTTCAGACGTACCTTTATGTCCTACAGTGTATCGATGGATGACGGGGATAGTTTCCTTACGTTTATGTTAGATCTACCGCTGCGTTAGATGTTTTAAAATAATGTGTCCTCTAAAGTACCACACCTGGCGAAATTGTTAATTGTATTTATAAACTGCTTTACACTCTTCAAAAACCGAATGTTGACATTAAAAAATATTGAAAAATAAAGATCATTGTCAGAAACGCATACGACGAAATCGACGGCAGAACACATCCTTCACACACCTATATATATATATATATATATATATATATATATATATATATATATGCATACATATATTCATACATATATACACACACACACACACACATATATATATATATATATATATATATATATATATATATATATATATATATATATATATATATATATATATATATTCATAAAAGTTTGGACAGAGCATACACTTTTTATCCAGGATGAAACAGTTTAAATATATTATATTTAGTACACGGTTTACAAATGAAAATATAATGCATTTTGATGAATTATTACATATACACACGAATATTTGAAACAATATTACACAAATAAACTATCTAAATATATATTAAAGATATAGCAAGTCAACTTTTTCCTGCAATATCGGAGATATCGACGAATACACGTAAATGTGGTCTGATTCATATTTCCTTGTACAACTTTTATTATATTTATATCGGAAATGCTTACAACCAAGTCGATTAAGTAGTAATAGTTTTTAAGAGTGAATTTTAGCAATGGTACACAATTTTTCTGTCTCCGAAATGTAATGCATAAATCATGCCTGTTTTAGAAAGTCAGAATGTTTCACCTCCATTTTGATTCATGGAAAGACAACATTATTTAATTTCCGTTTGATAACCATCAGTTCTCCTATTTGTGTTGCAGACTATCTACTAGTTTGCCAGGTTTGTAATAATCCGAAAAGCGACATTAGCATTCTATCATGTCTAAAAATTACACAATTTTCAACGAGCGAAATCGGATAATCGACACTGTACAACTCATGCTCCCTACAGATCTAACTCATAACAACAGGGTCATAACCATCACCCACAAACTGCATGGCTGAACTGTCAGGAATAAGAGAGAGGTGGCCAGGCTGATGAAAACAAAGTTTTAGGTCATAGTTATTGTCTTTTGTGTGATTTCATATGATAGGTTGGCTTGAAAGTCAACACTAAAGTGTAGCTGGATGTGTCGAAGAGCGTTGGGACTACTGATTCAATCGCGTTGCCGTTAGCAGACCCTAGGTGTGGTAGCATGACTCAAGGCCAGCTCAAATGTCCAAACAGACCCATGCTTTGCTTCAGAAGGATTGCTACGACTTTGTATTCTTCCTCACTGACACCTCTTCTTCCCCGAGCTGGATCACGTTGAACTATTTCGTTTGGTCATACGGCGAGAACATCGAAAACATGATATCCCACAACACCAAAGCTTGATCGCCGCAATTCGCCGAGTATTCGCCGAGCTACTGCTTGCGCTTAGTGAATTGTTATGCTCCACGTTCTTGGTCCTTATCGAGGTGTTGATTGAAGCTGAATGCGCCAACATCCGTTAGATGGAATATCCACTAGATAACAAATGTAAATTGATAGTTATTGTCAATTATATTGTTAAACATTTGAGATATTATACTTTCGGTATAAAGACGATGAAAAAAATATAAAATTCAAGCCTATTAGTTTTTTTTTTTTTCGAATTGTAGTTGTACATAAAATATACAGATAAAATACATATGTGAAAACATGATCAATTTTACAATATTGGTTTTAAAACTTTAAATGCGGGGATTCAGAGCGTTGGTTCGATACCACGTAATGTAATATACATAAATATTTAAATCCTACATTTATAATTACTTATAATAACCACCAAATATTTGCTTCTTCCCAGGCAGCGTGATTCCTGATGAGCCACTGTAAACATAGTGCTACCGTTAGGTACACAGTTACAGTTACGAGTGCACATAACATCTAACGGTGTTGCATTGATATCATGATATTGAAATCGGAGAGTCCTTATTGACACGCAAAAAATAGGAACAGGTATTGACAGTTATCAACATCTTTAAATTAGTCAAAAGATGATGCAAGAATAAAGTATATGTTTCAATATTATCGGAAGATCTGAAGAATTATAAAATTCTGGAAATAGCTGTTGCCCGACTCAAGAAAGCACCATATATTTTACCAGCTGTCAGTAACTGATTCTTACTTTTACGTAGGAAATAAATTATTTTAATAGTTTTCTAAGAATTATAGATGTCTAATATTTTTCGGTTTCCTATGTAATCAATTGTGAGTTTTATCTTTCGCATATGTAGAGAAGTTGTAATAGAACCCTTTTAGATAGTTTCGCTAAAAAGCTGGATTGCAAATAGTTTTACACTGATTAAAATCGAAAAAAAATATATGTTAATAATGTACATGTTTACTCAATTGTTTTGTAGCAAGCTAATTAATACATGTATACGTTTTCAGTTTTTATCATTCTATCAATAATCTATAATCTATCAACAAATCATTTTCATCAAAAAATCACAATAAACGGTGCGATTAACATTTTTTTATATTAAAATGAAATTTACATTTTCCTAACACAAGAAGTAAGGTTGATTTCCATATCCTCTTTATTTGTTCATTGAATCGATAAATCGATAATGTATTAAATTAATTTGTTAATGATATAGAATAACATAATTTAATAGGGCGTATTGTTGTAGCTTTTCCAGCCATTATAGTCATTTTATTTGCCGGTATTTATCAATAATGCAATAATAAACATTGATTGGTCAGCAAAAGAAATAGATACACACATACACATATGTAATAACAATGTGCGATACTTGTCTGGTTTAAATACCCCCTAATTATGTCCCTTTCATTTTTTCATTCTCTCTGTTTCACTTGTTAATTCTCTTTTCGCGACAGCCGTAGATGGTAGCAACAGTACTCGCTAAAGCGACGTGCTGGCACTGGAAACTCGTCATGAAAAAACGTCGTTCACCTCCTTACGGTTCTTATGATTTTGAACACCAGAAAATTCCTCATAACGTTTGTTTTACCGAACGAAAATTAAATTTTTCTTCACAATACAACTGAGAAGGTGATCTTTGAACTGTAATAGGTTTTAAATTTGGTCGGAAAATGAATGTACGGTGAAAATTTAAAGCCTTTCAAAATGAGTAAAACTGCCTCTTAACCATATATATATATATATATATATATATATATATATATATATATATATATATATATATATATATATAAACACTACAGCCACATATATATATACGCACTACCGTGTTTGAATTATATATATATATATATATATATATATATATATATATATATATATATATATATATATATATATACACGTTTTATTTTTTTATTACCGTATCTTTTTGTTAAGTTACATTATTGCCTCAGCTACCCGGCCGTTTTTTGGCCGTCTGTAGCTTCCTAAGACTTTTACAGAACTCTATCTGTATAAGTCTGAGGAAGCTATAGACTGCAAAAAAAAACGGTCGGGTTGCTGAAACAATAATGTAACTTAACAGAAAGATACGGTAATAAAAAATAAAACGCATATTTGCTCATCAACAGTATTGAGTACTTTCTTCAGTTTTTATTAATTACCATTTCTACTATATATATATATATATATATATATATATATATATATATATTGCGATTACGCATCTTATTTTATTATATATCTTATATTTTTAATCTTAAACACCACACACAACGCATCCTTATAAATTTGCAACATTACATTTTTATTTATATTTAAATGTAATTCGTCGAACACTAAATCCTTGAATTTACAGTGTAGTATTATTTTTGTCTTTAATTTAACTGAATATATTAAAAGTCAAATTCCTGAAAGAAATTTAGAAAAGCGCATCAATAAGAAATAGAAAGCACCACGAGATCGTCGTCTTTTAGCATTGGAAATATTCAGTAATACCTGTTTATATTGGATTTGAAGGCTACCATTTTGTATTAAAAAATGAAACAGGCCAGTGGAACAATATTCTCGGGTGATCAGTTCTTTCAAGGAAGCTTTGATCTTGGAATTTGCGTTTAAATTTAGAAACTGATACAGAGTCGAAGAAATCATATACAGTGATTGTAGCTGAATAGATTCAATGTTTTGAAAATGTTGAAAGTATTTTGTCAGAATTATTTTAATCGGACACAAGCAACAATGAGCTTCAAGCTACAGCAACTTAATTAGAAATAGAAAATATTTTGCCAGTTTCAGTATGTTAAAAATGTGCAGAACAGCCAACAATTTAAATTTATACCCTTTAAAAAATACGCAAAACACATGGGATGAATGCAGGCCACATTTATATGACATACTCCTGCGTAACTAAATATAACCGCGTAGAACGAGTGTAAATCTTCTGGAAAACGATAAAGAGACACAGCTATAAGAAGTAGAAGGGTTCCACAATAAATGGCAAATAAGATATACCGCAATCATGGTCTGTACAGATGGAAAGTTCATTACCATACTGGCGTCGCATTTCAACTGTGACAATAAAATCAATTCCGAGAGAAATAATGCAATCTCAGGATACCACTGCTTACGGGAAGTCAAATTGATTTGCCTTCTTGTTTATTAATTCATTTTTTTTTAAATTTGATGATTGATTTTCATGAGAGTGAAGATGGGTATTTGAACAAAACTCGCAATAGAACAAATCTGCGTTAGCAGAATCTAAAATCTATTATGCATAATCACGTAATCCTCTATAAAAAATAGCAAAAAGTTTAAGCATATAATGTTGGATCAATGCTAATAATTATCTTCCTGCTTAAAAAGATGCAAATATAATCGATTTATATTGACATGAGAAGCGGCAAATAAAGAGAGAAAGAGCGAGAGAGAGGCAGACAGACAAAGAGAGAGAATGTCTTCTTTAGAAGCAAGCAGCTAATATGTTTCCAACCATCATGCAAAATATCTATTGCATAAATTTTCTGAACATTTTGATATCTCTTTTTTATAGTTCTTCTTGTGACTCTTGATTAATCCAGGCAACCAGCAGCTTTTCTTGTTTCTACAGGGGCGGGTTTACATTATATTTGAAGCATACTAACAAGGGTCATGTATTTCTAGTTTGTGAAGGTACTATATACTTGGTGAAACCCGTTGAAAGTAGTGGTCCGAAAAAAAACGACACTACCACTTTATTTAAAGACATTTATTGAAAAAGAATCAATTCAGGTAACAATGACATATTCAATGTAGTCGCCTTCATCCCCAATCACTGCCTCAGTACGGGTCTGGAACTGGTAGCATGTATTTTTCACAACCCTTACCCTAACCCTTACCCGATGGATCTCCACAAATAGTTAGCAGATGGCGGGGATGAGGATGGCTTTGGTGTTCAGGGAGGTAATGTATTTCCAAGGGGTAGTTAAAGAAGAATGCAAAGCCGTAGCACTCCTAGTCAAGCCAAGTCTGGTACTCTTTGAACGTGTAGGCTGGCGCGAGTCCTGCTGCCACACCCAGGTTTTAACAGCAGCTGTCCAATTGCATTAGGGTATCGCCACGCTCTTCAACATATTCAGGCACACTGTAGTGTTGACTTTCAAGCTGAAATCATAGATGCAAAGTGGCATAATGTGGCCCTCCCTTAAAACCACAGCAAAGAAAATAACCGTGGCTGAAACTTTGTTTTCACACGCTGGGCACATCTTCTTATCTGTGGCAATCCAACAATGCATTTGAGGGTGCTGACAATGGTCCTGTCGTTATAACCTTCCGGTAGAATGCATCATTTGTACAAAGTCGCATCTCCGATCCCTCTCGTTTCACATTGTTTCACTTCAACATAATATAATGCTCCTTTTTTCTCCTGGGAGTTTTACACTATTTGCTAATATGCGGATCGCCCGCAATAAAATGATAGACGGTTTTCACAAAATGAAAATGGAATCATGTCGTTTTTCTAGGGTGACAAAGCAATCTGAACCAAATATAGGCATTCGGTTCATTTTGGATTTTACATTGCAAAATGCTTCATACTGTGTTTTGCTTAATTTCGATTAAATGATCTCCCATTAAAGTGCTGCCCATAAATTATGCGATAATTTCGATTCGATAAGTAGACATCTTGCCATCTCAAAAAGGGTTCGCAATGCCCTTTCAGCGGTGCCAGTTTTAAATGAGAAATACGGCGCAAGTTTCTCGTGTTTAATACGATGGTTAATTAATAGAAGGTCAAAGTATTTACTAGTTAATTTAGTCCCATTGTTTGAGCGAATACATTTCACCAAATCATACGGGAAAATATCAGCTAAATATTTCTTAGCGGCGAGGATAGTTTTGGATTTATTTCTTTAGAAAATAAACTATGATTACACGAGAAAAATAATCAATAAAGTGCAAAACGTACCTACGATTATTTCTCCCCATCGGGCTGATTGGGGCTGCCAAGTCACAATGCAAAAGTGAGAGAATTTTCGTGGCTTTTTCTCTGATGTTTTGCTTATATATTTTGTCATTTTCCACTGTGCACATACTCACAATTTGGGAGATCGTCTGAAGACATTATTTTAATGTCTTCGACTACTTTTCAAATTTTTTATCAGCTTTATTGCAGTGTCCTAGAATTTTATGCCAGGTTTCCATGTCGTGACAGGCAGATTTTTAGGGACCATACTTTTTAAATTATATTGTCGGCCATTTTCTTTAATGTCAAATAGAGCTCCATTAGAGTATATCAATTTGGACTTGTTTTGGCTAAACTTAATATTCGCCACTTGTTTTATGGTAGGCTGCACGGAAAATATGTCTTGCTTTAATGTGTTACATGATAAGAGCTGCCCCCTTTTCATGTAAGTATAAAAATAGAGAGATTACTTAAAATGAAAATAAAATAAAAATAAAATGAGAGAAAGCAGAAATCGAACCTTGGATATAAGTTTTAAAGAACAATAGGTTTAAATGGAATGTCCAGTAAATTATTAATTCTGATGAAATAAATAATAAATAAACTATTCAATTGTTAAAAAGAATGTGGATAATAAATATGGGTTAAATAAATTAGATATGTAGGTTGAATTCCTTTGTAAAAACATCAAAAAAAATAGGTTATTGGGAAACCATATGTCGGAAACGTGCAAAATCGCGCATGTTGAAACACGTGAATTTTGTTCACGTGGCCAGACATGCATGGATGTCTCAATATAGGAAGTGAGAGTTAGTTAGTTAGAGACAGTCAGTGAGAAACTCGGAGAGGGTCTGGGAATTCGAACGTCTAGGAAGCGAGACGATCACTTTTAAACTAAAATGTGAAGCTTTGAATTCTTGATGAGAAAACCATGGCCGGTCGTGAAGAAATAAACCCATTATGTGTTTTGATAAAACGTCGTATTGTGTTTGTGATTCTTACAAAAAGGTAAAGTGAAAATTGTATTATGTGTCTATATGTCCAGTGTTATAAAATGTCATTACATACGCGTCTCGACATCTCATATCTACACTGAGCACTACCTCTTCACTCTAATAGTTTCTTCTTCTACACGTCTAAGGAATGAACATTTAATATATAAGAATCGTAATAACATTAACAATCTCTTATAACATGAACAATCTCTCTAAGTCTCTTACAACAACATCTCTTTATCTCTAAGACTTGTTTAATGAAAACCCTATATGTAACAAATGTAGGTATGGACACAGCATTTTTAGAATACAGTTACAAATTTCGCCTTTATTATTTTTTGTGATATTTTAGCATCGCGTCTTTTAAAGACTATATAATTTATTTGACTACCATCGGCAGGTTCGATTAAATTACTTTGCTGATTAAAGTTTGAATCCAAATTAATAAAATCAGATTCTTTGGTGATAAATGTATTTATATATATATATATATATATATATATATATATATATATATATATATATATATATATATATATATATATATAGATATAGATATATATATATAATCATTGCTTATTTTGGAAAACAAATGTAATTTCTTCAATTTCTTTAATTAACTGGTGCTGGTGTATGGTTTTGTGCACGTAACTGACTTTTTAACACAGTTTTAATCTTACATAAAAATTCACTTATGTTGCAAAAAAGAATGTATTTTTATAAAATATGTTTGTATGTTTACATTATGCATTACCGAATATCTTTCAGTGATTGTGTATGTACGGATTAGACAAATAACATAACACTCTAGCGCTAGAGGTTTTACTGTTCTAGAATTTCATAAAAGTGTCGATCCGTTTTATTGATTCTAATTTAAGATAAGTTTCGCAAAGAACTTTGGTAGTATTAACATATCATATACCACACGTTAGGTGCTGATTTATATTAGTTGACACAATATTGTATATTGTTTTCTTAAAACACGAATAAACACATCGTACATTAAAATCTCTATAAATTGTCCTTACAGTGATTGATCTTTTGTTTAAGCTTACTAGTTACTTACATATATCTTTATTAGTTTTATATTGTATTACAAAGTACACTTAAACCATGCTATAAGTTTCTGTAGTGTTTACCTTTTATAGGTCTTGCATAAAAAGAGTTATTTATGTAGCCTTTTGTCCTTCACTTTTAATATGTGTTCAGTTTGGTGAATATTTTCTATTTCTGTAAATACCTTTGCTACCTTGTCTAAATCGCTTGACTATATGACCGAGTATTATGTATGCATTATTTTGCTTTTAATGTAATTCCAACGACACACGTTCTCCAGGTGTCTATAAATACAGCGGGCTTTGTATATTCTGTTTTTTTTTATTTCAGCATGAAGCATATAATCCTTACTAAGCTACAACAAAGTATACAAAAAACTTAAAAAGATCTTGGACAGTTATCATGGTTTCTTGGTATGCAGTTTACTTGTAAATAATGAAAATATCACAATGAACTAATCATGGTATATTGACAAACTCCTGCTAAAAGTAAGAATGAAGGTATGAAACCACGATTTACTCTTCTTAAGATTGGTATAAATAAAAAATACGGAGACCGAAACCCAATAAATATACAAACGATTATACAGAAACAGTATCAAAAATCTAATCTATTTGATGGCCGCCACTAGGATTGATACATGTTACACTGTAACAAAGCTATCTCCAAACTTATCTCAACCGACAATTAAGGACTAAACTTGTGTCAAACAAGTCTTTCGTTATAGAAAAAGAAATCAAGGCACAATCTATATTATTTAAAAAGTCTACATATACCTTAAAATTAGAAATTATCCTCTGAAAGTCCATTTAGATTGGGGGAATTTAATGAATCGAAAAAGTATGACGGGATCCTATGTTAGACTGTCAAAGATTGGCCCTCTTATTTCCTGAAAATTAAAAAAAAAATTGCCCCTTTCTAATTGTGAGTAGAGTTTGTTGAACTTTCGCACACCGAGCAAGAAGAATTTTTCTAAACATCTTTCTTAAATCTATTTTAAAACCAGATCTAGTTAATAAAAATCAGTAGTAATTCACTGTGAAAAGCAGAGTAGTATTTTATAAGCAAATATCTCTATGATTCATCTAAGGCCGGGGCATATTGATATCAAATATCATTTCAAAAGAGTTGAAGTAAAAAAAATCTTTAACTTAAAATTATGTAGAATCTTAAAATAGTATAGCCGACTAAATCGGCAACAAATATAAAATTAAACATTGTATCCCTAAAATTTTTGAATATCATCTTTAATAAATTCCTTTTCAGAAATCCAAAATGAGAATTTGAAACCACAATAAAAAAAAAGTGTAAATTGTCCTGGTTATGACGATAAACTACGACTGTGTTTTTCTTATCTTATGTTATAAGCCAAATTAACAAACTAAAAATATCTAACAGAATTGTTCGCCTTTCTGTTTAACAAAGCAGTGATTCTTTTACTATATTCTCTTCCTTCTTCAGAAAACTTTTTCATTTTAAAAAGCACATTGTATGTATATAGTTATTATGCACGTGTATTTGAACAATTGAATTAAAAGTGCCGTAGCTTCCCTTACAACTGACAGGTGCTGTGCGTGTGGATCTATTTAAACAATTGAAGTCAAGTGTCATGGCTTCCTCTTACAACGTACACGTTCTGTATATGTCTGCATAAAGTACTATGCGTATATGTATATCTGTATATATTTGTATATATTTATAAAAAAAAAATGAATCTTAAACAATTGCATTTTAATTGACATCTTTTTGATTTTTTATACCAATATATTTATATATTTTTTTTCTGACCAATGAAAATATAGATAAATCCCAAAAATAACTAAACCAAGACAAGACAAAAAGGGGGAAAATATATATATATTTTTTGGTAACTTTACAATGTTAAACGAAATTGAGACCGAAAGACTTTTTCATTATATCAAAAAAGTGGGGGAGGGGGAAATGTCTTTGCTAAATATATAGGGTATGAATCCAAGAATGTGTACGTTCCTATTTATAACGACGCGTTAGAGTGATCAATCAATAAGAAGCCTCCGACCTCATTATAAAGTATCGAATTTTGGATTCCAGTCAGTCAGATATCTGTCTCCAGCTGGACACGTCTGAACAACTGCTGATCCTAACTACATTGATTCTTCGCCGACTGGATCTACTGCCGCCATATTTGTTTTACAATATCACTCAACACTCAGGGCCGTGACTTTATTTATTCTTCGTCGAGTGGTTTTGCCACCCTATTTTTGTTCTACAAACATACTCAACACTTAACAGTAATCTTTAACTTCTTACTATTAACCGATATGTTTGTTTAAGATATGATAATATCCCGGCCCAATGGAACATGCTGCTCGATACATTTTCCCAAGAACTAAAGAAAGAGGAATTCGTCTATTGTACCGTAACCAGATTCAAAACCGAAAAACTTATAGCTAATAATGGTATTATAATCTATTTCATCAAATAATTTAACATAAACTTTTTAAAAACATATCTCATGCTTAAGATGTTTTTAGAACCCTTCTCGTTATGAAGTAACATAATTATTGCATTGATCCAATCTTTAATGGCACAATTACCATACTAAGCAGCAATAATAGTTGCATGTATAGCGTTAGCAGCGCGATCACATCACAACAATAATTTAACAGGTATTCGATAACATTGCATTTTCTTTCCAGTATTTTTATAACGCTTTTTTGCCTTATCAATACTGAATCGATCATTATCTCCTCAAGGACCTCCTTTCAAGGGAATCTATCAATAAGCAGATCATTTATTTCACATGGATTATCAAATACATCTTTAAAAATATTCTCTCGATCCAGTGTGCGCTAGCATCGTTAAAATATAGATATGTGATAACGGTGGGAACAACCATAAAAATAAGCGACAAGGTTGGGACGTGCCCTCTGTAAGGAAGCACTGGAACTCGCAAAATGAACGCGTCCGATATAAAACAAAAGCAATATGAGTATGCACGTTTAGGATCTATATGTGTTAGAGGTGGCAGGATATAATGAGTTTTTGTTCGGTATGTTGACATTATCTCGTACGCCTAATGTCGTGGGGATTTGGAGGAGAATGAAAATGAAAAAAATACGACAGTTGACTAGAAGAAACAAACAAATTCGACGCCGTTTGTGCTGAAATCGCAAGAATTTACGTGACTAAACAGGGGATTAATCCCGGATACAAATATCGGCCACTCCAAAAAAAATGACTATAAACAACTTTTCAAGCTATTTCGTCGTTATTATGGCGAACATATGATTACGACGTAATATATTTAAGCAATTCACCGGAGAGAGAAATTTTGTTTTGTGGCTTAAGAGATCGATAACGAGACTTAAACCGTAGGTAATGTGGCGAGCCTGCATCCATTGCATCTGAAGAAGAATGATTTAACCTTTTACTTATAAAGAATCAAGATTAAAAGAAACGTTCGCCGATAGTGCGTTCATAGTCTATAGGAAGTTAATTGTAATTAGATGGGTTGATGAACAGTTGTATGTTTACGAAAACAGCATCAGAAAATTGGTCGAATTGGCTGACTTCGGGGTAGTATATAAAGGGATATCAGCAATTCCCCATTGAGCAGCAACCAGAAGGTTGCATGCACTGCAATGAAGAAGGCGAATCTGCTTCCCCGGAAATTCACCTCCAACTCTACCTGTAACGCCCGCTCTCTTATGAAGTTCGCAAGGACCACTGCTGTCTTGGAAACTTCGGCTTCGTCAAATTCTTCTCAGAGGGTCGTTCCATTGAATCCTGTATGAGGAAAACGAATATCAAAGCCGCAGGCAAAAGAAAAAACAGACACGTGATGTATATTCTAAATATATTACATGTCTTTTTACAGATATATGGTTCAGTTCTTAGTAAGTTTTTACAGTCTCAAATCTCTCTTCACTTCACAGACAGCGTCAGACGAGTTTGGAGGAGGAGTCACGTCTTCAGGGAACGGTGTGGCTACTTCAAGTTCCGCGCACAAACATTTGCTGGAAACTGCTTCGAAACTCTGACTAAATTCACGCGGCACTAGCACTATATAGTAATGTGTGTGGTCGGGAGGAAATTTTCCAGCCAATCATATCACGCCACGAAATTGGAGAAAGCCCCAAATTTTGCTGGTGTGCAATTCGGCAATCGGAATGGGATCGTAAATAGATGGTAACATTTAATGCTAGTAAAACTAAGCTGTTCTTCTTTAACAATTACAAGACGCCTATCTACCCCCTATATCACTAATTTCGCAATCTGAGATTCAAGTCAATATTAAATTCTCATGATCCCGAAGTTCACCAACTGTCAGTCTGACATCTGGCTCTGAGTTCGTCGAGGCCAACAATGTTATGTTATTGTTTTAAGTTTCCTGTCATCAATTTTAAAAGCAAAATACATCTATCTGACTTCCAAATAATAAGCAAATATATATATATATATTGACAATTAAATAAAATATATATTTATATCCTCTATTTTAAATCTTCGGGAGATCTTCTGTTACCCGGGATCGATTAAAGCTATCTTGGCATACCCGGCTCCCCAATGAGGGCAAATTGCTCCTTCAGGTTGATCACGTTACACACCTAAGAGTCAACAAATAGCTTTCTCCCAAATTTTCCTATACGGATTGAAGCCACATTAGATGATGTAAAAGTCACCTCTTTTCATATCCGCAATATCATAAAAAAACACTTAGCTCAAAGTCGTATGGGCCTGATCTCATTCCTGCATTACTAAGTAAGACATGTTCAGCCGAGCTAGCCCCTTTATTTTCCAAGCTCTACAATAAATGCCTTGATGAATCTTGCTTTCCTAATAGCTGGAAGATGGGCGCTGTGGTACAAGTGTACAAGCGTTCTGGTGAAATAACAGATCCTCTCAATTATCGTCCCATTATTATCCTTCCACTCTTCGCTAAAATCTTTAAGACCTTAATTAATCAAGCACTTATGTACCACCTCGCAAAAGCAAATCTTCTCTATAACAAACAGTATGAATTCAGGCAATGTTGTTCTACTACAGATATTTTAACCGTCATCTCTGAACGCATTTACTATGTACTGGATAAGCCAGGGCCGTAGCCTTTGATATATTCAAGGCCTTTGACAAAGTTTGAAGGGCTGCTAATAAAAATTAAATCGTACGGTATAACTGGACGTATACTAAATATAATTAGATACTTATTAGACAATAGAAACATACAGGTTTCATTGACAGACATATATCCAAGCAGCATAACATTAATGCGGGAGTGCCTCAGGGGTATATCATTATAATTCCTGATATTTATAAACGACTTCCGTAATAATATTGTGTGCGAGATGGGTATATTTACTGATGCTACAACGCTCGTTAATATACATTAGGGAAGAACAGAGTTATATGAAACAGAGACAATTGCAGAATTAATAGAACATGACTTCCAGACTATAGCTGAATGGGGCCGTAAATGGATGCTAACATTTCAAGCTAGTAAAACTGAGCTGTTCTTTAACAATTACAAGACACCTCTCTAAACCCCTATATCCATAACTAATAGCACCCTATCTTAAACACTTAACTCTACCTTAAAACACTTCAGCGTTATATTTGCGGGAAATATGAACTGGAACAAACACAAAGAGGGCATTGCAAATGCAACGAATGCATACCGGAAAATTACAAGACTGGCTTTCCTATCACTTTTTTTTTTACACAGTGATCACCACTTATCAAGGCCCGGAAGCCACTCAGGGATAAGAGTTATTGCAAGTACATTAAGTTAGTGAGGAGATTTGCTGAAGTGTTTACTTAAGGTGGCGGTTAATTAGGAATTTGTTAACATTAGACTTGAAGACATGCAAGTTGTAGTCCGGAGGGAAGCAGGCAGACGGAACAGAGTTCCACAGGCGTGCAGTTCTAAGAAAGAAGCTTTGTTCATGGAATCCGCGTTTTGATTTAGGCACAGATATAGAGTTTGGGAAATTTTTCACATTGGATTCAGCTAGACGGGTGTTTTTCGTGAAAGATTGGCGAGGGGGGACCAGAGATTAGAGTTCAGACGAGCATCTACAATGGAAATAACGATAAAACTAGGACAGGCTCGCAACGTCTCTTCTGTGGGAGAGAGGTTGCAGGGTAGAGAAAAGGGCATCCCCCACTAAGCCACGAAGTCTATTTTGTACTCTGTCAAGGCAGGATAGGCTGTTTTTAGCAGCTCCTGCCCAGATATGGCAACAGTATTCCATCGTTGGACGTACTTGGCTTTTATATAGATAGAGAATTGCATCAGTAGTGAGATATCCTCTCGAGCGGTATAAGGATCCCACCATCTTTCCAGCGACCTTGGCAACAGACTTGACGTACGTGTTCCATTTAAGATCAGGAGTAAAGGTCAAACCCAGAAGCTTGTCAAAACACGGGGCCTCACCCAGACGAGAGCCACCCATCACAATTGATGCCAGATGGGGATCAGAGCGTTGATGATGTAAGGATAGGAGTTTGGTTTTGGATGCATTAAAGGTAACCAGCCACATTTTCCCCCACTGAACCACGCGCTCGAGTGCAGAGGAGAGAGAATCAGAGAGAAATTTGTCATTTACAGCCTTTGATGTGTTGCCGTAGATGGTCGTGTCATCAGCATAGATGTCAACGAATGATTTAAGTATGTGTTTAGGGAGGTCATTGATGTAGATCAGGAACAGAGTTGGGCCCGGGATTGACCCCTGAGGGACTCCAGCATTTATATTGCAGGCCTCCGATTTTTGTCCATCTACCACTACTGTTATGAACCTATCGGAGAGAAATGATTTAATTATTGAGAAAACATTTCCAGTTATACCGTAGCTTGAAATCTTGTGAAGTAGACCCTTATGCCATACCTTGTCGAAGGCCTTTGATATGTCAAGAGCAATTGCCCTAGAAAGGAAGCCTTTGTCAAGAGATTCACTTATCCTGTGGGATATAACCGTCAGCACATCTGCGGTATATCTTGCAGAGCGGAAACCATATTGTGTGCCACTAAGAAGGTTATTCCTGCTGAGGTGGTTGACTATTTCTCTATTTAATATGGATTCCAGCAACTTACTCATAACACACAGGAGACTTATTGGTCTGTACTGAGAGGGAGAGGACTTATCACCTGAATTCTTAAATACAGGGCAAAATGATGAGAACTTCCAGGGAGTCGGAAAGCACTTCTCCTTAAGGCAGCGCTTAAATAGTTTCGTAAGTATGGGAGCAAGTTCTGGTTGAAGCTTTTTTAACACTATAATTGGGATGCCATCAGGGCCAGTTGCTTTACTGGAATCTAGGTTCTTTATTAGTTTGGCGACCTCCTGCACGGATATTTGTATGTTACCTAGCTTGTTCTGTGTTATAGGAGGAAATATGGGGAGTTGATGGCCTTCGTCGCATAGGGTAGACTTAGTTGAAAAGTTCTTTGCAAATAGTTTGGCCTTGTCTGACGCTGACGAGATGACCTCTGGTCCATTGATAAGTGTTGGTATAGAACGCACACTTCTGTTCAGGATTGTATTTGTTATTTGCCAAAACTGGTGGGATCCAAGCCGCTGATCAGCTACCTTGGATTTAACAGACTGGGCATATAGTTCTCTTGCATTTTTGATTACTCTTTTACAGTGGTTGCTGGCAGTCCATAAAGCAGCTTTAGTGTCAGTGCATCTATTACGTTGGTAGCTATGGAAAAAGTGATTTTTGTGCGCGATAGCAGCAGCACATTCTGGGGAGAACCATGGCTGGCTGTTAGGTTTTTGTTGAAATTTTTTAGACGGTATGAATTGGTCTATGCTTACAATTAACCATTCGGTCAGATCTGATACTATAGAGGACACATCCTCTTTAAACATGGAGTGCAGAGGTAAATCAGATATGAATGTACGGAAGCTATACCAGTCAGCCATAGAGTATCGCTGTACAGTACGGTGGAGGGGTACGTCTGGGGGCTTCTTACATTTCGTTTTTATCTTAACTGATACGACGGAGTGGTTGGAGGATCCTAGAGGAGAATGAACAGAACATGAAAATAGCTCAGGGGAAGTTGAGAGAAAAAGGTCTAAGAGGCTTGCATACGTGCGCCAAGCGTATTCCCCCGGAATTTCAACGTAGCACCGCAGATGGATAACACGCAGATACTTTAGTAACTGCTTTTTTCTTCAATTTTACATCATAGCTACGTATGTATAAAATTTAGAGGAGGGAGTGTATCTCCAGAATATTCAATTTAAATTAAAAAATATTTTTCTTTACATATTTTTACATTATTTACATTAAGTATAAATGTATTTGGTGCAAAAACAATATAGTTTTCTCATATTTTACTTTTATGTATGATTTCTGAATTATTTCAGTGATATATATATATATATATATATATATATATATATATATATATATATATATATATATATATAGTTATATATAATAATGTTATACATTAATTTGGAGCGCATGGTGTGGCTTTTTATTTTTATTCGTTACCGTTCTCACTTCATTCATTCATTTTTTGCAGACTTTTCGACAGCATGATTTTCTTCTTCCAGTTAAAATTCCGCAGATAAGCTGCCGAGACAGCTCGTGATAACATTTATATCTTTGGCCCAGGAACCACAAACGAACGTGTGGCAAAATGGTGGTTCAAGAAATGTCGCAGTGATGACGAAAGCTTCAAAGATAAAGACGGTTGCAGCCGGCAAACCGCGGTTGATAACGAACATTTGAAAACTTTAATCGAAGCTGATCCTCGCAAAACTACACAAGGAGTTGTTGTTGAAATCGGGATCGACCACTCAACAATTGTTCACCATTTAAAGAAAAGAGTAAAATCAACAAAGTGGGATAAATAGCTGCGGCAGGAATTGAACGATAAACACAAAAAAAATCGTGTTTTTAGGTGTCCTTTACGCTCTATCTTCGCAAGAAAAACGATCCAATTCTCGAGCGGATTGTGACGTCTGATGCGAAGTGGATCCCCTCTGACAAACCGCGACGTTCTGCACAGTGGTTGGATGCTGGAGAAGCTTCACAACACTTCCCGAAACCGAAATTGCACTGAAAACTGTTTTTTTCATCTGCGGCTGATCTCATCCACCACAGCTTCTTGAATCCGGGCGAAACGATTTCGACGGAGAAGAACTGCCGACAACCTAGTGAAAAACACCAGAAGCTCCAACGTATGTGCCCGAGATTGGTAAATATGAAGGAGCCAGTTCTTCTCCATGACAACGCCCTTCCGCACGTTTCTCAACTGACCCGGCAAATGCTGAATACATTGGTCTACAAGAGTCTTCCCCATTCGTCATATTCACCGGACCTCTTGTCCACCAATTATAACTTTTTAAAGCATCTTGACAACTTCCTGCGCGAAAAATGCTTCAAAAGCCGAGATGATTCCGAATCGGCCTTCAACGACTTCGTTGCTTTCAGACCTCCAGGTGCCTATGCTAATGTGGTGAATAAACTTGTTTCTCGTTGGCAAAAATATGTCAATTATAATGGTTCTTATTTCGATTAATGAAATTATTAGAAAAGGAGGTATAAGATTTTTTTTTTATGATGAACGTCAAAAAACGACATTCGTTTGCACTCACCTAATATATATATATATATATATATATATATATATATATATATATATATATATATTTATATATGCATAGATTCCAGATTTAGTATGCTCCTTCAGCTATTCTCGGCATTGTTTTCAGGCCTCCTGGATTTCTTCTTGTCACTGAACTCAATCCGTGCCGATTCTTGAGTGGTGACGTTATGGATTGCGTAGCTCTTGCCTCACAATATCATGAGCAGTAACCATTGTCGCTTAAGAGTTAACAGAGGCATTTATTATCGTATATATACATATATATATATATATATATATATATATATATATATATAGAGAGAGAGAGAGAGAGAGAGAGAGATGGATGGATAGATATATGCTTATATTTTTTTTATTTTTATAAATTTCTCTGTTCGATATTTTATTCGGTATAATATGCCAACACGCATACTTGCAATATTTATGTTAGATCTCACATACTTTTTCTACCCTGGGTAAGATATTGTCAGTGTTTGCTTAAGAAATGCATGCTCAATAACCTCTAGATATTACCATGTTTTCGGAGGAAGCGAATGTAGATCCCGTGTTTGAAAAGGCCACACTCACGGCAAATGTTTGCACACTCGCATTCATACGCCTCCATTTCTTCACCGCCCCAATTTACACTCTTACCGGAATCTGCCAAAAATGATATTTCAAGATTTCTAACAGGTAAAAACTCTGCAACTGACATCGGCTGCGAAGTCGATATCAGTTGCAAAAGGTCATCATAAAAAAGGAAAAAAATATCAGACGTCAAAAGTGATGAGAATCTGTTGCTTCACTCCGTCATAATTAACAGATATTCGTCTGGGGTTATTTCGGGTCGGACAGAAAATATCGATCACCTTTTGATGTGAGTTTATTTGATTATTGATTTCTACGTGATTTCCGCTTATCGATTTATTATAATTATTTTAAAAACCTGCATTGTAAACTTGGTAATTTTTATTATATATATTTAACATTTTTGCGTACATTATATTAAGTGCAAGCATAGTTACGATAACTATGTGCATTCTTACATGTATTAATATTATGTTTGCACATCATATCATGGTTACAGTTAAATAAATCAATAATACAGCTATGACGCAATGTTTATCATTAATAAAATAATTAATATTTCTATCATTACGAAGTATACAATCAGTATAGAGACTTTTTACAAGTAACCCTATTCTATAACTACAGAGAGTGTCTAACGTGCACACGTTATATGTCATAAGTCAATCAGTGAATACAGCATTGCCTGCGCATTTAATGCTACCTTAAAACGAATATTAGTTACGATAAACGTACAAGAAATATCTAAGAGTATCGGCTTTGATATGATATTGTAGCATAAGCGGCAATGAAAAATTAAATAGAGGCAATAAAACAAATACTACCATGCCTGCTTTGACACCAAATATTGTAATTCTTTGTAATAGTGACGTAAGTACTTTTTCTGGCTTATTTCGTGAAACTGATCTTAGATCACGTCGTGTAAATTGTCTAATTGTTTTATCATCGTCATAAAAGAGAGATGTATACTCAGCCATAATGGTTTTTAGGTCGAAAATACCTAATCGAGGTTTAAATCAGCGTATGTATACATATCAACCGTCAGTGAACAGCATCTATTAAAGATTAAGTTTAATTTAAGTTGTCAGTTTAATTTTATCTCTCGAATGTAAAACAACATTGTTCGATAAAAATTAATCGTTGAAGTTTACTACGAGCATAGTGTTGCCGGAATCAGAATGATAATTAATTTTGGCTAAGCAAAATATACTATGCAAATTCGGTCCTGGATATGACCTTCAACTATACCCGATGGCGAGGCCCAAGCTTGCGGGCTTTGGGGAGTGTGGAGCTACCCTTTAATTGCCATTGCTCCCAGGTCTACACTGGCCCAGAGTTGTAGTACCTGTTAGTGTCCCAACTATGGATTAAATAGAAACCGACTTGACAAAATATATATATATATATATATATATATATATATTGTATTAAAAAGATTCTTCAAAAAAACTTGATATGGCATTAAATCACCTGTAAAAAGGTTGATATGCCATAAAACAAAAACAACCAAGTAACCTACGCATATTGCCAACAAACCGTATCATTTAAAAGAGTGCCAACAGGAAAATCATACAACGTTAACAGTTCTAATATCGAGCATTCTGATTCTTTACAAAGAGAGTATCTTCATTATTTTTGTTCACATTAATGCTGCATGTGAATGTTATACAGACGATTGAGAAATATGAGCTTTCATGTAGTGTGTTATTTATCATTGAAATCCGTGGTTAAGAATAGTTAGTAATTGTTACAGGCAACAATTTTTTTAGGATTATATGTTACCATCTATGTTTATTCCCATCGAATTAGACTAGGTTTTGTTTCCTGTTTTTTTTTCTGCCGCTAAAATATTCAACTAGATTATCTGACAAATATTATTAGAGGTGAAA
>NC_136489.1:60004874-60024874 GCF_053919585.1 Euprymna scolopes | reverse complement strand
CCATCCGCTATTGTCCTTCTTTTACCAAGATTTTTCTACTTGAAGTGAAAACTCTATTCTGTTCGTGGAGAGATATCTCATGGCACTCATCTATTTGGTACTCTCTGCTAGGCCATACTAAATTATCTTATATGAGTACTACGTCGTGGCTGTATAATAAATCAAAAGAAGAGAAACTTTTTTATATTCAACAGCATTAAACCTAATAGCCACTAATATCTGATTTACATATAGATCCCACGAATGTGGGTTGTAACCTGCCTTTTATACCATTCATCGTTTGATGTAACCTTTCTTCTTTTGCGTAACATTTGGGATGGTAGAAAGAGGTCGTCACATTATGACTGTTCAATTCTTCTAGTGTACTTTTCATGACACTATTATTTTTTTACTGACCGTTGTCTGTCACTACGCCTATTTATTCGGCAATTGAAAACACTCGGACAACTCACTTTGTATATTAATAAATGTGACAATGTACTTGTTTAATGAATTTGTCTCTGAAAAGGCCCGTATATATCAAGCACGATTTTTCTAACGGGTAGGTGGAGTGTTATATCCTTGTAATACATTTTAAGCGTAAATCTTTAGCTTGGAAGCTGACACATTTGCTAGCATATTTTTCCACCTTCTTAAAAAAACAAGGCGAAAAACATTTTAGTCTAATCGTTTGGTAAGTTTTATCCCTTCCCATATGCTCATCTCAATCATGATACTGCACCAGTACTATGGATCTAGGTAGGTCTTAATATACAGTTTCACAGTTGGATCTTCGTCCGGATACGAAATATAATAGACGATTTCTTCCAAAAGTATGATTGTTTTTCTTTGTGTACCTTTCCCGCTGTGTTCCATCAACTCCCCAAGTCTCGTATCTTTGTCCTGCATACGTACCATGTATTCAAGTAGTTTATGATTTGAGTAAATGATGAACTGTGCAAATATATTTCGAAAGAATATGAGCGCATTGTTTAATATCCTTTGATTCGTGAGTCTAATTGTTTGGTGGCACTGCCTATGTAAGAATTATTACACTTAGCACAGTGAATATTATAAACAACATAGTTGTGCCGTAGAAATCGCAAATTCGGAATTGAATAGATCAGGTGTATGTATGTTGTGGAGTGTTTTCGAGAGGTGAAAGGAAGTACGAGTGTGTATGAGTTGAATGACTAGTTACTCACTATGAATTGCTTGTGGATCGCGGTGTATACTATTTCATTGAGGTAGTTTGAGAAAGCTTGCGATAGGAACGCTGATTCTATTGTGGGGACAGGATATGGCTGAAACAAGCAAACAATTGTTAAAGAGAGTTTGATGAAAGTTGGTGGTGCATTTCCTTTTTTCACTGGTGTTAGAGCATTTGTTCGATATACGAATCATGCTAGCATGTGTGTAACCGACTTCATCGTCAAGCAACAGATAGGATTAAAAGTGTATAAACATTTTCATACAGTACAGTTTTCAATAGAATGCGGTAGGTATGGAGCCATTTGCACTGAGATTGATCTCGAATCTTGGGAGTGAAAAAAGCGTCAGAGCGTTCTATGTTAAACTCTGGATTGATCTATCGGTTGTTAAAATTGTTGAAAAGGTCGATATCCTTTTTGAAGCGTTGCTTGGTTACATCAATATATGTAGCGAAACTGTGTTCGAGTTGTCTATGTAAGAAGTGACTAGTATACCATAGAGGCTGGAACCCATAGGTAAGTTGGAGATGTGCATATAAGTCATCTGAATTAAAGTTAAATAGGTGTTATCTATTGATACGATATCAAGCAGAGGATAGATAGCAGGGTGTACAGGTATAGAGGTTTAGAAATTGACAAAATCGATGCTAAAATATAATTGCTTAGTCCTAATTATGTTGGACAGACATTGTATAATTTGCCTATTACCTTTTCGGAGCTGTTAACATGTGCAGTCAATGTACACAGTGATGGTTTAAGTGTGTGAGATAGAAACCAGAATATTTTATATAGAGCCTTTTTTATACTAGAAAAAAAGAGCATTCTTATTTTTTGTATGGACGTTTGTGTATTTTACTGAGCTGGTAGAAAGTTGTAAATTAATTGGTCATAGTGATGGAAGTAATCTGTACTGTGAAGGAGACCGCTTCTTACACAGAATTAAGACCATGCATTGTTGATAGAATCCTCCTTATGTAGTACGGAGATGTTGTGAAATATCGTTTATAATGTGTTTTTATTAAATTATTCGAAGGCAAGTACGATACGTGAATCCTGGGAGATGATGTAGAATCCTATTTCTTTTCAAAGGGAAAATATAAGAAAGTGTCCGTTTGTTAAGTAACTTAGGTGTTTGGATCTAGATATGTTATCTGTTGATTCAAGTTAAGAATGTATAAATGTTATGTTAAAGCAACTTAAATATTTATGCAGACAACACCACAATCAATGTGTGTTGTTTTAGTTTGCAATCTGTGATGGGAAACATTGAAAACGGATGTGTACATGTTATGTAGTAATATTTAATAAAAAGCCACCGGGGCAGCTAAATATTTAATTTGTGTGACAGAAATGATATGCTAGTAACCAATTTGTACGGGTTTCCTTATCGATCGTATTGATACAAAATATGTGCATAAAAATCGGTGTTATTATGAGAAGCTTTCCATGGAAGCATGCGTGTTAGTGGATTGTTCTTATAGTATTTGAAATGATATTATTACTGTAACATCTCCTCAGGGAATCGATTTGGCAGCTGATAACGTTTTGCTGATACACAAATCATTCAGCTTTTTATTTCACTTGTTCTTACAAGATATCATTAATCTTGTTTTAACTTTTACACTATGTTTACATATCATTAACCGATTGATAGAAGGCAAGAGATGTTCCTTTTCTTTAATTTTACTTTTAAGGACCGTTAATTATTCTGCACTTTTAACATTAATATATTGTTCCATTTAATCACTTTCAATCGACAGGCAAAAAAAAAAAACGTTGCTATTACTGTAGGAAAAATATATGCCCACTCCCTCTAGAAATATGCAAAGTTCCTCTGGAAATATGAGAACTATTGAGATATTAAAATACAGACGATTTCTCCCATACACTGACAGTAGTGTGTGCAATTCATAATATTTAATTCTTTAAATGCATTAGCCTACGGATCTGCAGTACGTATATGTCGCGCTAAAACAATCGTTATTTTTTTTAACATTTTTGTCTAGTTTTCAACATAAAAATAATCAATTATATGTCGATTTATATCAATATTTGTTTATCATTTATATATATATATATATATATATATATATTATTTACCATTTTACAATATTATCTGTTTTGTGTTCTCATTGTTTTACGATGTTTTTTAATTAATTAGTTAATGTTAGAAATATTATTGAAACTTAATGTGAAGAAATTCAACCCTCTCTAAAAGGCAATCCAGATGCCCATCCTCATCGCATGAATCTGAAGATTCTATTGTTAGCATTGGTTTCATTGATAATTATTTATTCAAAATTCTTTCTTGAAAGACATCGGACACTTACAGGCGGCACAAAAAAGTTTGCTAACAACCTAAGTGAAACTGATATTTGTGGAATGGATTGGTTTCAGAAATAAACCATCTCAGTCGTCACTCCATGACCTTTACAATTAGCCAACCTTTACCCTCACTTCTGATTGTAAGAGAAAAAATATTGCCATTTAAGAATCGATTACTTATTTTATTAATAATAGAAAGAACATCAACGTAACATAAATTATCTTTTCATGTAAGGCAATATGGTGGAGTACTGAGAAATATGTTAGAAACTGTTTATTTAGAGGAATTATTGCTGCGCCCCTGATGTTTTTTTTTACTATTTTATATCCCCAAAACTCATTTGGTATAGTATTTAAGATTAAGAAAACAAATAAGTAGATGTTTGTATTGGATCATTTTCAACCAACTGAAAAACTTATTAAACGCAAGAAATTATTAAAATGCGTCTATAAACATCGCTATGTTCTTGGAGATGAAGGTGGGAAATGTAATTAGTATGTTTCTGTATCGTTTATTTTGTATTCAGTTCGTCATTACGTGGCATTTATTCATTAGGAAATAACATTACGATTCTTAATTATAGTCAGATTATAACACCAACGAACGATCGCTGCTGGCTGTCAGGAAGTCAGAAACAACATGTATTTCATTAAGTGGCTCGTAGTGATACAAATATTGCAATGTAACCTGAACAAGTTGATGGCAAATTTGATATTGACGTAGGCTTAGAGCAAATAATGTGCTGTATGCGCACGTCTATCAAGGCTATACTAGATTGTTTGTAGAGGTATACGAAAGATACACCGAACGAAGTTCACCTGAATACCTTATAATCTCAAACAAAACAAAATATTGCAAGCCCTAGCATATTTATGTCTGATTCGTACGCAGTTCTTTTATCGCTGCATAAATATTCGTGTTATACACCAATGTTTTCGTTACAAAACAAACACTAGCTTGTGTTCTTCAAACGTTGTTTGTGTTATCCGTATTGTTATTGAAATGGAGTTATGTCGTATATCTTCAATGATTTTATTAAAGGTCAGATAAATAATGGCGCATGAAGTGTATTTCAGCGACCAACAAGACTACATTTTTCTTTTACGTTAGATTGTTAAATTATGTAAGTGTTTTTTTCTAACACAGAATTAAAATGCAAATATTTCTGGGTGAAACAATCGTTCTATGAATTATCCGAAGTGCAATTTCCCATATATCATTTTTCCATCGGAATCTTTTACATAATTCTGGGAACTCTAGTCCTGCAGTAAAAGATTTCTAGCTGATAAAAGCATTAAACATATTAGGGAACTTTGACGCCTTATCTGCTGTTAACATTACTTCGACGCAGCTCTATATTAATCGTCTTATACACGCATATCTTAAAAAAATGCTTATTTTAATCGTTGGTTGTGACTATACAACTTCTTTATTTTCGCAATAATATTGCGTTTCATTTAATGTTTTCCATTTTCTTCTGACGAGATAATGGCTGATGAAAGCTCTTCAGAAATGGTCACTTATATATATATATATATGTGGGTGTGTGTGTATGTATATATATGTGTGTGGGGGGTGTACGAATCAACATACAGTACGGGTTCGCTGTTTCACAGCTCATCAGTGAGGCTGGACAGGCAACTGCCTCACGCCAGGATCGTAACTAAATGACAATGTTCTCATGATTGCGCTATACGACTGCTCCTCTGTGGATAATGAATTAACGATGTTTTGATATCGTCCAAAGCCTCCCGCTCGATTTTTTTACACAAAGATCGTACCTTGACATCAAAGCATGTATTGAATGAATTAATGTATTGTATATTCAATTACAAGAGATGGTAATTTTGAAGCTTACAATTTAAGTGATCTCATTCTGACTCAAAATTTATTGGTATATGAACGGTTACTGACTTTTCAATGATATAAACCCAATAAGATTCGAAATACTATAAATAATATATATATATATATATATATATGTATAAGGAGAAAATGTCAATATATTATAGAATAAAATTTACAATATTTTATTAAAAACAAGAAATGCGAAATTAAAGTGAAACGTTCCTTATTCCATAGAGTTTCAAGGAAAAGTTTTCTCCTCAGAAAAATCACTTAGCAAAAGGTAAGTATACGTTAGTATCTATTTCTGCTGGTTAGCTCATTTTTAAAAAAAAAACTTGATAAATTAAACTGAAAGAAAATAGAAGTAAAAAGTTTACTGATAAAATGAAAAGGATACTCAGCAAAATCCTATACATATGGTTATGAATGTCCAGTGATATCCAAAAGATCGCAATGGGTGGGGCGATTAGTGAATTCAGAAAGGGCTTCGTAAGATGACAGTTGGAATCACTTTAAAGAATCATCCAGATTTAAGGAAAGGAGAAGTCTTTGTAGAAAAATCATGTAGTGAAATGGGAAAGACAAATCCAACTCATGGACTCAGTAGTCATTGTGTAGAAGAGCGTATGAAGTTTTATTACGTACATGTGTTCGAAGTCTAGCTAGGCAACAGAAGTAGGAATCGAAGCAAAAAAAACTGAAGGGGCATGCAGAACCCTTTATATACAAATGTAGGCAATGTTTTGGCATATTATATTGGTTTGAGAACATATGTTCTTTAACCAATTGTTATGACATTTTAATTATATAATATTATAATCTACACATAACCTGCACTTTTCTGTAGTTTCGTCTCATACAACAAAACATATGAACATTGAAATATTCAATCTGGTTACTAGTATATATATCTATATACCGATAAAAGTGAAAGTGTCTGTTTGTCTGTCTGTCTGCGGGTCTGTCTGTCTGTGTACATTTCCCGACAAAATAACTCTGCCAATGTTCAGTCTACGGACTCGAAATTTGATATACAGATTATTGAGATTTGGGAAAATCTTTGTGATTGGTTTTCGGCCAGAAATTTGGCTGTTAAGGGGCCAAAGTTAAACGAATTGACCACTGAAAACTCTAGTAAAATCCTCCGCCAATTTCGGGTATAAACAATTGAAATTTTAGATATAGGTTCTTTGGACATGGATCTTACTTAATAACTTGATTTGAGCCAAAAATTTTAATTTTAAAAAGAGGTTGACCACTGCAGCCTCTGCCAAAATACTCAGACAATTTCTTGTCAAAACATTGAAAAGGTACATAAAGTGTATTCAGAGATAGGGCAAGCGATTAACGCGGTTTGGGTCGAAAATTTGAGCTACCAATATGTAAATGTATGTATGTCTGGTTGCATGTCTGCCTAAAACGTTTGACAGAAGCGACGGATTTTCACAAGATCAGTATCGTTTTGAAGCTCGACCCTTCAGATGAAAAATACACACGAATTGGCTAAAAACAATTTCTTCACCCTCATCTGGGCTCTTTTCTTCAGGAAGGGGTCGCTTTTTTCACCGATATTTTCGAAAGGCATCCCTCTTTTCAATTGTCTAGCCTTAGTTTAAACGTACGTAATTTCGGTTTGGTGGTGGTCGTAACAGCAAATACGTCAGTTTTTTTTTCCCGTTCCCTTCCTCCTTCGCGGTACGGGTTCGAGCCGGCCTTTCTACTACTACCACTTTTATTTTGCACAACAAACACCTCAAAATATCCGGGCTGAAATGCCAATCTCTCTCTCTCTATCTCTCTCTATCTCTCTCTCTCTCTCTCTCTCTCTCTATATATATATATATATATATATATATATATATATATATATATATATATAGTGCCGGCAAAAAGAAATTCCGCACTTGTAAGTTTTTCAAAAACAGCAAATTTAAGCTAAATTTAATGTAACTGATTAAACAAAATATACCTTATTTTGTTCGTCTTTTATTCCTCTATTATTTTGCCTATTCATATTCACCTTTTAATTGAAATATTTTAGTGTCCACGTTAATTTTTAAAAAATAACGTAAAATTGAAAGGCAAAAAGACAGTCCGAAGCAACAAATTCGCAGCTTAAATTATCGCCCCTTAATCAGTCCAAAATATTCACCAACAGGCAACAAAGTATCTCTAATCGAAATTTTTGTTGTCCCAGGTTATACTACGTAACATTTAGTCCATATGTCAGGACTTTCTCTTAGTGATCGTCAGGAGCTCATTAATCACCATCTTTCTGGTTTATCCAATTGAGAAATCGACCGCTGATTGAAATGTGATGAGAAAACTGTACGAAAGACTGTGCAAAAAATAACAACACACCGGCAGTGTTCGTAATGCCCCGAAATCTGGTCGTAATAGTGTTAGATCTTACAGGGAAGACAATGCTATCGAGATCCGCAGCCTAAGAAACGACTCCCCTAATCCAATAACAGTGCAATTTTGTCAAAAAGTGCTCTCTTTTTATTGTCAATAACAGATTAAAGGAATTTAATTTGCAAGGATATGTTGCAAGACGCAAGCCAATGATCGAGAACAGAAAGCGCCGTCTGGCCTTCGTCAAATGCAATAAAGATTATAACTCTTCGTATTGGTCAAAAGTGCGTTTTAACGACGAAAGCAAGTTCAGTAGGTAAGACAGTGATAGTAGCCACTACGTCCGTTGGAGGAAAGACGAAGTATTTAATCCAAGGTGCTCAGTTTCAACGCTTGAAGGTGGTAGATGTTCGGTTTTGGCGTGGGCCATTATTAGTACCAATGGTCCAAGGCCTATAGTTCGCTTGCTAGGTCGAATTAATTCAACCAAGTACATTAAGATGCTGACTGAGCATTTTCTACCTTACTTTGGTCGGAATTTGGATGATGACCGCATCTTCCTGCAGCATAATGCTCCAATTAACACAGCTGGCAATGTCAAGAGGTTCCGGGAAGACCATGATATTCCGTGTTTGGATTGGTCTGCACAATCTCCAGACCTCAATCCTATAGACAACGTATGGCATGACATCAAGCAATATCTACACAATGATAAAATTTCAAATTCGGAAGAACTGTGGGCATAAATTTAAGAAAAGTGGGATGACATTTCCCCCAAGTATTGATGCAGTCTAATTCAAAGAATACCCAAAAGATTGGAGGCTGTCAAATTGCAGTAGGGCTATGCTACTAAAGATTAACTTGTCCACTGTGTTAGTTGTCGTATTGTTGTTGTATTAATGTCCTAAAGTTACATTTAAATAACAATTTTCCATTGTGCAGACTTTTTTGTCTGCTCAATTTGAAGATATTTGTTTAAATTGACGTGAACACTGGAATATTTAAATTAAAAATCAACTATGAACAAGTAAAATTATAGAGGAATAGAAGTCCAATCAAATGAGGTATAGGTTGTTTAAACAGTTACAGTAAATTTTGCTTAAATTTACAGTATTTGAAAAAGTTACGAGTACGGACCTTTTTTTACCCCCTATATATATATATATATATATATATATATATATATATATATATATATATATATATATATATATATATATATATACATATATAGAGACATATATATATGCATATATATATGTATATATATACATATATATATATATATGTATATATATACCACCTTTTTGTCAATTTTATATGTTCCATTTCTCAACAACTTCTGATCAGAATAAAGCAAATTCAGTCTCGTTGGAAATGTAATGAGCTGAATGGTGTAGTATGCTATGGGATATTTGCCCTCTTACGTCGCGTATTAAGAGGGGCATCTATTACCTAGAGATATTGTTTGGCATTTTTACAGCAGCAAAATGCTTCTATCGTGATGGTTTCCTTTTTTTTTCGTATGAATTAAAAACTATTTTATATTTCCCCAAACCTCTAGCCTTGATAAAGAGGAGACTAAAACTTGCTACTATGATTAAAAGTGATCTGAAATAACAGCAAGGTGAGACTCAAATACTGCTTATATGTGCTCATATGTTATATTTCCCCTCTTTGGTTTTCATACATAATGTAAATGTCACTATGTATAAGGCTTATTTGATACTGGAAATATTCATAATCTTTGATTTTTTTCAAAAGAGGGGAAATATAGCGTATGAGGAATATTTTGAATCAAATCTCCCTTTGCTCGTATCTCAGCTTATTAGAAATCATAAGTGGTGTTCTAGCATCCTTCAGAGCCAAATGTTGTGGGAAAAAAAAATATATATATATATATATTTGTATGTGTGTTTGTTGGTGTGAATATTTAAGTCACTATCTAATAATATAAAACATTTCCAAAACATATATATTTCTTCGTGTTGAACATTTAAGATATCTTTGACTCGTGAAGCTGACTTTGTACAAACCTCGCCTATAATGTTTAAACGTATTTCTGTCATGAAAATATCAAGCATAAACGACTTAACATTGTCGCAAAGAAATATATGTAAAAATCCCATAGCGAAAAATGTTTTGATCTTTGGCGTTGCAAAATTAGCACAAGAAATTGTTTGTTTTTATATTCTTTCTTTGAGACAAATCCACTGCGGTTGTCGTGATATTCTGAATAAAGCTATAATAGGTTGCTAAGTGAAAATATCACGAAGAAACGCCTTCTACAGACGGAAAAGACGAAGACATAGCATAAAAATATCCTGCCAGTTTCGTACAGAATTCAAGCATTTAAAAGAGGAAAAAATAAACTATTGACAATTGTCGCTCTGAAATATCTCGATTCGTGCATTAACTGATTGAATTTAACACAAGTAAATGCTGCAGCGTGTCACTAGAATTTCGAGAACGAAAAGAAATTGTTTTCGTTGGTTTTTATTTGATTTTATATGCCGAGTATTTTCGGTTCATTTGCGTTCGGATAGGTATGCAAGGTTTATGTCATTAATTGATTTATTGAAAATCCGGACAAATGTTCTAATACAAAATCGATTTCTCAAGAGCTTGATAAGAAAACACATTTATTATTGATTCATTATCTATCCGGGATTGCTTACCGATAATTTACGTATACTGTTAGTTGGAGATTGAGTCACAAGAATTTTCCATAGTTTTTCAACACGAGCTACCTTCTATAACAATCGAAACTCAATTTGTTATTTCGCAAGAATTTCTTCCTGAAACAAACATTAATCTTGTTTCAAAACTTAAGTGCTACATGTACCCTTTAATGTCGCATAACTTCAGTGAAGTTCGGGTTGATTCTTATTCTATTTTTTTTACTACCCCTTGAATTTTCTGTTGTTTCAGCCTAGCCTAGTCCTACTACCTGTACGTATCTATGTAGGGAAAGGCTAACAGGTGTTTATTTGGTCTCCAGCAGTTCCGGTCAACCCTGATGTGTTTTCCATCTATGTCTATTTTTACTTTAATACTCCAGCTTATTATTCGCTATATAAAAGTTATTTACTTCCTTCGTTAATTACTCCGTACATTTCGGGTATAAAAGAGGTTAAGTACAATTTTTTAAGACGAAACCGATTCACACAAGGTTAATTCGAAAAAATTGGGCTTTAAAATCTAGTAACCCGTCAACTTACACGTTTGGAATGTGCAAGGGAAGGAAAAAGACCGACCATTTGCACTGTACAAGGAATACTTTAAAGAAGGCATCCATTTTTAAATAGCATACTGGACATTTTTGTGTCCAAAATATTTTAGGCAAGCAAGCATAGCTATTAATGGATTTGCACTTTTGTATTTTTTTTTTTGTAAAAATTGCCGTTCACATTTTTTTTTTATTATTGAAATATGACCAGAATATTAAAAAAACTGAAAATTGTAACCAACAATGCCATGCTGATCAAACATTACAAAATCTCGCTTCAACATTGGAGGGGATGCTATTCTCAAATATTTCCTTAAACCTGGAATAGAGGAACGGATTCATACTTAGTAGATATGTAACCTCCTACTTAACTTCTTTTTTTCTTGTCTAGTATGTCCATTCATTCCCTTTATGTATGTGTTATATGGCCCGATACCTCATATATACAGGAGAAGTATACACTAGCCCTGCATCAGAACCACAGGTAACACAATTCTGGGTCCGGTGTTACCACAAATAACGAAATACAAAATATGTCAATTACAAATAATTTAAACGGTGGGACCTGGACGAAAGATCTGGCTGTCATGATCGTCAGGTGGTCCCTCGGTAGCCAGCATGGGGGGGGTCTTATCCTGCGAATGATGACCAACTTTCTAGTTTCAGAAACTCAAATAATATGGACGATGAACAGGAAAGTTTACTCTCTAATTTCCGAGACCACCTTACTACCGACCAAGCACAACCCAACCAGTATAACCTTAAAAAAGCAAAACCCGAAAGAAAGAAATTGACAACGACAAAGAATATACTCACAATGTAATGCAATCTTAGAAGCAACCCTAGATATAAATTTGGAGGTTATCGGAAACGACAGAAAGGACTTAGAAACATGTTCAGTAACTACCATACGACAGAACAAAGAATTGCAGACCAACCAAGATTGATACTCAAGAGAGGCTGACTCTGGAACTGACTGAAATACAGCGAAAAATAAATTAGGAAAACGAGCATGAAATATCCCCTCTGATACCGCACATACAGAGAGAGCCTGCAAATACCGTACTCTGCAAACGTGGAAACCGAGGACAATTAAACGGAGCTAACAGAGGATGAAGCAGATGAAATAGAAAAATTAATACGGTGCATGAACGAGGAAAAACAATGCCCCATTCTTTAAGGAATCGAGATCAGGAGAAATTAAAAACAGAAACAGAGAAGACTAACAGAGTTCTTCCTCAAATGACAACAGATAAAATCACAAAATTAAACAATTTAATTTACGCAGGAAAAAGGATGTTATATATAAAGTTTGGAATCAGAAGAAATAGTTGGGAACAGATATATCGACAAAACCGGGATGGGAAAGAAGTCTAGAAACCCAGATAAACAAACATAAAAACAAACCCAACCGATAAATAGGAGGAAAGCGACGTGCTTAAGATAGAAAATTAAAAATATAACTAGCAGCGAGAGGCTAAGTAAGAAACGGCAAGAATTGAATAAAAATAGCAACAAAAGAAGAGAGATGGAGACGATATAGACACAAATCTGAACAGCTATATACAGACACAATAATCATAAAGGAGGAAAAAGGAGAAAGAATCTCGCCGTGGCATGGATTGATTACAAAATATTCATGCGCCAGAATGCACCAATCATGGATTACAGAATGTTTAAAAATATGTAAAGTACCAAGCATAATCATCAATATGATAGACAATGCAATGAAAATGTGGAGATTGGAATTGACAGGTGATGGGCAACACGTGACAGAAATTAACATATCAAGAGGCATTTTCCAGGGAGATTAACTATCACCATTACTGTCATCATAGCCATGATGCCCCTGAACAATATACTGATAAATTTCCCAGTCGGATACAAGTTCTCTAACAAAGAGAGACAAAAAGAACCACCTTATTTACATGTACGATATGAAACTTTTCGCATGGACCAAACATGAACAAAGTACACTAATAAACACTACCAGGATATCTAATTGGAATTTGATATTGAAAAATGTGCACTACTACGTATAAGAAAGGGAAAACTGGAGACGACAAAAGGCATGAAACTACCCAAACAAACGGAGATAAGATCACTATGGAAAGAAGACCTATATAAATACCCGGGAGTTCAGGGAGTAGACAAAATAAAGGCAACAGAAATGAAAGAGACAATTGGAAAAGACTACCTCAGGAAAACAAGAACATTTCTGGAAACTAAATTATATAGCAGAAACCTAATAAATATTATAACTACATAGGCAGTATCATTAGTGAGATACTCTGGGCCGTTCATATGGAAGATTTAAGAAGAACTGAGACAGATAGGTCAGAAGACCAGAAAAAAATGGTTTATATAGAAGGTTGTGAGAATGAAATAAAATATGAACTAGCAAAATACATAGCACAAAATACTGAAAGTATAATTATGGCAGCGAGAGTCACTAAGAAAATAACCAAACAGAAAACAGAGAGACAAAGCATAAGACAAGAAAAGAAAAATGGGAAGATGTAATGTTATGACCCTTTAGGCTGTGATCATTGCGTAGTATCTGTTAACTGTGGCAAGCGAGGTCAATGGTCAAAATATTATTATTATTATTGTTATTGTATTCTTATTACTTGATTTGAGCAATGGATGGTCGTGGGATCAGTTATTATGATTAGAAGAATAAACAATTAAATTGGGGAAGAAATGATTGACGTGTGAATCGTAAAAGGAATGTGAAAATAGAAAATATATGTAAACATTATTTTGGGGTTTTGAATGAACAAATAACTAGCTGTGGGCATTAGGTTGATCTGAGACACGTATTTAGGTGACGTAAGAGAACACGTGATGTAGTTAGTTTTCCGAAAGTTTAGGATTGGCCACCAGAGCGGACAGACGTCTAGACAGGGATGGGCTGACGGCTAGGGAGCGAGCTGTAAGAATAGAAAATGTAGACAAACTACATTTGAGACAGTTGTAATAAATTCATATTATAAAAATATAAAGAGTTGTTTTAATCGTTTCACAAATAAGAACAGATGTCTCAAAAATGGTGCTGATCGTTTCATGGTTCGTCACGGACCAGCGGGAAGATACAGAAGAACTCTTCAAGAAAAAAAAGTATGAAGCATATATTATTATTCTTACATATGAACTGTAAAAATATCCCCTGTGATAAGTCTAATACAACATGATTCACTTTACACGTCAATATCATGTCCTCATACGATTTATACGTTTGTTATTTGTCTGTACAACACACGTTTATTATCTGTTTGTTTGATTTATACGTTTATTATCTGTTTGTTAAAAGAATAATATCTTACATCCACTAGATAACACATGACAGGTTTTAATATATCATCTCCTCCAATATAAATAAATATACAAGAAAGAAACACAACTACAAAGAAGATTTTTAAGGATGGCAATAGATGAGAATAACGAAGAAAATTTGACTTAAATTAGTAAAGAACACGTAAACAGAGAAATTGAATCTCTAATAACGGCAGCACAAGATAACTCGATAACTCCACATCAAACATCGACAAAACATAATAAAACAGAAATTGCAGACTCTGTGGAAAGAGAGACGAAACGATAAACCACATAGTAAATGTAGAAAATAAGTCCAAAGGGGATACATGAACAGGCACGACCAAGTAGAGAGAGCGGTACACTGGGAATTGTGCAAAGAACTGCATGTCGAATGCGCAGATAAATGATAGAGACACAAGCTAGCAACAGAAACTGAAAGCGAGAATCACAAACTCCTATGGGATATGGGCATACAAACAAATAACCTCATTCAAGCAAGGTTGTCATAATAATTAACAAGAAAGAAAAGTCCTGCCAAATCTTAGACTCTGCTGTTCCAGCTGAGCTCAGGAACAAATATCAAAGACGAGGAGAAACGAAATAAATACACAGAGAGCTGAAAGGGATACGGATGATAAATAAACCAAGATACTAGCTAAAATAATAGGAGTACAGGGCACAATTTCGAAAAACTTTGAAAAGAAAATGGGCGAAAATTGAAAACAGAGGAATGGCTGGAATAATACAACCAATAACAATAATAAAAGCAGCTAAAATATTACAGAAAACCATTGAATGCGTGTACTAATACACATAAACCACACGCTCCGACCAGACGAATTGCTGCAGAGACAAAACGTGAAGAAGAGTTACATTGAACAGAGAACCTTGAATATACATATCCGGTAGAGGTCTGGTCAATGCTTTCTCCTCAGTCTTTTCTTCCTCTTAGATTCATTTGGCTATTCGGCTTCACCCTTTCTCGGGGGAGGGGGAGATGGAAATGGGCGGATAGGGTTATTATTATTATCATCATTCTTCTTCTTCTTCTTCTTCTTCTTCTTCCTGTTATTATTATTATTATTATTATTATTGTTATTATTATTATTTATTTATTTTATTATTAGCATTAGTCGTGGTGGTGGTGGTGGTGATGCATAAGAATGTAGATGTGGTAAAATAGGAAACATTAAAGAAATATTTAGATAACGCACTGGAATGTTTGCAGATAAAACAATTAGTTTCAGTTATAATGGAATTCTAGATCATGTATGGTAGGGCAGTTTAGAATGTAGATATATAAACTAAACTTAATTTGGAATAGTAAGAAGATTAACCTCCGACGTCAAATAAAAAATGGACAGTTTATTTATATATGCACGGGTCAGTTTGAGGTCGAGAACAGTGCGACAATGATGTCGAAGAGAAAGGCTTACTTTGATAGCGTACGGGGGATCCAGTTGCTGAGATTCACAGAACACAAGCGGTGAAAAATATATACTTCTATAATAGCTAGAGGTAGAGATCAAAGAAGCATTCAACTCCAAACTTCGAGGAAATAATTTCATATAAAATATCATTTGGCATTGTTTGGCTTTTCATATGAGCTTTTTTTTCAGTTTCAGAAAAACCGAAAGAGAGATATAGTGAAACGCTTTAAGTGCACTCAGAAAAGATTCTAACAGTCTTTGTAAAGAGCTGCCCCTGTACATTATTACCTAAGCATTTATTGAATGCAATTTACATGTGTTACTATCGCATATACACTTACAACAAACATTATATAGTCAAGACCGACACTCATGCGTACATCACAAGATATGTGTATACAACGTTACATAAGGATATTGTTATATAGAATGGCTATCTAATGTATATGGTTTCTTTTATCTTATATTTGTGAGGATCAGACGGAACATTGACAATGAATGTAATGTGTTGTATATGAACATTGTGCCATTTAATAATTACAAGAACATTTTCAAACCTAGATATGAATGTGTACAGATATATTACTTGAAAGTACTTCGTTTAAAGTCCTGGCTTGGCGTTCGCAAGAAACATGCGGTAGAACAGATGCATTGAAGGCATTGTCTGGATTGCAGACAAAGAAAATGGAGTCCCTCTACAGTATTAGAAAGTTACTTACGCCTGGGTGTATATTCTACTCATACAAAGCTGCTGTTCGTCCATGTATAGTTGGGTTGGTTCATGTGCTACTAGTTTCCCACTTTCAGACAGGGTTCAAAAGAGAATTACCATCCCAATATTATCTTACTGTAAATTGTATTCAACATCTGTCCTATCAACAAAATGTTTCATCCTTCTGCCTGTTTTACAAGAATTTTAATGATTGCGGCTGCGAAGAATTCACCCCTTGTAGTCTCTCAACGTAAATTCCTCGACAAATTCGACAAGCACTTTAATCGAACATGTACACAATCAGGCCTTCTACTCCAATAGTTACTTGGCTTTCGATTACTCGTCTGTGTCCCTGCTTCCCTAATCTGACATGCAGAAGTTCAGTTGTAATATAAACGGACATATTGTTTCTAAACTCCGTCTATCCCTGCAAAGTTTGTCCCAGATAATTGTCCCTTACATCAAAGTTGCAATATATCTTATTCGGGGTCAAAATACAAAACTAAAAGTAAAAAGTGAAAAGTTTCGTGATTAGAAGGAGAAAACATTTCCTTGCTATTGGATAGGACTTTTCTCAATGGTTTGTTTTAATAAATAAAAGACTGTGAAATTGTTTCAAATTCATGTATAATGTAATGGTATGCTTGACATGTATATTTATGATTGATTATTTTTTTTTCTAAAACTTGCACACGTAAAACAAAATAACATTCAAATTATATAAAAAAATCAGACAAAAGGGAAATATTCAGGATTATGAGGCGTGCTTGGAGGAAATACATTATTTTGTTGCATGTTCCTTTATTTGGAAATTGAGGTTAAAAGCCAAAAGGAGCATTCTGAAACTATCAGAAAATTAATAAAATCGCTGAAGATAAGAATTCGTTATTTTGGGAATATTTATAATAGTATGGTCAATAAATGGAAGCAGTAATTCCCTTACTATTCAACACCCAAAACGTTGGAACCTTAAAGGCTGAACTGCTTGCTCGGGGATTCGCCACCGACTCCACCCCAGAGCCAACAAATAACTCCCTTCCAAATTTCTCTAAGTGGACTTAAACCACAATTGATGATATGAAAATCACCCATTTCCATATCCGCGATATCATGTGAAACTTAAACACCCCAAGCTGTACTAATTAACTATAACTGCTATATTAATTAAGAAATGCCTATCTTGGTTAGCATTCGTACATTGCAAACTCTACAGTAAATGTCTTGCTGGATCCTGCTTCCCTAACATCTGAAAGATGGCATCTGTAGTACCAGTGTACAAGAATTCTGGTAAAAGGCTCGCCCCTCTCAATTATCGTCTGAACGGTGTCCTCCCCCTCTTCGCTAAGGTCTTTGAGGTGCTGATCAATCAAGCAAGCACAGATACATCACTTTGCAAAAACTAATATTCTTTCTGACAGACAGTACGGACTTAGGAAACGCCATACTACAGAAGAAATTAAGACAGTCGTCTCTGAACGCATGTACCATGCACTGAATAAGGCGGGTGAAGCCAGGCCCGTTCTCCTCAGTATATCCAAGGTCTTTGACAAAGTTTGGCATGAACGGTTGCTAATAAAAATATATCATATGGTATATCTATACGAATACTAAATATAATTAGATAATTGGGTCACGCAGGTTGTCAATGATGGCCGTTTATCGAAGAAGAATAACGTTAATGGGGCAGTGTTTCAGGGGTCGATCTTTGGGACACTATTATTCCTGATATTAATCAATGACCTCCCCGATAATATTGTATTCGAGATGGGTATATATGATGCATATACTATATAACATGCAGTAGGGAGGAAAGGGCGTACACAAATATAAAACAATGGCTTAATCTTTAGAAAATTACCTCAAGACAGTAGGAGAATAGGGACGTAAATGGATGGGAATATTTAATGCTAGGGAGGCTAGGCTGTTCTCCTAAAAAAATACACAATATATCTCCAACAACCAATATAGGTGACAAAAACCTCCCTACCTGAAAATTCTTCCTTTCCTCTTTCAAACTTTGGTAAAAATTGTTTGTACCGTCTTTCATTGGACTATTCTGATAATCGATAGTTATGACATTCCTATACAAAACCTAAGAACACTGCAAGGCGCAAACAGTGCATTTAGGTGAAATTTCATAACAATCGATCTAACCGTTGAGTAGGCTATGAGAAACGAACTCACATACACACACAATTGTTTTTTTATTCAATAGTAAATAGGTAAAGAGATAAAGACAGATATATTGAGGAATTGTGTTCATATATATACATGCATACACACATACTCACACACATATGTGTGTGTTTCTGTAAGTGTGTGTGTGTATGCGTGCGTGTGTGTGCAGGACGAGAGAGATTGAGAGAGATACATAGATGCATAGATATATGTTCATATTACTCTGTCTTTTTTGTATGAGTGTGTGTGTGTGTTGACAAAAATAAAGATGCGGGAGAGATTAATTATGTGGAAACTGTGCTTCACTAACTGATATATCAGACAAAGGCAATTTGCCAAAAGTCTTTAATAATTGAAAAGAAAGTTTAGAGAATACGAGTTCTGCGTCAATTTAAGCGTCTGTGTTATTTTCGTTTTTCTTCGTTACTTTTTTTTTTCCTATTTATATGTTTATTGCTTTTATCGTTTAGTTTTCATTTCTATTTGTATTGTTCTTTTTATTTTTATGTGTGGTAAATTGTAGCAGGATGACTCGATTAATGATTTAAGTCTCAGGTGAATACTTGTTTCGCTTTTTACTATTCTTCCCTGATTCCTTTGATAAATGATCCCAGTAGACAATTGGACGGCCGGAACGTGTCACATAATCGACGGCGACTTCCACAAAAAAACTGAATTATTGATAGCCATTTTTACTGCTCTCTCATGATAATCAAAATGTATTGATACGCAATGATTAGAAACAAAAAACATCCGCACTTGGGGCAGATGATAAATTTGACCGTGAGAATAAAAAACACACATCTCTAAGTATTACCAAGTAATAAATGTGAACCTTTCTGTCTGCATAAGTTACAAATAAATAAATGAGAATTACGTAATAGTAATAACAGTAATAAACAATTTCTCTTTTTTTTTCTTTTTTTTTTTTTTTGCTTATGTTTGAGTTGCCAACCAAAGGTTTGAGTTCGTGTACATATCTTATTTAGGCGTACGTGCAAACGCGTAATATAGAAGAATACATTTCTGAATAGAAATACACATACTATGATACATAGGAAATCAATTCGGTGAATTCAAACAACGTTGCAATGCATTTTTGATTGTTTTCTCACTCAGTAAATATACACCTATTATACACTGATTAGCACGGTTAATCATAGAGACAAAGACTCGTAGACCTGTGTATTGCCTGACACCAGTTGTTTAACATAAATTTCAGTTTTTTTAAGTTGTCTTTTGCCAAAGATGTGATATGCATAAACCGACCCGAGTCTGTGTAATTGATCGAAAACATGATATATTCATCTATAATATAAATCTCGCCTGCCTGTTTAAATGTATGTATGTATGTTTGTATGTATGCCTTAAACTTTGGACAGAGGCTTTTCCCGCTTAATTTTCATTTTGGATT
>NC_136489.1:59757374-59999874 GCF_053919585.1 Euprymna scolopes | reverse complement strand
TCAGTATATGATAATAAGTATCCAAATACAGAACTTATCCGATTTCAAAATTTGTGGATATTTATGTATAGTTTTAATCCAAATTTATAAATATATACTAACTATATTTTATTAATAACTTTAGCCCAATTGAACTTCAATCGGGCCATTTGTATTGGAAATTTATGGAAGGATAAATAATTCTGCTTTCTAAACCTACCAAAAATGAAACGGATTCATTTTCGTAAGTTATTGCTGACGGTTTGCTTTGGGTGCATTATCTGAAAGTATTGGTTTTTACGTCCACCATACTAATCTACTTACAATATGAGAACTTTATTATACCATCATATCGTTTTAAAAAATGAGCCTGTATTGGAATACCAAATTTAACTTTAATCACACTCTATTTTATGAAATTACACAAATATGCATGTAGATATAATTGAAAATCGCCAATATAAACATTGCATACGAAAAGAACATAGAATCATTACAATACAGTACGAAGTAGTATATCAGGTCCGGAGTTTTAGGATTAGTAAAGTATTGTAACAATTAATTAAAAAAAACTTACTTTAAATAAGTAATTAAGAGAAAAATAATAATAGCTTAAATTAGCAAGGATAAATTGATAATCGATTTGAAAATTTAACAATAGAGATACGAAAAAGATACATATAAAAATAATTCCACAACAAACCGAAAGCAATAAAAAAATGGAAGGAAGAAACGTAGGTAAATTTGTATCAGATTACATACTTTTCCTTAAACAGAAAATGGATTTCATATTGGTCATTAAGTAGGTTGTCTTAATATCTGTAGAGAGGTCGTTCTTGTGATTATATGAGGTTTGAAATTGTCTGAACAGTTACGAAACGATTGTAACGTATGATGAAAATGCACAACTTGTTGCTATCAATCCGATCTATGTCGTCTTGATTGTGTGAAAATAATACATATATATATATATATATATATATATATTCAGCTGACTACAACATTGCCGTCTTCAAGTTCAATGTAAACAAGTTCCTGATGATCCATCCCACTTTCTTTCAAAATACCGCTATACTCGCCTCTGTGTGTTTCCCTCTAATGGCAGTTGATATTGTGTAGATACATGACATGTAACATTCTTTTAACGCATAGAATATTTGTTTTTTTTTTAGAAATTGTATATCTCATATTTTATTATATAGATAATCGTTTTAAAACAATATATTATTAATATTTAGGGGGGCATTTAAAAGTCTGGGTTTTATTTTAATTAAAAAAAAATACAACCAGTGTAAACAATAACCTCTAATGTATCAATTGTAAACAATATTATTATGTATCCATTGAATTATACTTAACGTCGCTTTTCTTTCCCTCCGTTGTACTGATGATTACATCATCGTTATATTAATTTGGCAAGAAAGTTCTTGTGGGTTTAACTTTTCAATTAAGATAAACATAGTTCGGCTCAGACAAAAATATATTGATGAAAATAAGCACCATGAGAGTCAATACACTTTTGCATGGCATGGCAATTATTGTTATGCAACATAATACAACCTTGCATTTTGGTGGCGATGACGTCGTTAAAGGCGGTTTCAATGTCGTTAAGGTTTTGGAAGCAATTCCCACGCAGAAAGTCGTCGAGATGTTGGAAAAAGTGGTATTTGCAAAAGTGGTAGTTGTGAACTCGGAGAGTATGGCATATAAGACAGTGTTGTAGTCCAATTAATTCACTTTCTGCAGTGTCAGTTTAGCAACGTGCGGTCGGACACTGCCAAGGAGATTTAGCCATTTCTGTTGACTAAAACTGGTTGCTGTTGGCAAAAATTCTGATGCATTTTTCCATTTGTTAAGAGTAGTTCTCCGCCCTAATGATTTTGCCTGTATTCAAAAACTGCAACGCATGAAATCGGTCGCATATTATCAAACAATTATAGTGACCTTCGTTTTGTTGCCCTTCTGATACCCGGGAAATGTCGTGGAGCTTCATCCGCGTCCAACCACTAAGTTGAGCGTCACCATTTTTCTAAAATACGACACATTTAATCGCAAGCTTAAATCTCGCCGAGAAACGATCCGTTCTTGTTGCCTAAACAAACTAAAAATGGCATCTCATAATTGCGTTTCCTTTGACTGCTTTTTTATTTCGTGAAGCAGCCATATAGCTAGTTTTTTGTCGTTCCAATCTCTCTAAAGTGGATAGAAATCCTTGTATACTTTATATTTTATTCAGAAGTAAGTTCTTGAAGAATTGTGCTAACGTTGGCTTCGATTAAGGCTCTTAATGGATTGTTGTAAACATCTGATAACCGACAAGAACGCTCATCATCTTCAGGGCATGTCGTCCTCACCACGATATTTCTTAAACCACAATTGTGCTGTTCGTTCAGTAGTGGTTCCTGTGTCAAACGCTTCAATGAAAGCTTTTCTGCCATAGCTTGAAATAAGAAAATTGTGTAAATTTACTTGTTCCATCTTGTATCTAACGGTCCGAAGAGAAGATATAATACATTTTAAACGAGTGTCATTTAAACGATCAGATATGACGGAAAACGTTAAACTGATAAATGATGTAAATTTATTTTACTGAAAATATATTTTAAAATACGTGTATTGAAAGAAAAATTAAACTGCATAAAATTTTCTTCTCAACATAAGTGGATGTGAATTGATCTCACCAACTGCATGTGTGATAGTTAAGCGAATTCTCAGGGTAATATTATTTGTGATTTGCCATTTTTATGATATTACGCTAATTAATACTCGCACGATATTTCTGAAGTCGAAATGCTGACTCAATTTTCATTAAAAGTAACATCTTGTATTTAAATCTTTCCCGACAATTAATACATGCCATCAATTCTGTACTGTTAAATGTTTTATTTCAAAGTTCAAGGTTTATTTATATTATTAATCACTAATTTAATAAAAAAAAAAACATTGTTATTTTTTGTCAGAAATGTGCCGTTTACGGTAAACAACAAACATTTTCATATGCATATTATATATTTTCCTCTTCAAACTTTCAACAAAATGGGAAGTTCCCTACGAGAAATACTTGACGATGTAACATGGAAAATTCAGTAAGAAAATAATAAATCTCATTTTTTCTCGCATTATTTTTGAAAATCAATTTACTAATTTAGTCCACATCATGTTATTTATTTGAGAACGTAAAGGCGTATTAGTAGACTAATACAATCTGACACATACTATGGAATAAGGAATTACGAGTTCTAATCAAATCACGTCTACTGAGGTGAATGACGCAAGAACGCAATTAACAATGGATTGAACGCATAATTTATTTTCCTGTGATTAATGTAGCGGTTTCTCTGTATTTTTTTAATTATTCATAATACTATTCTCATGTTGAGCGTTCCTTTCGTACGGTTTCAGTCACGTAATTTCGACCTTCTTCAGATGTATAAACGAATGTGGAATTTCTTCTGCTAAACTCGGGTATCTACACGAAATTTCTAAAAGAAACCGTTTCTTTAATCTAGCCAGCATGCTTCTCGGGAATCGACACAGAATTTCGAAGGAACACTTTATTTATCCACATGGTTGGCATGTTTACGATCCCTCGGCGTGCTAGATTAAGTAGTTTGGTGAATCCAATCGTAAAATCATACTTTTCTGTAAATTGAATTATCAGTACTCACTGCGGGCAAGACTAGAAATGCAATTTTGAAGTGTCTAAACTTCTCCCAAATCATATCTGACAGAACAAAAACATATTACTCACCTGAATTTTAAAAAAGTGTCCTTTCACAATTCCGTCCGGATTCTCGAGTTCAACAGAAAAATTTTCGTATTCGCTCTAAATTAAATATGATTGGAGATTACATCAACTAAAACGGAAAACAACGAATCCAAATGAAACGAATAATGAATCATCATATTCAACATTCATAAAAGTAAATTGTGTACGAGAAATTGTAGTCAATGAATCACTTTCCACCGTTATTGGTATCGGCATGAAACGTCTCAAAATCGACCAGATGCTGTAAAAGAGACAAACCTAACAAATGTTTAAAAACGTAGATCCGTCTTTTTATCCATTTTATATTGGAATTATCTCTTTATTGATCGCAGTGGAGGAATATGATGATAAATATATTAAAAAAGGCAGAATGAATGGATAAATTAACCTTAGTAGACCCTACTGGATTTCAACTCTGCATATTGATTTTTAAACTCGAGATTTTATCTAATGCTCCAACTGTCGCATTTGCTTTTTGCGTTTACACATCGAAATAGATGGATACATTGCATGTTAATTTCTTTCAGCTTCCAGTTCAAATAGACTTAGGTTATTTAGACCGCGTCAAGTTGTCCGTAGGTTAAATAATCGACTGTCGCTAAGATTAATTGCACTTTTTCCATTTGTCGCATGGGAATCAATGGTGATTTATGACCTCCAATTAGTTGCCAATTCCTATTATCCATAGTTAATTTAACAGAAGCGATGCGCTCGTCGGAGCTCCAATCTTTCCCTTCGCCAGTTTCACGAAAAACACTCGTTTATCTTAAACCACTATCAGTAATTCCTCCCACTTTTTATCTCTGCTAAAACCTAAACGCAGATTCCATGAACAAATTACTACGATATTGTCCCATTGCCTACTTTACACTCATTAATCCTTATCCTCGTGTGGTCTAAGGGCCTTGATAAGTGGTGATTCCTTTTTAAGAAAATTAAGCGGAACTTTTATTACTCAGGTTAAAAAATGTGTAGCTATCATAATACTTAATATTAGTTGTATCGTTTGAAATTTTTGTGGGTTTATTTTCTCAAACATGCATTTACTTAAATTTTAATTGTACTTAATTAATTTACTTTTGGTCTTTCCCGCTTCTGCTAATTTCACTTCATACATTTCTCTTTTACGTTCATTCCTTAAGCTCTTTCATTATTTGTCAATCTGTATTTGTAACGTTTTGCAGTATTAAAATCCCAAAAGTGAAATTATTACATATATAAAAAGAGAGTGGTCTGTATCAAAATGATAAACTCTGAATTAACACATTCCGAAATATTTAGTGAGACTCAGTGATCGATAAATAAGCTAGAATAATACTGGAGGATTGCGACGAAGTTTTCCAGACGACGAAGCACTAGATAGCAGGAGAGATTTTTAACAGCCGTTGTGGTCAAGGCACGGTGGATTATTGACAACAAAGAAGAAAATTGTTATAAGAAACTGTACACTTATTTCATTTGATAATATAAGGATATATTTCTCATTTACCCTTTAAATATACTTGTATAATGTTGTTCGTAGGTTTAAATTATTACCTAAGTTATCCTTGCTTAAATATCGCATTTAAAATCAATGTGGTCGCAAGTTTATTGCATTTATTTTTAACATCCTGACATCAGTAAGTTTAAATTGCATCTGTGATGCTACAATGGAAAAGTGCTGCGAGTTTTATATCGTAAGCATTTAAAAGTTTCCCATTACGCAAAATATTACCATGTTTTTTTAAACATCATAATATTCATCCGCCATGAAAATAGTGTCCCGTTTTGAAAGTGTTTTCATGTTTTTTTAAACATCATAATATTCATCCGCCATGAAAATAGTGTCCCGTTTTGAAAGTGCTTTCTAATTTAGATATTATATTGGATTTTTCGTCGCGTACAAGCGACTCTATAAGTCACACCAACGGTCGGTCTATCCGTAACACTTTTGTGCTTGCCCTTTTTGGTTAAGATCAAAGGTCTGTTGATAATAGATGCTGTTCTTAGCTTTTAAAGTTTTCTTGGCCTTTGGGCCAAGAGCAAAGTGTAGTATCGGTTCCGGTAGATACTGCAAGCAAAGACCATTACCCCACATATAAGACCTTGGTGATTGTAGGCGCAACCCTTAATACCAATTGTCACCATCCAGCTCCCCTATTCCCCCGGGGAGTTGATCCTCCATTTCCCCTTCAACCTTCACATTAAAAAACGGCCTTGTGCCTAATTTGCTCGGTTGGGGAGCAAATAAATACAGCTTTTCTTAGCCTTTTTTGGCCAAGATCAAAGTGTAGTGTCTGTTCCGGCAGATACTGCAAGCAAAGACCATATGTGGGGGCAACCCCACATATAAGACCTTGGGCAATGTAGGGGCAACCCTTCATATCAATTGTCACTATTCAGCTCCCCTACTCCCCGGGGAGTTGGTCCCCGTTTCCCATTCACTCCTCACATTAAAAATCGGCCTTGTGCCTTATTTACTCGGCGGGGAAGCAAATAAATACCCTTTTCTTGGTCTTTTGGCCAAGATACAAAGTGTATTATATTTCTTACTACATGCTGTACTTATGTTTGTAACTTTGTGATATAAAGTGGGGGATCACTTTTCTGTATTAATTTAATGTAAAATGATCACCCACTTTACAACCAGTTAATATCAAAGACATTAAAGTAATTCTCTAGATCATTCAATTGTGTTTGAAGGATTCCAGTTATTTTTTAAGCATTCAAGTCATTCTTAAGGTCATCCAATTCATCCTTAAGTTCATTAAAGGCATTCTAAGTCATTTACTTTTTATTTATTTAAGTCATTTCAGTCCATTTTTTAGTCATTTTAGTTTATCTTTAAGAATTTCTTGTCACTCCTACATTCACGCATTCATTCATCACACGTGATCACGCGACTAATGGCTATCGGCCTTGTTAAATTTAAAACATGTTCCCGCAAATTGAGCAGCATTGATTTAACAGAAACATACTATATATATATATATATATATATATATATATATATATATATATTGATTTAACAGACACACACTATGTATATATATATATTGGTTTAACAGACACACACTATATATATATATGTATATATATATATATATATATATATATATATATATATATATATATATATATATATAAAATAAAAATTGTAATTAAATTTACCAAAATTATCCAAGATGGTAAAACTAAAGTATATTATGAATATTAAAGAATTAATATTTCTAAAGTAATCTCAACCAGATGTAAAAGGTCGATAAAACCAAATAGGAGATAGAGCTTATAAAAAGAACAAACAATTAATAGAGAGAACTTGGTCGTTTACGGCATTTGATGTTCTGCTATTGATGTGAGGCATTTGATGACAGGACAAAGGTCTACGAATGATCAAAGTATGTGCTTTGGAAGATCATTGATGTTGATCAGGAAAGGAGTAACGCCCAGGATTGACACGTGAGGGATTCCAGCATTAATACCGGGAGATGTTTGCCCATCAAGCACTGCTCTTATGAACCTCATGATATCACGATTATTCTGATTATTAAGTTTAATGCGACCGCGTCTTACTTGCTTCATCTTTATGAGGAATAAGTTGTTTCGGGACGACAACATCAAGAAGTTTTTAGAATGGCCTCATTAGCATAACGAAATTGGTGTAGATTTTTTTTAGTGTAAATCAAATAGCTGTGATTTTACCGATTCCTCATTTCCAGGTTTATGAATGTTTTTGTGATATTGGCATTCCTTCGCACTTTAAAACGCAAGAACTGGCTCCGCAAACCAATCATAATGATGCATTTTCGATTCGAAATGATGAGAAAATATGAGATATAAGATGATAAGAACAGGAGAAATACTTATTTTAAGTCCAGTACATAAGGGAGGATGCATAATTATGGTCACGTAAAATTTCCAATTACTTATAAAATTATGTTTTATATTTTCTTATATTTTCTTTCCGAGATAAGTAGTTCTACCTTAACAACTTACAGAGGCGATATTTTTTATTTACATCAATGTTAAGCACGTTGTAAATTTGGCATTTTAAAATGTAATGCAATTTATACAGAATGCTATTTTTTTGCTGGAATCGCCAACCGTTTATAATATTTATTTTTAAAAACAAGGTTCACACATTTATTTTCATGTTAGTATTTTATTTACACTCTAAAGAAAATCGAGGAATATAAATGAATAGTATTACCAGAAATATTGCAGTTTAATAATCATTTTTTATAATGTAAATAATGTGTAACCATACGTGAGTTTTTTTTTAATTTTTTATAAAACTACGTGAGGTTTATCGAAAGACCTGTAATTATTATTTCTTTATTAGTAGTAGTATTAGTTGGTATTGTATTTAAACATCAGCATTGTAGAAAATAATCTAATTAAAGAACGTTGGAAACATAACCACTTCCAGAACAGAAGTGACAAAGAAACAAAGTAAAGATGGCCAGTGACGTTCATTATCAGAATAACCTGTAAGGACGGCGATAATTCCGGACAGGTAATGAAAGAGAAAACCGTTAAAACAGATTAAACTAGCAAAATATATGTGATAAGAGTAAGGCAGAAAGATGAACATTAATCATACAAACATGATGGAGCTGGATGGATGATGAAGAATAAAACATTCAGATATCACTTAACGATGGCATTGGTTCTGAGCTCAAGCGATTGAAACTGCCGATTACTAATTTGTCTATGTTAAATCATGCCTACTTATCCTTACTAGTTGAGATGCAATTTTTTACATTGTGGTCACCACTTATCAAGGTCCGGGGGCCACTCGGGCATAAGAGTTATTGCGTGTACCGTAATCAATGAGATAGTATCGCAGTAATGGTTAGTATTAGAGATTTGATAAAGTGACTTACTTAAGGGAGCTGCTTTCAGGACTGCCACCAACCACTGTAAGAGAGTAATAAAAATGCAAGAGAGTTATATGCTCAATCCGTTAAATCCAAAGTAGCTCAGCAGTGAATTGGTTCCCACCAGTTTTTGCAAATACCAAACAGGATCATGACCAGAATCGTGTGTTCTATCCTAACCATCATCAATGGACCTGGGGTCATCTCGTTAGCATCAGACAAACTATTTGCCAAGACCTCTGCAGATAATTATACCCTGTGCGACGAGGGCCATCAACTCCCCGTATTTCCTCCTATAAAAGGCAACACGCAATGCAACATTCAAATATATGTGCGTGAGGTCGCCACACTAATCAATAACCTTGATTCCAGTAAAGCAACTGGCTCTGAAGGTATTCCAATTATAGTGTTGAAAAAGCTTCAACCAGAAATTGCCTGCATACTTACAAAACTGCTTAAGCGTTCCTTAATAAGAAGTGCTTTCCAACACCCCGGAAAACCCCCATCATTATGCCCTGTATTTAAAAATTCAGGTGATAAGTCCTCTTTCTCTCAATACAGACCAAGAAGTCTCCTGTGTGCCATGAGTAAGCTGCTAGAATTCATTGTAATAGAGAAGTAGTCAACCACCTCAGCAGAAATAATCTTCTTAGTGACATGCAATATGGTTTACGTTCTGCTAGATCTACAGCAGATGTGCTAACGAGTATATCTTAAAGGATTAGTGAACCTTTCGACGAAAGCTTCCTTTATAGGGTAATTGCTCTTGACGTATAAACCCCTTTTGATAAGGGATGGCATGAAGTCCTACTTCACAAGATTTCCAGCTACAGTATAACTGGAAATGTTTTTTTTTCAATTATTAAATCATTTCTCTCTGATAGGTTCATACGAGTAGTGGTTGATAAACAGAAATCAGAGGCATACAGTGTTAATGCTGGAATCCCTCAGTGGTCCATCCTGGGCCCAACTCTCTTCCTGATCTACATCAATGATCTCCCAAAATACAAACTTAAATCATTCGTTGAAATCTATGCTGATGACACGACCATCTATAGCCACACATAAAAGGCCGAAATTGACAAAGTTTTCTCTGATTCTCTCTCCTCTGATCTTGAGCAGTGGGGGGAGAGATTGAGTGTTACGTTTAATGCATCTCAAATCAGGCTCCTATCTTTACATTCAACGCTCTGATCCCCATCCGGTATCAATTGAAATTGATGGCTCTCATCTCGGGGAGGCTCCTTGTTTTGACAAGTTTCTGGGATTGACCTTTACTCCTGATCTGAAATGGAACACGTACATCAAGTTTGTTGCCAATGTCGCTGGGAAAATCGCAGGATCTTTCTACCGCTCCAGAAGATATCTTACTGCTGATGCAATTCTCTATCTATATAAAAGCAAAGTACGTCCAAGGACGGAGTAATGCTGCCACACCTAGGAAGGAGCTGCTAATAAAACATTATCTTGTCTTGACAGAGTACAAAATAGACATCATGTTTTAGTGGGGGAGGCCCTATTGTGTTCCCTGCAATTTCTCTCCCACAGAAGACACGTTGCTAGCCTGTCTTTGTTTTATCGTTATTTCCATAGAAAGTGCTCGTCTGAGCTCCTATCTCTAGTTTCCCTTCGCCAGTCTTTCACGATAAACACCCGTCTAGCTGAAACCACTGTCAATAATTTTCCCCACTCTTTATCTGTTCCTAAATCAAAACGTAGATTCCATGAACAAAGCTTCTTTCTTAGAAGCGCACGCCTATGGAACTCTCTTCCGTTTGCATTTTTCCCACCTGACTACAACTCGGATGTCTTCAAGTCAAACATAAACAAATTACTGATTAACCGCCACCCCTTTAGATGCATTTAAGGACGAACGTCTTTGTCTCTGGATGAGTAAAATCCTCAACATTTTTATTTAGCACTCACTTTAAATACAACACTTGTTACTATTTAGTATAATTTTATAAATAAATAAATAAAAATCTATCTAACAAAATAATTTCAAATAAAACTTAATGCAGGTGCTGATAGTCAAATTTTTCGAAACGCAAACTAAGAACTGGATGTTTGTAAGATCGTTGTCGCATTATAATAGGTGCTATTTTGGCCACACTAAACAGTAAATCTATCTACCTGTAGGTAACCATGTGTGACCTCAGTTTGAGTGGTGTGCCTATGTTTGAAGCATCTTCGTTTTATGTGTTTATTCATGATAGTTTCATATATATTAGCAGTGTGTAGTGAGCAAACTTATCAATCATATTCCTTGTTATTTCTCTCTAACACCTTACTGTTTTGATTAGCCACTAAAAGATGTGAATGCTTCTCAGTTTAGTTAGCCTTTATAAAAGTCATGCATTGATTAATAAACGGGAAAATATTTACTTCTTTTCATCTTATCCCATAAGCGCTTCTGCTTTGTGACAACATAAATGACCTTCTCATGAATTTCTCGTTTTTTGAAATGTTTTAATTTTATCTTTATTTTTCTCGTTGTAAATCCTGTTGCTTGTCTCATTCTAAATACTTTTCTTGCTTAGTGAATTGAAAAGTATTTACTTTGAAAAAAAAAGTTATTTAAACGTTGTTTTGTCTTGAGAATTAAAAGATGTGTGAATTTTTGAGAAATTCCATCCAAATACATTATTGCATAATAAGAATAGGATGGGATGAGAGAGAAAAAGAGAATATTTATACTAAAGAAACTGTGTGTCTATCTGTAACGATGTTCGATTTTTTGTCACGTTATTTGCGAACATATTTTAATAAACATACGGGATGAAAAACTTTGTTTTAGTAGTGGTTCAGATGCATATTTATGTAGATTAGAGATCGTTTAAACAACGTATTTTACAGGAAGGTATGTTACTTTCTACTTACATGGATAGATTTTTGTATTTAACTTTTAAATTCCTTTTGCACAAACAAAATTAGTGTAGCACAAATTATTAGGTAAGATAAGTTACGTGGAAATAGGAAAATAAGATACGTGTGCAGAATTCAACGCATATGACAAAATAAGCATAATCCTCATCTTGACGAGAGAAAACATCGTACAGCAAAGAAAATCAAGTAAAATCATTGAATTGTCTTATATCAAAATAAGAAATGAACGACATAAAAATAATTTTTGTATGAGATGGACCGCCTTGAGTTTCATTAGTGCTTTCAGTATTGTTCTTATGCCCCCTGCGTGTCTTTCCACTGATCTCTTTTACATTATTTATCTTCTGGTGCTGATAACAACTCGGCTTAGTTATGCTCTTCTGTCCTCTTTACTATTAATTAATGCATCCTGTAGCGCTCTGGGGACTTCATAATTTTATTTCTCATTACTTCCTTAGTTTGTAATTTCTCCCATGGGATATTTGGGTTTACTCGTGCACTAGAGTCTTCCTTCATTTTATTTACTACTCTGGGAGATCAAAGATTTTATTTACTCACGACTCACATTTAAAATGTTTTTTTTTTGTTTGTTTGTTTCGGTATATTTTCCTGGAAAGTTGTAGATAAACAAGTGGATGCTATAATTACCAGAAATAAAAACAATTACATATATATATATATATATATATATATATATATATATATATATATATGTATATATATATATATATATAACTTGTTTTTATAAATATATTGAGAAGATTTTAATTACTGCAGTGTTACTTATATTCACAGCTAATGATATTAAACAAATTATATAGCAATGCCTTAGGAATATAGTATGGGCAACAGTAAATAATATATGTTACATAGAAATATTGTTCAATAATGATGTAGCAGATGAATGCAACAGTGCATTGGCACGCTTGAAATGAGGAAGATGCTTAATCCAATTGTATTCAATACTGTAAATATATGTGTTATTATATATTATTTTTCTTATTATTGGAATGAGGAAGATGCTTAATCCAATTGTGTGCAATACTGTAAATATATGTGTTATAATATAATATTATTATTCTTAAGTCATATGTAGAATTGAATACAACTGAATACCCTAAATAGAATATATATGATAGCTGAAACAGTGTAAAAAGTGTATGGAAATAAAGATGAAAATCAGAAATAAAAGAGAATAATAGGTGAGAAAGACAAACGTGAATATTTAATTGTTTATTTTTTTCGATTTCATTTTTTCATTATACTTATTAAAATGGCTTTACAATTAAATCTGTGAAAATTATTGCAAAAAAAAAGGTATGCTTGCAGTATTTGACTCTGGTCACCGGTCTATTCCGTCAATCATCCTTCGAGCTCATTCGACAATCATCGAATTTAGTAGAGCGAAGTTACTAATGAAGACGAATTTCAAACCAAACAAACAGGAAAAAAATGAAAATAACAAAAACCGACCGTAAAATTTCTGATTTCTTTCAGTGTTGTTCCAACCAAAACCCTGATCTCTCTTTTCACATTGAAAGTCATAAGCTTTATCTAATGCGTATAAGACAAAGTTTATGACTTTCAATGTGGAAGTAGCGATTAAGGTTCTGGTTGTAACAACAGTGAAAGAAGTTGCTGAGTTTACGTATCTGGGCAGCAACATATTTTCCACAGAGAGATATTGAAATTTGCATCTCAAAAGCATGGACCGCACTGGATGGGATGCGTTTAGTATGGATTTCAAGGCTAACTGACAAACTGAAAAGGCAGTACTTCAGGACAGTGGTAAAGCCTGGGCAGTTACCAACACATTGGAAATAGATCTAGACGGCACATAGACCCGTATGATACGAAGAGTATAAAATATATTTTGTAAAATTACCCCACGAAGCAGCAACTTTATTGCAACCTACCTGCCATATCGATTACAATCGGAGAGAGATGCCTACCATTTGCCAGTTACTCTCTGAGAAGCAAGCATGAATTAGTGAGTGATGTATTGCTATGAACTCCACGACACGGACACGCAAGAAAAGGGCGAATTAGACCCACGTACATCCAACAGATAGCACACGACGCCAGCTGTAAGCCTGAAGAACTGAGGCAGGTGATGGAAGACAGAACGCTCTTGGGGTGGGTTATCACATTGTTAGGGGCAATGAGCCCGTTTTGATGATGATTATGAAACTTGTCGAAAATATATAGATGTTGTATTATTTTCAAAAACATTTACATTTTGTATTGTTTATTTGTTTTATGATTGGAAGCATGTTTTATTTTAATTAATGAAAGTTGTTTTTGTACGTAAAATAAAGGTTTTTACACCGTAAATAGTTGGGTGAAAGTAAATTTTCCAGAAAATGTACATTTTATTCAAGAAAACTTGGAGTAAGTTTTGTTTTTTTGTTAATATTTTTTTTTTAAGAAAAGAGCAATAATAATTTTGAAATTGAAATATGAATAGGTGAAAGTACATAATGTATTCTGTAAGCAGACTTGTACCTATTTTGGTAAACATATTATTTGTCTCCACATGAATTTAATTATATATATATATATATATATGAATATATATATATGTATATATATATATGAATATATATATGAATATATATATATATATATATATATATATATATATATAATTACATTTTTTGTTTCCTTCCACGTCTTTTCGTCGTAACTCACTGATGCCTTTGTCGCGGATGCTAAAAAAATACAAATTATGATTAATAGTCAGCTGGCGGAATCATTCTCTTCCTACCTTCTTATAGGTTTTCCAAAAGTCGCGGACGATCGTGGTCTATAATTATTGGAATGAGGGGTTCGGCGTTTCTATTTGGTACGATTTAGCGTTTGCACATTTGAACGATGCTTGCCTTAATCAAGAGATTGATTTAATAAATGATTCCGTTTGAATTCTCATGCAATTCCTGTGACGGACAAAAATATTTCCGATATCAGTGATACACGTGAAGAGAGTCACCAGTTTATACGAAGGTAGAAACGCTGTGAAAATAACACTAAATATAAGAATAATTGTCCCCAAAATGTGAATAATTTGAAATATGTTGTTTCTAAAATATAGTATTTTTATATTTCTGAAGACAGCAGTACCTAGTAATTATAAAGATAGGCGTATTTTTTGATGAAACGGGGAATATAAACAAAAGAGCTCTACTTTCGAATTTACTTACATTATTACATTATTTATTACTAGCGGGACCTGTGGAAATTCTACAGCAGCATTTTTCCTATGTAATATATTGTTGCTGAGCATGCTGTGAGCGTTGTATTCAGTATGAATAAAGTCACAATCATATTCTATTTTTTTTAAATTAAAACTGTACTGCCCCCTTACTAAAATAATAACTTTGATATATTTCATGGGCTGATTATTTGATTACAAACACACCGGTCAATTAACTCACATTTTAACATTTTTCATAATTATTGAATATGTCACTATGTTCGGCAATAATTTTGCATAATTTCAACCCACATTAACGCCCCTCCCTTTACTAAAATAGTAAATTTCATATATTGTATCGGCTGATTATTTTATAAAAACACAATTATTAATTAACTCACATTTCATCATTTTTATTTTTTAATAATTCTTGGATACAGTACTAATTTGGACAATAATTTTCATCATTTAAACTCACCATATCGCACACCTTACTAAAATAATAACTTTATATTTTCTAGGCTTATTATTTCATTACAAACACATACATCAATCAACACCCACACTAATAAATTAACCTCCATTTCATTATTTTTCATAATTCTTGGGTATGTTACTAATTTCAACAATCATTTTTCATAATTTATTACCACAGTATCGCCCTCTTTTAATAAAATAATAACTTTGAAATATTGGCTGGGCTTATTATTTTATTACAAACACACTATGCATGAAATCACATTTAATTATTGTTCATAATTCCTGGATATGTTACTTATTTCGGCAATCATTTTTCATAATTTCAACCCACATTTTCGCCCTTCCCTCTTTACTAAATAATAACTTTGATATATTGTCTAGACTGATTATTTCCTTACGAACACACCAATCAATTAACTACTATTTCATCATTTTTCGTAATTTTTTGATATGTTACTAATTCCGACAATAATTTTTCAAAATTTTAGCCCTCTTTATTTTCTTCCCCTTTACTTATATATTAACTTTGATATATTGTCTAGGCTGATTATTTTATTATAAACACACCAATCAATTAAATCACATTTCGCCATTTTTCGTAATTATTGTATATCTTACTAATTTGAGAATACTTTTTTTTTATAATTGAAACCATTCTCGTCGCCCTCTCTTACTAAAAAATACTTTGATATATTTTCTGGGCTGATTATTTCATAAAATCACAACTATCAATTAACTCACACTTCATCATTTTTCTTAATTCTTTGATATTTTACACATTGCGACAATTATTTTTAATATTTGTAACCCACATTATCAACCAACCACTATAAACATAATAACTTTGATATATTATCTGGGATGATTATTTCATTTCAAACACACCAATCAATTAACTCACATTTTGTCATTTTTCATAATTCTTGTATATGTTACTTATGTCGACAATCATTTTTCATCATTTTAACCCACATCATCGCCCCACTAACTAAAATGATAACTTTGATATATTGTCTGGTCTGATTATTTCATTGCAAACACACTAATGCATTAAATAAGATATTATCATTTTTCATAATTCTTGAATATGTTACTAATTTTGACAATTATTTTTCATAATTTTAACCATCCTTATCGTCCTCTCTTACATACACAGTTATTTGATATAATATCTGGGCTGATTATTTTATTATAAACACACATTTGATTGACTCACATTTAATCTTTGTTCGTAATTCTGGATATGTTACTAATTTCGACATCCTACTGTTAAAAATATACATTAAATAAAACCCTCATTATGCCGCTCCCTCCTATTTATATAATATATTTGATATATTGTCTCGGCTTATTATATCATTACAAACACACCAATCAAGTAACTCACATTTCATCATTTTTCATAATTCTTGGATATGTTACTAATTTCGACAATAATTTTCATAACTTTAACCACCTATGTCGCTCCCCTTACTTAAATAATAACTTCGATATATTGCCTAGACTGATTATTTCATTACAAACAAATAAATAAATTCTGGGTATTCTCAAAGTATATATGTTTCACCTATCTTATCCAATCCCGAGTTACGCCGCATATTCTGCTAATATATATATCGTTCACCTATCTCATTCGATCCCGGGTAACGCTGGGTATTTTGCTACTATATGTTTTCCACCTATCTCATTCAATACTAGGCGACGCTTTCTGATACTATATATTTGTACATCTCATTCAAACCCCGGACTGACTTCATGTTCGCCACTCTACTGTTGAAAATATACATTAAATACAGTAATGTTTAAATCGTAAACTGTTTCAGCAAATTTCCGGGGCTGACTTTGTATCCCCAACCCACTGCTAAAAATATACATGAAATAATGTAATGTCTAAATAGTAAACTGTTTCAGCCATTTCTGGAACTGACTTTATATCCCCAACCCACTGCTAAAAATATACATGAAATAATGTAATGTCTAAATAGTAAACTGTTTCAGCAATTTCCGGGACTGACTTTATATCCCCAACCCACTGCTAAAAATATACAATAAAGAATGTAAGGTCTAAATAGTAAACTGTTTCAGCCATTTCTGGAACTGACTTTATATCCTAAACCCACTGCTAAAAATATACATGAAATAATGTAATGTCTAAATAGTAAACTGTTTCAGCAATTTTCGGGACTGACTTTATATCCCCAACCCACTGCTAAAAATATACTTGAAATAAAGTAATGTATGAATCGTAAACTGTTTCAGCTATTTCCGGGACGACTTTATATCCCAAACCCACTGCTAAAAATATACATGAAATAATGTAATGTCTAAATAGTAAACTGTTTCAGCCATTTCCGGGACTGCTTTTATATCCCGAACCCACTGCTAAAAATATACATGAAATAATGTAATGTCTAAATAGTAAACTCCTTCAGCCATTTCCCGGACCGACTCTATATCCCAAATCCACTGCTAAAAATGTACATGAAATAATGTAATGTCTAAATAGTAAACTGTTTCAGCCATTTCCGGGACCAACTTTATATCCTACACCCGCTGCTAAAAATATACATGAAATAATTTAATGTCTAAATAGTAAACTGTTTCAGCCATTTCTGGAACTGACTTTTAATCCCCAGCCGACTGTTTAAAATATACATGAAATAAAGTAATGTATGAATCGTAAACTTTTTCAGTCATTTCCGGGACCGACTTCTTATCTCCCATCCTACTGTTAAAAATATACATTAAATAAAGTAATGTCCAAGACGTAAATTGTTGCAGCCATTTCCGGGACCTACTTCATAGTTCTCACCCCAATGTTAAAAAACATACATTAAATAAACCAATGTTTAATGCGTAAACGGGTTCACCCATTTTCGGGACTGATTTAATATCTCCCACCCCACTGTTAAAATTATACATGAAATAAAGTAATGTTTAAATCGTAAACGGTTTGAGTAATTTCCGGGACTGGCTTCGTATCCAGTATCCCACTGCTTAAAATATACTTGAAATAAAGTAATGTTTAAATCATAAACTGTTTCAGCAACTTTTCGAAAGTAATACATAACAACATTAACATGGTTAGTGATTAGGTAATCATTGCTTCATCATGTGAATGTCTGAGTGTTCTATCATTTTCAGCATTCCAGTGACTAAAATCCCCCCATATTTTGGTATTGGTTAATGGAGGAGAAATCCTTCATTATTGATACAATTCTTATTTTTGTTATTGGCCAGAAAGTCCCTTTTGGGGAGCTGGTTTTCCCTAAATTTTTAACCGACCTGATGTCCAATTCCGCCCTTGTGGGGAGGCAAGTAAACAACAAAAAATAATCAGAACGGACATTTTTCAGGGCATTTTATAATTCATTAGGGGGACCACTTCCAGGGCATTTTATCATTAATAAGAAGTGACATTTCCAGGGCATTTTGTGATTAAATCAGAAACAACTTTTTCCAGTTACTTTTTTAATATTAAAACTTTGTTACATTAAACATAGTACCTATTCACAATGCCTCCCCACGGAACAGATTAAGACATCAGGGTGTTTTTTTTAGCGTGGAGAAAAAAAATTGTCTCAGTCGTAAAGGATTTCTCTTCCACTGAGAGAGAAGAAATCGAAATGTAGCACCTGAAGAACAGATGGTATTTATTTGCTCCCCCACCGAGAAAATTAGGCACAAGGCCGATTTTTAATGTGAGGAGTGAAGGGGAAATGGGGGCCAACTCCCCGGGGAGTAGGGGAGCTGGATAGTGACAATTGGTATGAAGGGTTGCCCCTACATTGACCAAGGTCTTATATGTGGGATTTCCCCCACATATGGTCTTTGCTTGCAGTATCTGCCGGAACAGATGGTATTTATTTGCTCCCCCACTGAGCAAATTAGGAACAAGGCCGTTTTTAATGTGAGGTAAAAACCAGCTCCCCTAAAAGTAAGCAAAAAGGGGGCACTCTGGTTACCAAAAATAATAATTGTCCCAGTATAGAGGGTTTCCCCTCCATTGACTGGTACAAATTATCTTAAGTGCAGCATCTGCCGGAACAGATGGTATTTATTTGCTCCCCCACCGAGCAAATTAGGCACAAGGTCAATTTTTAATGTGAGGAGTGAAGGGAGGGGGAAGGGCAAGGGGGGACCAGCTCCCGAGAGGTGGGAAATGGGAGCTGGTTAAAGGTCAGGCATGTGGGGTTGCCCCCACATCTGGTCCTTGCCAGCAGTATCTGCCGGAACAGATGGTATTTATTTGCTCCCCCACCGAGCAAATTAGGCACAAGGCCAATTTTTAATGTGAGGATTGAAGGGAGGGGGAAGGGAAAAAGGGGACCAGCTCCCGAGAGGTGGGAAATGGGAGCTGGTTAAAGGTCAGGCATGTGGGGTTGCCCCCACATCTGGTCCTTGCCAGCAGTATCTGCCGGAACAGATGGTATTTATTTGCTCCCCCACTGAGCAAATTAGGCACAAGGCCGTTTTTAATGTGAGGTAAAAACCAGCTCCCCTAAAAGTTGGCAAAAAGGGGGCACTCTGGTTACCAAAAATAAGAATTGTCCCAGTATAGAGGGTTTCCCCTCCATTGACTGGTACAAATCATCTCAAGTGCAGCATCTGCCGGAACAGATGGTATTTATTTGCTCCCCCACCGAGCAAATTAGGCACAAGGCCGATTTTTAATGTGAGGAGTGAAGGGAGGGGGAAGGGAAAAAAGGGGACCAGCTCCCGAGAGGTGGGAAATGGGAGCTGGTTAAAGGTCAGACATGTGGGGTTGCCCCCACATCTGGTCTTTGCTAGTCATAGCTAGTCATAGCTAGTCATAGCTTGCAGCATCTGCCGGAACAGATGGTATTTATTTGCTCCCCCACTGAGCAAATTAGGCACAAGGCCGTTTTTAATGTGAGGTAAAAACCAGCTCCCCTAAAAGGGGTCACTCTGGTTACCAAAAATAATAATTGTCCCAGTATAGAGAGTTTCCCCTCCATTGACTGGTACAAATTATCTTAAGTGCAGTATCTGCCGGAACAGATGGTATTTATTTGCTCCCCCACTGAGCAAATTAGGCACAAGGCCGTTTTTAATGTGAGGAAAAACCAGCTCCCCTAAAAGGGGTCACTCTGGTTACCAAAAATAATAATTGTCCCAGTATAGAGGGTTTCCCCTCCATTGACTGGTACAAATTATCTTAAGTGCAGTATCTGCCGGAACAGATACTACACTTTGATCTTATTTATTTATTTTATTGTTGCCAAAAAATGAAATTACAATATAAAATTATAAAAACAAAAATAACAAGCAACAAAATTAGGCACGCGACACCAATTTTTTTTTTTTAATACCTTAAAAAAAAAAACTTCCACTTTCCTTAGATGCACACACCATGGTAACGGACGGAGCGATAAGCGTAATAATAACGATGAAATTAGATGAAACTTCACTGTTTAAAAAACATATGGTCGAAAATATTTCCATTTTCTTTAATTATTTTCGTCACTGCTGTCTTCTATTTTATTCGTTTTAATAAAAATGGCCGCAGCTTTTATTAAACAAAAAATAACGCAAAATAGAAGTTTCTGTTAATTGTTTTCTTACTACCTAGTTCGAAGTATACCTCACTACAAAATCGACTTACATAGTAAGAAAAAAATATGATATCCTCATTTAATAGATATCTGCCTATATCCAGTTCCGAGATACAAATCTCTATACATTTACATCTTACCGGATCAATAATTGATTACGGATATGTTTTAAATTATGACCGTTTTTACATATGCATTTAACATATGCATTTAAATAGTGTGGTAATACAATTAGAACAAAGTAAACGCACATAATTATATCAGGTAAGTATAGCAGAAAAAAGATAATTTGACTTACTGCCACATGGCATCTTTTTTTTTATTTTGTTCTGCACAATATTCTACGGTGATTGCGTGATATTTTAAACTAACGCATTTCATATGAAAACAGTCTCCCCTACTTACGTGTCTTCTTAAATTAATAAAAATTCTAAACATTACAAAAGTATGAAATATTAGCTGACCTGCTAGAAGTATATAACTTTTAAAAGTCCACAAATACAACCCAGTTATTTGCATTTAAGATGACGGTACAGATGATAATTTAAGGAGTGGCGCTTGCAGTTGCGTACTTTAGAACTTTGCAAACTATGAAGTATTAAAACATACGTAACAGTTTAATAAATCGCTAAAGTCATTAATCATATTTGTACATGTAATTAATTATGAACTGGATCATTTTTCCATTTTTTTATCTTATTTTATACTAATTTTGGCATGACATGCAAGCACGTAACTAAGATTTTGTTTGAAATACGTTGATTTAAAATATCAATAACAAACAATAATCGATTCCGATAAGAAACAGTTCTAAAATTTAAAAAAAAATAGTTTTTACTCAGAATTGTTATAGGCACAGTAATACCACATGCTGGATAGACAAAAAATTAAACCATACCTACATACAATTTTCTTGATTTGCAGGAAAAGATCATCTAAATATTTTGATATTCAGCTTACAACAAATAATAAGAAAAATATAACCAGTTCTTGATCATAAACATTTCATATGAGTTTTTGTTTCGTGAACGGTCTAGGCGATAGATCATATCTTTGACATTTCCTAGATAAAAAAGGAGGTTCGATTTTATCTCGTTCACGCTGAATTATCTGCAACATGTTAATGTTCCAAGATAAAATAAATAAATAAAAAACATGAATATTAAACTAGATGCGTTTATTGAGTTCTGGATAAAAATATTAAAATAAAGATTTATGAGAAAGGGCAACTAAACAGAAATTATAGATAACAGAGAAAACTGAGTGTGTGTGGATACACACACACAGACACACACATGCATATATATATATATATATGTGTGTGTGTGTGTGTGTGTGTGTGTGTGTGTGTGTGTCTAAGATTGATTTTCGGAACAGAACTATCATCATATCTTATCGCAATAGAAATTAACCCATCGCATAGCGGTGCTGTTTGCCTCCTTAATGTCTTGGTTTGAGCAATGAGGACCCAATCGGCAGTTTTCCTTGAGGTGGTGCATCCTTTGTACCTCTCTACATGGACATAAAGTTGAGGTCTCTAGGCCCCATCTGTGGAGATTGCCTTTGTTTTGCCTTCTTTTGCTCTGGCTCTATTTAGAGTCACCCAGTTTTTTTCTACCAAGGTTTGAACCCTGGGGGATTTTTCTTTTGAGTCTGGTAGGGCTTCATTTTTATTCCTGCTGTTATAGTCTCGCCAACGTTCCATCCTATAGGAGGCAGCTTGCCTGGGATCGATTTCCTCTATATTGATGAAGCTACTACGAGATTTTAGTCTTTGTCTCACTGATTGGTGGCAAAACAGTGAATTCCTGTGGTCGTTAAGCTGTTTGTACCGTTACATTCTGGTGATGACTTCTCGCCTCATATGTGGAGGTGGAATACCAGTTAGGCTATATAGAGCTGGCAAGGGAGTTGGTCTTATGGCCCCAGTTATGGTCCGGTATGCCTTGTTCAGCTCTACATCAATTTTATGGGCATGGCATGATCTTGCCCATACTGGGGCACAATACTACGCTGTGGAATGGCATAGTGCGAGAGCTGTTTGTCTCAGTGTTTTGGGGTCAGCACTCCAATTGCTGGTGGCAAGCTTACTTAGAAGGCTGTTTCGTGATGACAGCTTGCCTTTCAATTTGGTAATGTGCTTTCTAAGAGAGAGTGTTCTGTCCAGAGTTATCCCCAAGTAGACTGAGAAAGGTTCATGTGTAAGCATGTTGTCATTACACATGACTTAGTCTCGGATTTTCCTGGTGATTATTAAGATGAAAGGCGCAAACCTGGGTCTTGTTTGGGTTTGCATTTAAGTACCACTTTTTGTAGTACCTAGAGAGAGTGGCTAGGGAATCAGAGAGTCTTTCTTCTATGATGTAAAAGCTATTTGTCTGGGTGGCGATGCATAGGTCATCTTCATATATATATATATATATATATATATATATATATATATATATATATATATATATATATATATATATATATATACATATATATTTGTATATTTGGGTATTGTGGTTGGTCGTTAGTGTAGATATTGAATAGGGTTGGAACCAAAAGTGAACTTTGTGGAAGGCCATTGTTTTGGATAAACCATCTACTCTTTTTGCCATCCATCTCAACATGGAAACGTCGATTAATAAGTAGACATTAAATTATGCTCACCATTGCTGAGTTTTCTATCATTTGGGCTACTTTTAGTATGAGTGCCCTGTGCTTGACAGTATCATAGGCTGCTGTAAGGTCTGAAAACACAGCGCCTGTTATTTTTTGTCTCAAATCCATCCTCAATGAATTGGGTCAGGTTTAAAATCTGGCTACAACATGGCCGACCTGGTCTAAAGCCAGCTTGATCAGCTGGGAGTTTTTCTTCCACTGTATCCGTTATTCTAGCAAGTATCATGTGCTCATATAGTTTATAGAGAATGCACAGTAGGGAGATAGGTCGGTAGCTCTTAGGTGATAAGGGGTCTTTTCCAGGTTTTAGAACGGCTACTACTCTTGCCTTTTTCCAGATTTTAAGGGAGTTTGAGGGATGGCGCACAGTTATTTATTAGGGTCAGTAACCACTTTCTTACAGTAGTTCCAAAGTGCGTTACAATCTCGATGCCTTTCCATTTTTTAGTTGAGATATTGCTGCGGTTATTTCAGCTTCTGAGAATGGTTTTAGATGGGCATTGCTGTTTTGCATGACGTGGCTAAGTTCGGTTTTCATTCCCTTTTTCTGACCTCTTTCTTTTTGTTGGGGTTTGCCATTCATTAGCAGCTAATGGACTACTTTGTGTCACGGCTGCAATTCAGAACTGAGGAGCTTTTTCTGAGTTTAGCTATTTCATCGTCATCCAGTTTTTTTGCTATTCTGTGTCATATCGATGTTACTTATGACTTCTTGCCAGCGCTGTTTGTGTTCGCTACTGATAGAAGCAAGCAAATTCTCTCCGAGCTCTAACGTGTTTTCAGCAAATGGGTCTTCATTATAAGATTGGATATATTCCTCATACTGTGCTTTATTTGGTTCCGTGAGACCAAGGATGTACGTTTTCCTGCGCCCTCTTGGTATGTTTTCCCTGGCTACTGTCCAAATCAGGGATTGGAAGTTTTTATATTCACCTGGTTGTTGGATGATGGTGTTGATGGCTTGTTCTAGGTCAGAGGTATAGTCTTCCCAGTTGGTCTTACGGAAATGGAACCGTGGCCTAATCTGGGGGTTCTGTGGCCTTATGATAGGTCTTATATCAATAAATATGGGGCGGTGTTGGGTTTTTGGCACTGGGCTTACCACAGTGTTTTCTAGATTTCCATAGTGCTTTGATGAAATAAATGCTAGATCAGGGTAATATCGCCGTCTCCAACGGGCACTTTGGAAGGATTTGGGATCCTTTGCATAGTGGAGAAGTTTGATTTCATTTGCAGCAGTCCATGCCTCAACTGCTTCCCCATCACTGTTTGTCTCATTGTATCCCAAAGTGGTGCTATGGCTGTTAAAGTCACCAATGTATAGGCTCGCGTTGTTGGAACTCTTGCATGTTAGCGACCATGAAAAGAGGGTTGCTGGTGGTTTATACACGGATGTGATGTCGAGGTGTTACATGCCTACCTGAAGTATCTCAAGGCCTCCTTCTGAGAAGTCAGTACTGGTTTTGATTATTGACTTGTCTCGTGCGAAGATCGCGCTTCCATATACTGTACTTGGGTGGTTGATAATAACGTGCATCCCTGTTATTTGGGGGGGGGCACTCTGCCTTTATGTGTCTCTTGGGGGCATATAATATCAGCATCGAGGCTGGCTATGATTTCTGATTTAGATGCAGGTATTCCTTCAGCATTTAAGCTGAGAATTCTGAATTTCTTCATGGTTACTTCCAGTGGTCGAGGGTTAATCCTTTTACCACCTCTGGTAAAGGGTATATTTCTAGGCGTGGTGTAGTAATCAGTCTCCGAAGATTAACAGGGGCATCACGTGAAGGTTTGCTACTTGCCCCCACAGAACAGAACTATTATAATACTATAATGGAAATAGTGTTTACGAACTTTTAAAAAAATCCGTATAAACCTATTCATTTAAGTATGCGAACAGAACAGAACAGAACTATTCGCATATTTAAATGAATAGGTTCATACGGATTTTTTTTAAGTTCGTAAATACTATTTCTATTATAATCTAAATCTTTGATGTTAGAATTGTTAATTGCAATAATTTGAGTTTACTGGATACAGTCCTTATGTTGAGTGTTATTTTCACAACAATTCGGTCAATGTAATATTTATGTCTTAGTGTGGACAAAGGTGCATTACATACGAGGTAAAATCGCTTGTAATTTTTAGGATTTTAAAGGTGATTTCCTCAGCACGGAAGTCAATATATATATATATATATATATATATATATATATATATATATATATATATATATATATATATATATATATATATATATATATATATAATTGAGCATTACTTAAGACTTCTGTCCAGTCGTGGTGGTGGGAACGGGCGTGATCTACACGTTTGAATTTAGTAAAACGTTCTGTTCAATACTCTGCTCAAATTACTTAATTCGAAATGCGGTAAGGTAGATCAGCAGTAAATTAGTTATTTCATCGATCTAGATATTTTTTAAAGGATTCGCCACTTACCAGAGCCCGGAGACCACTCGAGGATAAGCGTTAGTGAGTGTACAGTAGTCAATGGAAATATGTCGTGTTAATCGTTAGTAGTGGAAAGTTTATAAATGAAATTACTTAAGGAGATTACTTTTGAAATTAACATTGCAGTTGAGAACAATAGTCAGAATAAGTTGAATATGTAATAGCTTTCTTGTTAATAATCCAATATAACTCGTCAGTTTGTTTTATTAGGAACCGTTCTTGGATGTTTTCCAAAGAATATACAATAATTTAAATTAATCCCTGCCGAAAGTACTTGACTTAAGTCATTCTGATTATTTATTAAGAGTAAAAAAAAATAATGCGTTTTTTTCTGATCTATAACATATTCACAAATATAAAAACATGATTTGTCGCTTTTTTAGCGACAAAATTAACCTGAAAAAAGTATGATATTACATCGATCAGAACGTTGATAAACAAAACCAAAAATGTCGAATAGTAGAATGAAGAATATAAATATTATTGTCATATAATATGAGTATCAATTAACAAAAATCACTGTAATAAGTTTTTTTTTTTATATAAAGGAGTCACCAATTATCAAGAGCCGGATACCACTTCAGAATAAGGGTTAATGAGTGTACGCTTGTCAATTGGGCCTATATCCTAGTAATCGTTAGTAGTAGGAATCTGGTAAATTGGATGACTTAAAGAGACGGTTAATCAAGAACTTGTTCACGTAGGACTTGAAGACGACCATATTGTAGTCTGTTTAAAAGCAGCGCTACGGAAGAGAGTCCCACAGGTTTACGGTCCGAAGAAAGAAGCTTTGTTCATGGATCAATGTTTAGGTTAAGGCATATGTAAAGAGTAAGGGGGCGTTATTGACAGTTGTTTCAGTAAGCCGTTTTTTGTGAACAATCGGCAAGGGAGGCATAGGTTGCAACTCGGGCGAGCACTTTCCGTTAAAATAACGATAAACAAGAGACAGGCTCGCTACGTCTCCTCTGTGGGAAAGAAGTTGCAGGAAAGAGAAAATACATCCTGCCATAGATTACGAAGTCTATTTATACCTCTGTTGTAGCAGTAGCCACTACCCATATGTGGCAACAGTACTCAATCCTTGCATTACGTGGCTCGTATACAAGTAGATATTTGCATCCGCAGTGAGATATACTGGAGCGGTAGAATGATCTCACCATTTTTCTAGTGGAGTAACTTTCTACGTGTTAAACTCGAACATTACTAGATACTATCTTGTTAAAAATGTATTGATTAGGTAAAGTATTGGATTTTAAAAATGTGAGCTACAATCATAAACAAAAACCTTCGTCTAAAACGAGTCGAGCAAACGATTTTCAGTAATGCAGTTCAAGTCTCACTAAGAAAATGAATCCAAAGACGGTTAACTCAAGAACATTGCTAACACCGTGTACTCATCTGTTTAGCAGTAGTCGACTTATCTTTTCTTCGTACATTCTTGCTAATTGTATTTCTCTGTTTTCTCTTCGCTGTCAAAATCATCCAATCGTGTAGGTGTGATACAATTATGACAGTTCTAAAATGGGATGTTTTTTTCAATGAAGCGGAAACAAATATTATACGCCTAAATAGCTTCATTAAGAGTTATGTTCATCGATGTCATTCATTTTTCATATATATAATATAATAAGTTGAATGCCCGCAGCTCACTTTTTTGTGTATATTAACGTTGCATTGACCTCGTCAATAGATAATATCGATTTAGGAAAACAATATATCGGCTCATCTTATTTTCAGAACAACAAATTTTGACCCACTGAAATGATTGTCAAGGTCAGGTGTAAAGCTATTTTGTCTTTTAGCAAAGAAAACATTTTCCTTAAACATTTCATATAAAACTAACGTGAATATGTCTATAGAATTTTCACTGGGTGAAAAGTAAGCGAAACGAAATTAAACAAAATTGCATGAAAGAAGATTTAGGAACTGAGATTTACGCAACAATTGTTTTATTCGATCATATTCGCGAAAGTCTAGACTTTAAACTCGAAACTTGTTTGTACAAATGTATATCATTGTGCAGCTTTTTTGTTTCGTATTGCAAAATAGTAATAGACTGATTTTTAATTTTTATTATGGCAAGCGCATAAAATATACATTTTAGATGTTCTTGTAAACATTATATTTTAGAGAAAGCTAATAAATGTTCGTGAATTTTTATATAAGTTAATACATCTACACTATGAATTGCTTTTAACATTCACATATTTCCAATTCTATTTTACGTTAACAAAATTCAAGATTCCTTCGAGGCGATATTCAGTTCCATAAAAATACTATTTTAGAGATTCGGTATGTGTTGACAGGGTCTTGATCTCACAACCTCTTATATTGAGAATTAGGCTTTATAGTATTTTAAAGATTTTCAAACCATAAGTATATATATATATATATATATATATATATATATATATATATATATATATATATATATATATATAGAGAGAGAGAGAGAGAGAGAGAGAGAGAGAGAGAGAGAGACTCCTCGAGAAAAATTGCATTCTGTATTTTTAATTTACTTTTATCATTTTTTGCAATTTCTTTTCTCAATAAATGTTGGTTTCCCCCCCCCCAAAGAAAAGATGAGTTTTTACTATAAATTGTTAGGTGAATGTTTTTTTCAGAATAACTGGCACGTTTTTTTTAAAATAACGGTGACAGTAAACGTTTCTTTTGGAAAACAGAATTGTTATCATAATAATAAAAGATGAATGCTTTATATGAACACTGTAAATACTTAGGTAAAATAGAGAAAAGTTTGATTTTTTTCAAGAGAATATACAAATTATTGTTTTAACAAACAGAACCATTACTCATATCATTGAATAATTATGCAGAAAAATAAATAAAATATTGATTTGTTGTTTCAACATTTGAACAACACTTTGCTGAATACGGTGATTGCCGGTCGAACCCTAACCATAATTGGAATCCGGTGGCGCGTCAAATTCTACACGAGTAGCATTCTTTTTAATTTCGTCTTTTGTTCAATTTTTTGAGTGGGCTATCAGCGATTGCAAAGTAAAAAAATTAACAAAAATTCAAAAAGTTCAACAATTAAATAGTTTTAATAAGTACTCAGCTTCTAATATAAACCCTAGTAAATAAATCCCCCTTATTGGAAACACTCAAGAGCACGATGAAACCAAATTATTTTCTAATTTTTTTTCTTTTTACTCAATATTTTAAGCAGATTCGACTCAAAGATTTAATAGATCGCTCCGTTCCTAATATGACGTATGTAAATCTAGATGTTTATAACTTACGATAAAACCTTACGGTTGTTGTAAAAATGGAACAGATACTTAAATTTCGCTTCGTTTTAATCATTTTTTAATTGCGCTCCCCAAACGAATATAGGCAAAAGATTAGCATTCAACAATTGTATTTTATATATATAAAACACGAAATATTTTTTTAAACAATTATGAACGAAAAGGAAATAACTCCATTTTTAAAAGAAAAAAGTTAGTTTATTATATTTTTTTACATAAGTCCAACTTACCATTCACATTGGAAATGTCGACATTTATAGGGTTTCGTTACGTTTACAAGTAACACACACCAATGTACCCATGTTATGAATGGCTCTCGGAATAGACACCTCAAACCTCCTCATGTTAAGAACGACTTTCGAAATAGACATTCCCAACCTTGTCAACATACCCGAAAACATTCGCCGGTAGTCGATTGGAAAATAATAAGACAAGCTACCACATCTAGGGACCTAGACGATCCATGTAGATTATGCCTTTATGAAAAATTTGCTATCCTGTACTTTAAAGAACCCCAATGTCTATTAAACTGTAGAAGAGAAATCGCTAACAATTGCGTTCACAGAATAAAATTTACTCTAGGATAGCGATACAAAATAACTTTAAAACTAACAAAAACAATAGAAAATAAATAAATAAATAAATTAAATAAACATGAATATGCATAAACTATCACACATATATGTATATATATATTTATATGTGTATATATATATATATATATATATATATATATATATATATATATATAAACTAACATAGAAAAATTAACCTGAATTTAAATCAGGTCAAGAAATCCAGGCAAAATAGAGCACACACAAAGGAATAGGTCAACCAGAGGTCAAATAGGTAAGCGCATGTTCATTGGCTGATAGGAAGGGCGCGGTGGATACTAGAAAGCTGATTGGCTAACTAAAATCTCAATAGAAGGTGCGTATATTAAAACGACAGACAGCCAAAAAATTCGCACATAAGCCTGAAGAGTCCTAGAGTGGATGAAACGCGGAATATTCAGTGTAGCTTAATCGCAATATATATTTTATAACTAACTAACTAGCTATACCTACGTATTGAGCACTTTCGAAGTAAATACTTTAAGTTTACGCATGAATTTATAATTTCGTATATTCATTTTATGTGAGTAAATGAAGTAGTTATGTATATATATATATATGCTTATATATAAATATATGCATATATATATATATATGTATACATATATATATATATATATATACCCATCTATGGATGTATATATATATGTGTGTGTGTATATATATATGCATATATATATATATATTTATATATCACTCTATGTATGTATGTGTGTATATATATATATATATATATATATATATATAGAGAGAGAGAGAGAGAGAGAGAACTGAGTGTATGCCAGTATGTGCACCTATATGTATGTGTGACTGAGTGTCATTTGATTATAAAACTAACGATATTGTTGGGGTGTTACCAATTCCGAAGAATTACGTGGCAATAGATTCATGATCAAAAATGTTTTCCCCTGTTCACTCAGAATATAACGAATGTCTATGGATGTTGGGCGCAGCGAAAGAATTCTTTGATTCCACTTATTACGTACCTCGAGATGTGACTTGCGCTATGGCCCGACTCTTAATAATTCTATCGTATACGAAAATTTGTCCCGTTCACATTCGTCTTTCGCTGTCATCAAGTGTGACGAGTTACTTCAAAGAGAGTTAATAGCACTTTACTTTAAAGTAACGCGGTCAGCAAATCTAGGTCGTTCAGTAGAATACGTATGAAAATGTGCGAATGTTCTGATAAAACGACGTATGATGGTTTGCCAAGGTGAGAAAGATTTATTCTTTTGATTGAAAACTCTAATTGAAGTGGAATTGGATCAATATTCTTCAGGCATGATTTCTTATACATAAGTGTGATCGTCTATTCTCTCCCTGTCTATCTTTCTCTTTCCTTCAGCTTCCTCTGTGAGAAGCTATATTCTTCTCTCCGATATATATATATATATATATATACATATATATATATATATATATATATATATATATATATATATATATATAAGTGAACGTGTCTGTGTATCTGTCTGTGTATCTGTCTGTCCGTGTCTCTGGTGTGTATATTTCCCTACGCAATAACTATGTCAATTTTAAGTCTACAGACTCGACATTTGATATAATGGGAACTGAGATTTGGAAAAATCGATGTGATCCGTTTTCGGCCAGAAATGTGACGGTTAAGGGGTAAAAGTTCAACGATTTGAACTTTGAGAATTCTACCAAACTCCTCTGACAATTTTTTGTCTAAACACTTAAAATTTTAGGTATAGGTTCCTTGGACATGGATCTAACCTCATAACCTAATGTGAGCTCAAAACAATATATTTTAAGGAGTCATAATAGGGGTCAAATTTAAAAAAATTGATCGTTTTTTATTTTGTTGCTCAACATACACCTCCAAATACACGGGCAACGCCGGGCACCCATGCTAATATATATATATATATATATATATATATATATATATATATATATATATATATATATATATATATATATATATATGAGCGTTTTATGTGTGATAACACTTCTCAACATATATACCCACCAACTGTTTTTACTGCAGACTGTCAATTTGGTATCAAGAATATTCAGACATGTGGAAAACTTATTATTCCGTTTCACCCGGAAAAATGGCTGTTAAGTCAATATTGAATTAATTAGTACGTCGAAATCATTGAATTGTTATTCATTTGCGAACTGCTTCACGAAAGTGCCTGCGTGAGAAGCTCAAATTACAGATTAATTATGTAAAGAATAAGCATTGTTTAGAAAACACCTTTTAAAGATTGTGTTACTCTGGTTAATTTTTTTTTTACGACTGGGCAACGTAGATGAGGGGGGGGTAGTATATATATGAACGAGCACATAGCTAATAATCAGGACGTGTTAAGTATGAGCGTAAAGCGCTGCCGTTTTCTCTTTCCCCTCAGTGAAGATACACACACACAAGAATACATACGCACTCGTATACATATATGTATATAGGTGTGTGTATATGTGTGTGAGCACACCCTAGTGTTAAAAACATATTAGATTTAAGCGAAGCAGAGATCAAATAATATATTTTGTCACTATTATTATTTGAAACGGATAAACCCATCCTAGAAGGATGAGTGGATGTCATAATAGTTGACGAGAAAAAAAAAAGTATTGCCAGATTGTAGTTTTTGCCATCCTAGCAGTTCACAGAATAAAAATCAAGGAGACTGAGAAGCGGATAAAATATACAAAACTGGACAGAGTGCTCAAAGGGATCTGGAAAATGAAAAATATCAACATAACACCACTACTAGTAGAAGCGCTATGAACAACACTGAAAAAAAATGAAAAAATGGCAGAGATTAGAATCATAGTAATGGCTGAAGAGATACAACGGATATTAATAATTAAAACTGCAAAAACATTAAGGAAACCCCTTGAATGCGGACACTAACAAGAAACGGGTTTCAAATAAGCTCCAACTTTGTCTCATCGCCTTACTTTTAATCTCTGCCTGAGAAAACCGCTTAGCAAAAAAACAACTGTGGATGTATCTAAAAGCCAGAAGCTTGTCTACTACATTGGTTTCTTCCCACGAATAGCTACATATTGGAATTCTCTTCCTGCTACCTGTTTCCATGATTGTACTGATATGCAGAAGTTTGAATATAAGGTAAACTAACATCTTTTTATTCATTTTTGGAAATGATCCCAAATAGTGGAACTTTCACTTAAATAGCGATATGCCTTATATGGTGTAGATGCTTCCATTGGTCCAAACTCCTCAGTTAAATATTGTATCAAATATATTTTAGTTGACATTCCTTTCTTTTAAAATATTTTTTTAAATATCTTTTTAACCTAAATAATTTAACAATTAACCATAATAGTCGTTCTTACGCATGACACTGCCCCCCACAACATAACACAGATTCTGCGATTGATCATAGCCAAAGGGGCATCACATAAGAGAATTAGACCAACGATGCTACATGAACGGATGTTAATCGTCTACTTAAGTTGAGTTAATATCCATACTTTTATTCGTGCGATTGGATTGATTTGAGATTTCCGTTTGAAAGCGACAGGAAATTCTAAGCTTGTGTCCGGATCGAATATCTGTAATTTTGACCATTCCGGTTTTTAGTATAGTGAGAGGTTTCACGTAATTACTTGCCCTGAATGCCTACAGATCAATCATTGACGACATCTTCAAATGCACGAGGGAAAGGTTAGAGCTCTAATATTTCTGTTTACGCTTTAGTAAAGTTTTTGAAAGATTTCTCTCGATTGAAATTATCTAAATAACCCATGCTTACAGAACCAGACGCAAAGGGAGAAAATTGGTAATCGTTTACTTGAGGCAATTCTGGTTAACAATCAATTGAAAATCGTTCCTTAACCTCTTCTATTTTTTCTAAACGAATAAAATAAAATGAGAAATTTGAAGAGTATGTCATCATCAAATACGATAATCAGCTAGAAGAAATATTTGTTGAAAGCACTCTTCAGTATAAACTTAATTGCAGAATTCAGGAAAAAAATTAAGAATATCAATAATCCGTGGCAACTTTAGGTTTGTTTGAAGACATACATAACGCCTCTTTCTGAAGCAAAATCTGGGTCTCATTGAACTGCCTGACAGACGCCGAGTTCTGCGGCCAAATTCAGGGTCTACCACCAGGCACGTAACTGCAGAAGAGAGATTATCACACTTTTCAACACACCCGTTTACACTTTCGTGTTGACTACGAAGATGTTAGGTGGCATGATGAAACTAGACCAAAGACCAAAACAGTAGCCGGGAACTTTGTTTTCATCACTCCAGACACGTCCCTGGTATTTGTCGTAATCCAGCGTTGCATTTTTAAAATGTTGGCCATAATCCTGTTGTTACAACTGGGATCGGTAGAGAGCATGTGTTATAGTGGCGCATCTCCGATTTCGTTCTTTGAACATTGTCTCATTTTCATACATGATACAATGCCCCAATCGCTCATGGGAGTTTAACTCACAATTGACTAACTAGAAGATTGTCTACAACAAAAATAAAAACGGATTTCATCAAATGGAATTTTTTTTTTTACATTTTCACCCCAAACTAGGTATATTGCCACTTTGTTGTAGGGGGGCTACTATCAGGGACATAGGCATCAGGGGTACTGTGTAGGGAGTTGGGCAGCAAGATGTCGGTTCACGTTGCATTTGAACTTCTGCATGTCAGTATAGTTGGAGAAGCAGGGACTCGGCAGGGAATTCCAAAGTCTAGCTGTCCTGGGGAAGAAACTACTGTAGTAGAAGGCTCTCTTACATCTAGAGATTTCTACTGTGAAGAGGTGAGATTTAGCTGCTTGTCGGGTTTGTCGGGGGTATTTACGTCGAAGGGGCAAAAGTGATTGCAGTTCGTCAGAGCATTCACCGTTAAAGTACTTGTAGAAAAGGCAGAGGGATGCAACGCTTCGTCGATGGAACAGGGGCTGAAGTTTAGATGACAGTTCAGGACCTATCAGATTTGGACTCTCTTTTGAACCTTGTCTAGGAGCGTGAGACTAGTGGTAGATGCACCAGCCCAAATATGACAACAAAACACCATACATGGCCGAATGGTTGCTTTATAGAGGTATAGGATAGTGTCGGCCATTAGTATCTTTCTAGCACGTTAGAGAGAACATACCTTCTTCGCTACGGTCCTGGCAATACTCTCGATGTAATTGTTCCAACTCATGTTTCCTGAGAGCGTAAGGCTGACGAGTTTAAAGGATGTAGTTTCAGATAAAGAGCCATTGGTCATTGCTATTAGTGGCGGAGAATGGGTCTTATAATTATTGAAGGAAACGAGTTTAGTCTTGCCAGCATTGAATGTGACCATCCATTTATGTCCCCATTCCTCTACAGATCGGAGGTCATCCTCTAGTACTTCTGCCATTTCTTTAGATGTGTTCATTTTTTTTCCTGTCGTGTATTTTATAGAGTGTGGGATCTTCAGCATATATACCCATCTCACAGGCAATTTTGTCGGGGAGGTCATTTATGAATATTAGAAATAACAAAGTTCCAAGGATATACCCCTGAGACACTCCCGCATTTATATCGTATTGTTTAGATGTACAACCGTCGAGGACAACCTGGATTTTTCTCTTATCTAAGAAGGATTTAATTATGTCATGTATTCTTGATCTGATTTTCTTGAGAAGACCCTCATGCCATACCCTGTCAAAAGCCTTAGATATATCTAGAGCTACCGCGCTACCCTCCCCCGTTTTGTCCAGTGACTGCTATATATGTTCTGAGATTACAGTTAGGATGTTTGCTGTTGAACAGGCTTGTCTAAATCCATATTGTTGGTCAGTCAGAAGTTTAGCATCTGTAAGGTGATGGACTAGAGCATGGTTAATTATGATCTCAAATATTTTGGCGAAAAGTGGGAGGAGGCTAATGGGGCGATAATTTAATGGGGCCAGAATTCTTGAAAACTGGTACTACCGAAGCAGTTTTCCAGCAGGCAGAAAAGCAAGATTCATTAAGACATTTGTTGTAAAGTTTGGAGAGAACTGAAGACACTTCGGCGGAGCACTTTTTTAATAGCACAGGCGAGATGAGATCTGGTCCACATGCTTTTGCAGTGTCAAGATGTTTTTATGATAGCATGCACCTGATAAGGGGTGATTTTCAGATCGTCAAGTGTGGCGTCTGTCCGCAAAAGAAAGTCAAGGAGCGGGTGGTTGGCAGGGTCCAGTGTGGAGTTTGAGGCAAACCGACTGACAAGCATGTTAGCCTTCTCAGTTGCAGAGCAAACAGCCTCGTGAATGTTGGATAGTGGGGGGATTGTTGATTGCCCATTATTTACTACACTGCTGTAGATTTTCCAGAAGTCCCGGGTTCCTAATTTCTGTGCTGCGATTCGTTTTTTAGTGGTTCCAATAAATTCTCTCTTAGCTGTCGCTATTTCTTTCTTACAGTTAAATCTGGCTTCTATATACTTCTGCTTATTTTAACTGGACTTATTTCGGTTAAATCTGCGGTACGCATGCTGCCTTTGTGTGATGGCGGCTGCACAAGTAGAAGTAAACCATGGGGGAGAGTGGGTGCTTGCTATAAATTCCCGTGTGGGAACATGTGCTTCAATTGGTGTTTTGAACCATTCAGTGGTCTCATTTGCGCACTGTTCAGCAGGAAGTGAAAATATCTTTTGCCATGCGCCGTCCCTTATGAGATCCCTGATGGCTCCCCAGTCAGCCTTTTTATAATATCTCGTTGTTTTGAGGAGTAGATCTTCAGTTTTGCCTCTAAAGTTTAGTGCTATTTCAACTATTACCACTGCATGATAGGGGTTGCCAAGTGGGTTGTGGTCATTAATTACACAGTCATCGGGTACCGTAATCATGAAGTATTTTTAAAGGCACGAATTCTACCGTTCCTGCCTGTAATTGTTTTAATCATTTAATTTAAATAATCGACATTGTTACCCCGACATGCTAATATAATACTACACACACGCACACACACATACATATTTATCTATCTATCTATCTATCTATCTATCTATCTATCTATCTATCTCTCTCTCTATTTATATATATATATATATATATATATAAGTGAACGTGTCTATGTGTCTGTGTGTCTGTGTGTGTACATTCTCCTACGCAATAACTCTGTCAATGTTTAGTCTACAGACTCGAATTTTCTATATACAGGGTACTGAAATTTGGGAAAATCTGTGATCTGTTTTCTGCCAGAAATTTAGCTGGTAAGGGGATGAAATGCCAGTATATATATATATATATATATATATATATATATATATATATATATATATATATATATATATATATATATATACATCCCAATGTAATTTATACCATACATTTTATATCATATCCATCTGTCACGATACTCCCCGAGTAAAACAATATATGTTTAAGAATGGATTTATATTTCTTAACGTTATAAAATTAGAAAGCCATGCTTCTGATAAAATATATGATATATTTGTTACAAAAAAGACATAGAAGAATGACCAGTTGTTTTGGCCAACTATTTTTAAATAGTTCCAAATATAGTCTTTCCCTTATATTTATTTTTCATATAATATAGTATTTCCCTTATATTTATTTTTTATATAATAAATTATTATTCATGCAATATGAATAATGGTTGTCTAGTCTTACTGATATATTCATAGTTACGCATGAAAATAATGTTGCCTGTTTGACGTGTTTGAATAACTAAAAGACTAGTTTCCTTGTTTGTAGGCCGAAGCGATTCACTGTTCGTTTCTCATTCTGTTGCCGGATTTAGAAGGTCGAAAGAGACGAACGTCGTTTCCGGTGCTGTTCTTGTCTTTCCCTCAATTGTCGATAATTATCGCGACCTACATAAGTGCAGACACGCACTCCTTGAATGTGGACGCGATTTGTGGAGTTTGTCGGTCTTAATATCTTTAAGACGTATATATATATATATATATATATATATATATATATATATATATATATATATATATATATATATATATATTTTAAGAAAATATGAATTACATAGGCATGGAGACGAATTCATATCTAGCAGATTTATTACATTTATTTATAATATTTATTTTTTACTCATCTCTAAATCTATATCTCTTACGTCTGAGTAGATTAAGAATTTATGTTACATGCTTAGCTTTGAAGATTTACTAATATTTTTAGTCGTGTGCAGGCGATTCAATAAGCCACTCCCTCGGTCGGTCGGTCAGTCGATCGGTCGGTCGGTCTGTCCGTAACACTTTTGTGCTTGGCCTTTTTGGATAAGATCAAAGGTCTGTTGTTAATAGCATTTTAAGCCTTATTTTGGTCTTTTGACCAAGATCAAATTGCTTTTTTTTTGGGGGGGGGAGCTCCACACAAATGAATTATCGTATCATCATTGTTATCTTTTTTGTTTTTACACGGAAATAAAAAATGCTTTAAACAATTGGGTGCCAAGTAGGACGTCCCCAAGTATGAAAGGGCGAATACGGTATTATGATGAAAGAAGATTCTAGCTAAGAGGAACTTTTATTCAGTTCTAGTGTGACAAGGATGACCAATGACCTCCATCTACCCTCTCCCCCTTTTGAGCTGGCCTTGTGCCTAAGTTTTTTGTTCATGTTCTTTTTTGCCTGAATAAAAAATTAATATCTCAAAGTGTAGTATCTGTTCTCTGATACATACACCGCGCTAGGCAGTGCTGTTCTGGCGACACATTCTCGTGCCCGGAACACCTGACAAGTTTTTGGGTCGCGTTCTGTACGCACCCCCACTTTGTCTATCTTGCTATGCTCTCCCCCCCTCCCGGGGGGATCCGAGCTGATAATTTACGACCTTCCTGCAAGAGAGGGTCGGAAACACTTTCTCTCTTCCCTCCACTTACTTCACACTCCCTGCCTTGGCGCCTTTGGCGCCACTTCTTTTTTGGCGCCAAATAGGCTCCCAACTTTGGACGCCGTCTCCACGTCACTCAAAAGCGTGATTTTTTTTTTTTACCATACGCATTGACTGACCATGGAAACCACAGATACGGGAAGAGAGAAAAAAGAAATAACACCAGGCAAGGAAATTAAAACCCCCTTAAAGTACGACTCCCCGCATGGTGGAGCAACACTCATAACCAAAGAGGCGCACCGCTCAGACAACATGAAAGCAGAGGCAGAGGATGCTCCCCCAAAAGGGAATCTCCCCAAATAAGAGGGCAGTACTGGACACACCCAATCAAGGCGTGAAAGAATCAACCCCTAAAGGGAAACTTGCCTCAGAAAACACCTCCAAGACAGCGGAACGATCGTTTAACCGCACAAAAGACCCCACGCCCAAAATATTAGAGGGATCTACATGGGGTAAAACCGCTGATAAAAGACTCTCCCCACAGGAATATAAAGACTTGTACCTTACCAAGTAAAAGGAATATATTGAGGGGAACGTCCTCAAGCCAATACCTGAGGACTGGGAGGCGATGTAGGACAAGATCCTATCCTTCATCACTTCGGATATCCGGGCAAATCAGCTGAAGGGGATGAAAAAAAGGAAATGGATAAGCTCCTCCAGAAACTGAATATACCTGCCAAGTATATACACCAGAGGAGCTTCGCGATGTGGGACGTACTGCTCCCCAACAAGGATGAAGCAGAAAAGTTCTCGTACACAGAACTTAAATGCGCAGGTATCAAGTTACTGCCAGAGTATCGGGACAGGAGGAGAATCCGAATACAAATATTTAATGTTCCTGCTGATCTACGCACAGAACTGCTGGGAGATTTCCTCAGTAATTTTGGAAAGGTGGAGCGGATGGACCCGGCGCGCTCCAAAACGGTGTCCACCTGGGAAGTTATACAGTAGCAATGCGGGTCAAAAAAGAAGGCTTTCTAGGCATACCGGCTACAATATCTTTCAAGAAAGCCAACATGACAGTGGTGGTTGAGTGTCGCCCCCCCCCTTACTGCTGTTCTTGTCTGACGCAGGGCCACATGGCAAAGAACTGCCCCAAAAAAACAGTTCCAAGCCAAGCAGCGCCACAAGTAAACACAGTTCCAGAAGCGGGGATGGCAACAACCACTGAAACTAAAGAATCACCAACATCAGCCCTTGAGTTGGCAAAGCCCAGGGATCAATGGAGTACGGTGGCAGGGTGTAAACGGAAAAACACATCTATCTCCACATCAACCCAACCATCTGCTCAACAGCAGCAGCAGCAACAATTGTCGCAACCGCAATGACAACAGCAGCAGCAACAACATAAGCAGCAGCAGCAGGAGCAGCAACAGCAGCCGCAGCAACAACAACAACTGCAGCAGCAAAAGCCGCAAAAGCAGCTGCAACAACAACTGTCGCAACAGCAACAAGAGCAACAGCCATACAAGCAGCAGCAGCAGCCATGCAGCCGCTTGATCAGCAGCAACATCAACAACAGGAGCAGAAACCAGAGGGCCAGCAACAACCAACGGCCCCCACAGCAATCGAGACGAGGACCAAGCGGAGGAAAAACTGATCCTCTGAGGATTAATCAGCTAGTGAGAGGGAGAGGAACCCAACCTCACCACTCTCCGGTTCACTAGAAATTAAGAAAAAGAAAAAGAATAGAAGAAATAGGGAAGAAAATGTGGTCTCCTCTCCCTGTGAGTGTACACCACCCCAAACAACAACACAACCCACTTCCCCCTCCAAAGATCACACTGCACTAACACCAGACACCGCTCCAACACCAGACATAAAAACAACACAAAACACTGCATCAACACCAACACCAAACACCACACCAATACCAGACACTGAACCAACACCAGACACCGCACCAACACCAGACACCGCACCAGACACTACACTAACACCAGACACGGCACCAACACTAGACACCACACAAACACCAGACACAACACAAACATCAACACTAGACACTACACATACACATATCCCCACACAAAGGCAGACTGAGCCACCACACCAAAAATAAAAGAGTGAACCCGGGAGGAGGAGAGACCCTTCACAGTCTCCCGCTCACGGACTTACTGCATCAGAGACTCTTCCCCTTGCAATGAGGGAGAAATTGTGTTTTATAGACCCCCTGTCTTGGGCAATTGATTTACACCACCGACAGAGAAAAAATTAAAAACCTCTGCTGGATTGCCAACAGATAGGGGGGAAAATACATTAATGTTCCATCTAATTTCCCGGACGTTCCACTGCTAACAAGTTTTGTCAGGCTTCCAGAGTCCTGCAAGACAAACTTATGGACAATGCTGAAGGCCGCTGAAGGGGCTGTTCCGGGAATTACACTGAATGGAAAAAATGACCCTTCCCTTGAGAAACTCTCAAAACAATGCAAGGGAAGGGCCCCAATGTTGGTTAATCCGTCACTCTATAGGGCCCTTAAATTGACTTTCCCTTTGGACGTTGGAGGGATTGTGAGAAAAGGTCAGGATATGAAAAACCTGACCACCTTGAGCCTTACATACAGTGTCGGCCTCCTTTTCCCGACCGATTTCGGAGCTGAGTGTAACACATCTTTAGGTAGGTACAATGGTTTGGATTTGGCAAGTCTGAATGCGGGGGGGGGGGGGCTTAAGATAATCGGGCCGGGCGGCTCGCCTCCGGCACAACCTCTTGTCCGTTGGAGTGGATGTGGCTGCGATTCAGTAGACGGATTTCGTTTCTTCTGTGGACTGTCAGGTGCTGGCGCGAGATTCTGAGGTTTTTCTCAGCATACGGCAGCCCGCGGGGTTGTCTCCTTGCTGGTTAAACGCATCCTGTCCGCGACGGTTTACGTTGTTCATAGGGATGCGGAGAAAAGGTTGGTCGTGGCCGATGTTGCCGTAAAAGATTCTGTGTTTCGGGTGGTCGCGGTTCATGCACCCAGCACCGCTCGTGAGAGGGTCTCATTCTTCGGTGAGCTCGACGCGTTTGTTGATTGTCGGAAGCGGGTAGTGCTAATGGGGGATTGGAACGCCATCTTACACTCCAAGATAGATAAGGTAGGAGGCGAAGCTATAGGGTCGGAGAGGAGCGAGTCCAGCCTGGCTGATCTGATGGCTAGATGCGGTCTGGTCGATAGGTTTCGGGTCGAGCATCAGGGTCGGGAGATGTGGACGTGGACAAATAGCGTTCCCTCCTATCCAAACACCTATTTGGACAGGATGTTAGTTAGGAGAGGCGATATAGACTTCCTATCTCGACCCACGTTCACTTGGCTAGACCAGACGGACCATAACCTAGTTATGGCACAGATGAAGCTAGGAAATAGGCCTAAGTTAGCGGGGTACTGGAAGTTAAACACCTCCCTCTTGAGATACAAGACTCCCAAGATCAGTTAAGAGAACTAATTAAAAAGGTACTAGTAGGGGCCGTTACCAAGAGCAAGTGGTGGTTAGGTCTTAGAGCCAAGATCAGAAGCTTCTTCGTCAAGTCTGCCCAGCGCCTCGCACTAGATAAGGCCAAGACGAAGAAGAAGCTAGAGCAGAAACTAGCCCGGCTACGGGGGAGGGTTATAAGGTTAGTCAGGAACAAGCTAAGCAGGATCTTCTACGCGATACTAGCGAGCGTTACGGAGGCTAAGTAGTTAGAGCTAGGCTTAGAAAGATAGGCAACGAAGCAGTCAATTTTGATGCAGACGTGCACTGTGAGGTTTCTAGGCGTGGCTCGGACAAATACATTGCGAAACTCAAACATCCGGATGGACGCACCCTGGAATCAACTCGGGAGATCTGCGAGGGGTTTCGAGAACATTTTGAGGAGCGTTTTACGCAGCAGCCCGATCTTCCGGTCCTGGAGTTTAGCAATTATTTGGACGACTCTCCCCGCCTTGAGGCGACTAGAGCGGCTAGTAACGATGGCCTGGTGACGGAGCGGGAGATCTTTACTGCGCGGAACCAGGTCAGCTGTGACGGATCGCCTGGACTCGATGGTCTGCAATACGAACTGTATTTGAGGCTGTCGCCTATGTTTCTGCCTCTTCTGATGGATGTATTAAACCATTGGTTTGCTCAGGGGTCCATCCCCGGGCAAGTCACCAAGGGAGTGATCACATTTCTGATGAAAGGTGACGGGCATGGTGGCGAAGAGTTAGACGATTACAGGCCTATAACTCTGCTAAACACAAAGTTGAAGATTTGGGCCAAGGTCCTGTCGAATCGGCTGCAGGTTGTTTTCGACGAGTTGGTTGAACCGGAACAGAACAACGCCCTGAAGGAGAGATCGATTCAGAACAACTTGCACCTGATCCGCACGATCCTAGAGGCTGGAATAGATGACGACACGGAAGCCGCGCTGATCAACTTAGATCAGTCCAAAGCTTTCGATAGGGTCGACCATCGTTTCCTGATATCTGTCTTAGAGGCCGCCGGTTTTAAACCGGACTTTTGCAAGTGGATCTCCGTAATGTATCAACAGCCCGCAGCTGTCGTGCAAGTCAACGGAAAGCGCTTAAACCCCTTTGTTATCTCTCGGTCGGTTCGTCAGGGCTGTCCGCTGTCGTCCCTGCATTTTGTCCTTGCTTTGCAGCCTCTGCTCCGCAAGCTGAGACATGGGGACGAATTCGGTCCTGCGCGGAATGGTTCTGCCTGGCGGCTCAGCTGCCAAGGTATCCGCGTTCGTTGATGATGCCACGATCTTCGTGTCGGGCTTCAGAGACATTGAGATCGTGTCGGAGCCACTCGCACAGTACGAAAGAATCACGGGGGCTAAGATAAACCGCAGCAAGTCGGTAAGACTGCGGTTGGGCGCTTGGAGTGGCAACGCCAACCCCCCGGCGCCCTTCAGCTTGAGAGATGGCCCGGTCCAGATCCTCGGCGTGTAGTTCGGACCGGGTCTCCAGCTTGACAAGAATAGGTTGGAGGTGCATTCAAAGGTGGAGGTTGCAGTCAATTCGTGGCTTCCTAGGAAACTTTCCTTAAAGGGCAGAGCTGAAGCGTGCGCCACTTACGTCTTTCCTCTCATCCTTTACCGACTAGTCGTAATTCCCCTGCCTGCACAACACCTAAAAACTCTTGTCGAACTCTTGTACTCGCTCCTTTGGGACAGAGGAAGACACTGGGTTAGCAGACAGGTATGTAGTCAACGTCCGTGTAAGGGAGGCTTGGGAATGCCGGACTTGAAGTGTCATCGAGATGTTGAGAGGCTGGCCTTCCTGAGCCACTATATGCAAGATGACTAACCGGGGCACCCCGTGGTTACGACCGCCTTCCCCGACATCGTTCTAGACTCTTCTACCGAACGCCGTCGCAGGCCGCGGGGAGAATCTGCCTACATGAAAGAGTGCCGAGCCGCACTAAAACGACTACCAAGGTCTAGAAACCTATTGAGTTCTACCCGTAGGGAACTCGACAGGGATCTAGTGAAGAGGGCCGCCGACGACCCGGTATGCGCGCGTTTGGGTTGGGAGAAAAGTGAGATCCGCTCCGCGTTGGGTTGGGCACCAGGTTCGAGTCATTTGAACAATTCGGAGTTCTTTTTGACCTGGCGATTGGCTTGAAATGCACTTTCACTCAACAACATACAATGCAGTTCTAGGTTGGAGTCGCCTGATTGTCCCCGTTGTGGGACAACGGCCGTAGAAACTACTGATCATGCTTTCTTCGATTGCCGCGAACTCCGCCACTACTGGTCGTATGTCAACGAAGTGACGGCCCGCATCGATCTTGAGCATCCTCGCCCAATGAATTACTGAATCTAATGTCGTTGACAACGTGAGGCCGCCGTTGGACCAGGAAAGACAAAGGATCTACGTGACGAGCCTGGCTGTGGCGAGACTAGTGATTTGGACATCGCGTTTGCAAGGTTTCCGGGGGGTGTTGTCTTTCTCTGATCAGGATCTGATCGCTTTCTTTAAAAAACCAACTACGGGTGAAGATCAGATGTGAGAGAAGAAAGCTGCATCGCGCGGCATTTCACAGAATATGGATACATGTAACAAGTCTGTGTGTACGAAGAGGAGCCAAATTTGAATACGTGTTCCCTGTCTAGGTGTGGAATGCGCAGTTCCGTAAAGTAAAATTAAGCAAGTGGCGTCTCAACTAGCTGAGTGTGTGTTCCATCCCTCCCCGATTAGGAAGCCTCCAAGATCCCCACCTCCTCTTACTTGCAATTTTTGTTTTAACCCCTTCCTCTAAATTTCACTCATCTTAGAGAGAAAGAAATACAAACTAATCACAATCCCTTACCCACAAAATTTTCTTTTCTCCATTCACCCCCATCTCGAGGGCATCCCAACCTAGAGACTGACCCGCAGAAGCGAGGTTCCTTTTACAAACTTAGTGGACCGGGCAGTCTATCAACTAGACGGGGTTGGGAGGGTCCTACTAATCACCTTGTGGTTTTTTCCCCCTTCCTCGACACAAATGAATTATTGTACCATTTTATTGTTATTTATTTTTGGTTTTACACGTTAAAAAATGTTTTCAAAAACTGGGAGTTAAGTAGGATTCCCTCAATATGAAAGGGTGAATGCGGTATTATGGTGAAAGAAGATACTAGCTGGGAAAAACTTTTGATTTTGTTTAGTTCTGGAGTGACAAGGATGACCCACGACCCCCACACACCCCCTTTTGAGTTGGCCATGTGCCTAAGCTTTTTGTTCATTGCTGATTTTGACTGTATTTTAAAAATGAATAAAATATTTAATATCTCAAAGTGTAGTATCTGTTCCGGCAAACACTGCAAGCAAAGACAATATGTGAAGGCAGCCCCACATATAAGACCTTTGTTAATGTAGGGGAAACCCTTCATACCAATTTTCACAATCCAGCTTGCCTACTCACCGGGGAGTTGGTCCCCATTTCCCCTTCACTCCTCGGCCTTGTGCTCTATTTGCTCGGTGGGGGAGCAAATAATTACCCTGTTCTCCCAGTTACCTCATTTTTTTATTTCTGTTTCAAGAGGTCCGCCACTTGACCCACATGTCAAGTATACGGCTTTACCTTTGGTCACTTTTGTGACTTTACTAACCTTGTTAGTGGGACCGCCCCCCCATTTTAGGAAGTCTTCACCCTTTTCGCTTCCCCAGGACCGACGCCATTGTGTGATAGTCTTGACCTGAAAACCGATCCCTTCTTTGGGAGTTTGCTGTTTTCGGGACGGACAACACTGTCTTTGGTAGACGCGACCTGGTCGGGTTAGCTTTAGTTTGTTGTGTACTTCATTTCCTCCTCTCCTCTGAGCTTGAAATGGTCTATTCTCTCCTCTCATAATTGCCTGAGCAACACTCTGACCTGCCAGGACCAAATCTTTGTCTTCCTTTGCTGCTCTCCCAGTGGATTGGGCAGCCCGGGTTCACTTTCTCGCTTCCTGGGTGTTGTTTGTGGGTAGGGCGACGTGGGTAGGGCGGGTGTTTTTCTGCTCCCCTCTCTGGGCAGAGATGTCTATCCCTTCTCTCTCTTAATTGCAACGGTGAACTCTGACCCGTTAGCACCCACTGTGTCTTCCTTCGCTGAACCCCCCTTGTGGGGGATCTGAGATGACTAATCCTACATCCCCGTGAAGGAATGTTAATCCACTTTCTCTCTCCCCCCACCCACCCCCATTTCCCTGCATTTTCTTTTCTCCCCCGCTACACTTTGGGCAGCGTCAGCTGCCAATGCAGTTTTGTCTGCATGATGCCAGGAAAATGGTGTATACCACCTCAGACGCGCCACATCGCCCGACTCAAGTACTCTCAATCATAGGGAGCACCTCCCGCGAAGGATGTAGAGGAGGAAAAGGCCAGGGTAGGGCCGCAGTCCGCGGCGACCCAGGCAGCGCCAACACCAGGTGGGCAACCAACCAATCAAGCCCCCTGCCCCCAAAGAGTGCCACTTCCCAGACCAGGGAGTAAAAGAAGCAGCAGACGATGGAACGAGGTGCGATCGGGGTGGTACATATCCTGCGACAGACCTTTCACCTCAATCCTCGTTGGTCAGAGATGGCACTCCCACACAGGCCTCCCAAGGGGACCATTCCCAGATGGAAGCTACCAGACCTGCGGCGGATGAAGGAACGAGGTACCACTCAAGCGATCCACACCTAGTGGCAACCTTTGAACCACAATCCTCGTCTGCTGATGGCAACCAAGTCACCCCAGCTCCACAAGAAGGCAACACCAAGGAGAAAAAGAGAAAGAAAAACTACAGCCAGTGGCAATCCCGGCTCCGCAGATGCTTATCACCTCACGCAACCCACCGACTCCCCCAGAGAGGATCCCCCATCCGCGGAAGAGGAGGAGGAGGAGAAGGAGGAGGAGGAAAGCAGAATCACTACGAGAACCAAGAGGCTAATACAAGAAACGTTAGCTTCCCTTAAAATTCTCGGAGGGGAAATTAACGACCCATATTCAAAGGCAACGCTCCAGAAGGAAAGCAGAACTGGAAGAAGCGGTGCTTCATTACCAACCGAAGGAGCTCTAACTCCAGGAAATTAATTATCCAAGGAGAAATCTTCCACGGCGCACCCTCCCAAAGGTGACTCTGCAACTCAATCACCTACAACAAAGAAGAAGGGAGGCGGCCTGAGAGCCGGACAAATCCAAGAAGCAACCTTCGACGATGACTGGCCGATTCTTACCCCCAACAAGGCCAAAACTTTGCCTCGAGCTCAACCACAAGCAGTGTCAGCAGCTCCACGTCCAGGGCCATCCAATTCGCCACAAGTGCCGGAAACAGCGTGGGGCCCGAAAACGCAGCAAGACCAACTGACTCCAGAGGGTTACAAATACTATACGGTTGGCAACGTCGTCAATCCCGTCCCAGGTCAAATCGAGAAGTTTGAGAAAGAATTATCTCCCTGACCACGTCTGATCTAAAGACCAGAAGCCTGAGAGGAATCAATAAGGACAGCATGATGGCACTCCTCCTAGAGCTTAACATTCCAGCTAGTTACATCTGCAGGAGAAGCTACGCCACGTAGGATGTGCTGCTCCCCAGCCCAGAAGACGCGACAAGGCTCACAAAAACCGACCACCGGGGGAAGAGGATTAGACTCTAACCAGAATACCACAACAAAAGGAGAACCATCGTAACCGTGCTGAACGTGCTGGTCTTCATGGACGCCCGGCAGGTCGGGGCAATACTAAGCCAGTACGGAGACGTGGAATCCGTTACGCCAGTCCGCAGTCAACGGAATGTAATGACCAGACACTATAAGGTCAAGATGGCCCTGGACAAATCCGAATTCTACAAAATCCCTACGATGATGAAATTCGATGGTCATCATTGTGGAGGGCAGAATGCCCAAATGTTGGCACTGCCAAATACAAGGGAACCTTGCTAAGGAATGCCCTAAAAGACTCCCGACCACATCCCCTCCCAAATCACAAGGAATGGCCCCTACCAAAGAACCAATCCAAACCCCGGCTGCAGCCCCACAAACAACGTCCACTACAGCTGAGTAGGGACGAGCAGCAGAGGCTGGTTGGTCGACGGTCACCAAGAAGTGCAGACGCCCACAAGGCATGCCCAAGCACACAGTAACCCAAGACCAGCCAATGGACATCCCGGCGCCCTCTTCCTCGAACAAGAGGAATCTTCAAGACTCGGAAGAAGAGACAGCAGTGGCGGTAACAATAGAAGCAGAGAGCAGAGAAGGAGACGAAAAGGAGAAAGAGTAGGAAGACAAAAGGAAGCACCCTCACAGCTAAAGGCAAGGTGGCATATGCCGCGGCTAATCTCCCTTCAACCCTAACCCCCAAACAGCCAGATCAACAACCCCCTACATTCCCAAGCGCTCAAGAACTCTAGCACGCAACCCATCCTCAGAAAGATCAAATAACGCCCCCAAAAAAGAAACAGCCCCAGCACCAAACACCCATGCACCCGACACGCCCACTTCACTTCCTCCGCCCCTACTCCTCCTCCTCCCACTAAAGAGAAACCAGCCACAACCACAACAGTCCGCATGGAGCGGACAAAAAGACTCCCCTTTCTTCCAGGAGAAGGGATATGTGAAACGGACTGTCTGCCAACTATACCTGAGCTCAAAGGCCAGCAGAAGGTCCGCTACATCCAACTTAAGACTTTATATACGTCTGGTGCGATAATGTCACCGACCCAACCAAGTTCCAAGACGCTCCCTTGTTGACCACATTTGTTAGGGTCAACAAAGATTCCAGGACGGAGGCTCTCTGGGCCATGATAGATGCCGCGAAGTATGCAATCCCGAGCCTCAGACGGTGAGGGCGGCGCATCCTTCGCTGAACAATTTATTTTTCAAATGTGAGGGCAGAGTCCCTATTTACATCTACCCCTCTTTTTACAGGACTCTCAAACTAACCTTTCCCCTGGACGTGGGAGGCGTGGTTAAGAATGTATCCCCCTCAGCTGACTTACTGATCGGAAGCCTTGGACAAGCCTGCCAGGTCCTCAACCCCGAGGATTGCAGGCCCATCTGTGACACTGAATAAGGTAGGTGACCATGACTTTAAACTTGGCTACTTATAATGCCAAGGGTCTCAGACGTCGAAGCAAGGCCGCGTGCGTGCTGAGAGAGCTGGTGTCCCTCAAGGTAGATATTACCGCTATACAGGAGACCCATTTTATTTGTGACGTTGAACGACTACGATGTTTACTCAGCATATGGCAATACCTATAGTCGTGGAATATCCTTGCTAGTAAATCGCACCCTATCAGCGTCGGTGAATGTTGTTCACGCAGACGAGGACGGACGGGCGATTGTCATCGATGTTGCCGTTAATAGCAGTGTGTTTCGGATAGTCGCATTTTTTAAATTACATTTTCACCCCAAACAAGGCACACTGCCACTTTGGTGTAGAGGGGCTACTATCAGGGGCAACAACTACTGGGGCGCTATGTTGGGATTTTGGCAGCAATATGTGAGTTCACGTTACACTTGAACTTCTGCATGTCAGTACAGTTGGGGAAGCAGTGGCCTGGAATTGAATTCCAGAGTTTAGCGGTTCTGGGGAAGAAACTACTGCAGTAGAAAGATATTTTACATCTAGGGATCTCTACTGTCTGGGGTGGGATTTAGCTGCCTTTCGGGTTTGTCCATGGTGTCTACGTCGTGGGGTCACACGTGTCTGCAGTTCTTCAGAGCACTCACCATTAAAATACTTGTAGAACAGGCAGAGGGATGCAACATTACGTCGATGGGCCAGAGGCTGAAGCTTAGATGACAGTTCGGGGCCTATCAGATTTGCGACTCTCTTTTGAACCTTGTCTAGGAGGAGAGACAAGTAGCAGATGCACCAACCCAAATATGACAGCAATACTTTATACATGGGTGAATGGTGGCCTTATAGAGGTACAGGGTACTTTTAGGTGTCAGTAGTTTTCTAGCACGGTAGAGAGAGCCTACGTTGATGCGCCTAATTCCGCTGTGGAGAGGGCTTCCTTCTTTCGAGGAATGGAGGGCTTTATAGATGATCCGGAGAGGGTAGTCTTAATGGGTGATTGGAATGACATCCTTGATCCCAATATAGATAAGATCAGGAGGACTAGCAGGTCGGTGTGGCGTTACAGTCTGACCTGATGGCTTCCTGCGACCTGGTCGACAGATTTCACCTGAATCACCCGGGTGTGAGATGTGGGCGTGGCATCCTAATGCGCCTTCTCATCCAAATACTTACTTGGATCGGATGTTAGTTAGAAAAGACGATGTAGATTTAATATCTTGCCCCACGTCCCAACTCTAAGGACACTCAGACCACAAGCTAGTTGTGGCCCGTCTGAACTTGAGCTCTAGGCCTAAACTGGCCGGATACTTGAAGTTCAGCAGCACCTTGTTGGAGCTGCAAGACTACCGGTTGAAGGTTACAGAGATAATCCAACGGGCATTAGTGGGGGCGGTTACCGGGAGTAAGTGGTGGGTTACTCTCAAGGCTAAGATTAAACGTTTCTCGATCATATGCAGCCAACGCCTCGCGCTAGTTAAGGCTAAGGCCAAGGAACGTATAGAGAATAGGCTGACTCGGCTGGTGGAGGGGAAGACCCCCTAGAAATAGCGCTACCTAAACAAGACCTCAACCGCTTGGATAGCGATCGATACGAGGGTCAGATAGTAAGGGCTAGGCTAATGAAAGTCTCGAACAAGGCTGTTTATATAGACGCTGTTGAGCGTAAGGTTTCTCTAAGGCGCGGCTTGGACGGGTACATTCGAAAAGTAAACGACCTGGAAGGGCACGCCCTCGTTTCGACGCGAGAGATTTGCAAGGGGTTTCAGAGGCATCTTTTGGAGCAATTGACCCCACTACCAGACACATGGTCGAAGAGTTTGGCAGCTATTTGGCCGACTCGCCCTGGCTCATGGTGGCTGGAGCGGCTAGCTGTGATGGTCTTGTCGCGGAACAGGAGATCATTACTGGTTGAACCGCACTTGATATTTTTGTATTATCTCTTCTTCTCTTCTCTTCTCTATATAAATAAAATGAACTCATTTTTCCCGTCGGATTTTGACCTTAATAGGATTAAAAATCAAGATATTTCATGCAAATATAATATGCAAAAACGGCAGAACAATATTTGAGGGGTGTTATAGGCTTATTATTTCTCAAATTCCTCGATAATCTTAGATTTCTATACTTTTTCTGCTGAGAAGTCACGGCCAAAATCGGTTAAGATCAATGGAAGTGGTAAAATATTTCTCTCTAATAAATCGCTCCTCCCCTTGCCACCACTAAACACCGTTTGGGGATCGTTCACAAGGAACAGTTGAGAAGAGAACACCGGTTTGGCTTCGTAGTTCTTTTATGTGAAGTTATTTAAAATCACTAAACTAAGCTGCAGTGCGTTGTGGCGTAGTGGTTAGCGTGCTAGACAATTCACATTATATTTTCACGTTCGCGCCGACCTACCGTAGTCGTTTTTTTTTTTTTTTTTTTTTCCTAAACAACTGGAATGGACTTTTCTTGGTGGCCGAACTGTTAACGTTGCAGATGTTTATTTTTTTTTTTTTCACACTTTAGTTTCCTACTTTTACTCATGACTCCGGGTTTGATCCTTCCTACTTTCCTACCATAACATATTTTTAAACCCCCCCCGTCCCAGAAACAAACACTCGGGCAACGCCGGGTACCCCCGCTAGTGAGAAATAAAATATAATCGCATTTAATAATATTTCCTCAAAGTGAAAAATTGCATAACTAAAGAGAGGAAATATGCACAAGCTGTAGGCATTCTGAATATTTAAGTTTTACTCAATTTGCAAATAACCTACTGAACTCGCCATAACATTCTAGTTTAAATTAATATTTCCGGAAAACAATATAATTTCCTGGTATGGTTGCTAACTTAATTTTCTAAAGTCTTACAGGATACTAGTAGTATTATATAACAGGCATCATTCTAATAATTTAGTATAAGATAAGAACAATTATAATCATAAAAGTTTTTTTTTTTTTACAAGTGGACCACCACTTATCAAGACCAAGAAGTCACTCGGGGATAAGGATTATTGCGTGTACAGTACGTTAGTGTTGAGATTTGATAAAGTGTCTTACTCAAGGGGGAGGTCCATCAGGAATTTGTTTATGTTGGACTTGAAGACATCCAAGTTGTAGTCAGGTGGGAAGCAGGCAGACGGAACAGAGTTCAACAAGCGTGCACTTCTAAGAAAGAAACTTTGTTCATGGAATCTACATTTTAGTTTTGGCACAGATAAGGAGTGGGGAGATGCTTTGACAGTGGTTTCAGCTAGACGAGAGCTTTCGTTAAAGATTGGCGAGGGAGACCAGAGATTGGAGCTCAGACGAGCTCTTGCCATGGAATTAACGATGAAATAAAGACAGGCGCGAAACGTCTCTCCTGTGGGAGAGAGGTTGCACGCAAGCGAAAAGGGCACCCTACACTAAGCCACGAAACCTTTTTTGTACTTTATCAAGGCAGGATAGGCTGTTTTAACAGGTCCTGCCCAGATGTGGTAGTTTTTATAAATATAGAGAATTACATCCATAGTGAGACATCTTCCGGAGTGGTAGAAGGATCCCAGCATTTTTCCAGCGACCTTGGCAACATACTTGATGTACGTGTTCCATTTCAGATCAGGAGTAAAAGTTAGGGCCAGAAGCTTATCAAAACATGGAGCTTCCCCTAGACGAGAGCCATCCATTTAAATTGATGCCAGATGGGGATCAGAGCGTTGATGATGTAAAGATAGGGGCTTGGCTTTAGATGCATTAAATGTAACTACCCACCTCTTCCCCCACTGTACCACGCACTCGAGATCATAGGAGAGAGAATCAGAGAGAATGTGTCATTTACAGCCTTTGATGTGTTACCATAGATGGTCGTGTCATCAGCAGAGATGTCAACGAATGCTTCAAGTATGTGTTTAGGGAGATCATTGATGTAGATCAGGAAGAAAGTTGGGCCCAACAAACATTACAAAAAACATTCCTATAACGCTAAAAAGTTTTTAAAAATACATCTCAAACCATTATAAAACATACAAGCAGTAATAAAATATTGGTATGTAATTGATATGAAATATGTTAGATATTTCGTTATCGGATTTTCTTCTTTGGATATATACGTCAGTGCTATAGTAGTGCATATATATATATATATATATATATATATATATATATATATATATATATATGTTTGAATGTGTGTATATGTGTATGCATATGTATATGTTTGTAAATATATATTTTATGTACGTGCTTGCATGCATACAGTTTTTTATTCTTACATATGTATGTGAGTATATATATATATATATATATATATATTTGAGTATATATATATACACACACATATTCGAGTTTAATTATGTCTTTGTATATGTATATGGTGTATGTATCGAGATATTTAAATTAATACATATATATATGTGTGTGTGTGTGTGTGTCTGTAAGTACGTGTTTTTATGTCAACATTCTCTCTATTCTTATTCGTGAGTGTGTCTGTATATTTTATATGTATTAACACATAGAATTATTTGTGCTTACGTGTAAAGAGGAGACGAATGGAGAAGGACTACTTTGCACATGTATTTTAGGAGTATGCATATGTGTAAATGCACAAAATAAACAAGTTTTAAAAATAAATATCGGTCTATTCATACAAGACTAATTATTTTTATTGCTACGAACCGACGTCTTTAATTTCCAAAATAGTCGAGTGGTCCTGAATTAGTCCTAATATATATAAAAATGCGTTGATTGATAAGAATATGTATTTCCTGGTATGTGCTTTGTCGATGTATAAATGGATGAAGTTGATGAATAAAAATATGAATTCACGTGTCTGAATTTTTATGAACATGCGTGTGTTATTAGTATGAATATGTTGATATATATGTAAGTATATGAGTAGATGTGTACGTGTGTACATATTTATGTATATTTTGTTGTTGTGTTGTAGATTTATATATGTATGCGTGTATACAAATATATATGTGCGTATGGGTGTATTTGCATTGTATATATATATATATATATATATATATATATATATATATATATATATATGCTTGTTTTATTAGGTACCTTTTAACTTCCAAGTCGATGTACGTGAATGATAATTAATTTTTGTTCTTCTACATGTAGTTTGCATTCAATTTAATTATTCAATATTTATTGTTATTGTTTTGTCTTTAGATTAATGTTTATATCTACTGTTTTTTCTTATGAAAAAACAAAATAATTCTAGACTAAAATTACCTATTGACAAATCAGTTGAACAGGAGAAGGAAGAAGCGTAGAGATAAATTGAGCAAATATTATGTGCACGCAGTTGACCTACATGACCGACAAGGCATGGTGCTGTTAGTAAATTAGCAAGAGAGATAGAAAGAAAAGTATTTTTTTTGTGTCGTAGTTTTAAAATTGGGAAGAACTTTTTAGCAACTCACTCATGCACAGTGTATGAACTATTCCAAACTGTGTAGGAAACCGAGCGTTTCTGATTCTTATGCTGTGAGTGGTGTGTTCACTCTGTAGTACGCCATATTGGCGTTATGTGCTATGCCTCTTCCTCTCTGTAAATATTGTTTTACTTTAATCAGGAATACCTAATTCTAACCCATATGCGCCTATGTTTTCCTTAATGCTATTTCAAAACCACAATAATTTGACGACAACGAACTGATACGCACGAAAATTTGGCGACGAAGCACCCGAATTAAAAAGCGCCAGCAAGAACAAAAATATGTTAAACCAATAAACGGAAATGGTAAATCTTTACTAGAAATTACACATCAAAGCCCCCGAATAACAGAATAACATGTTTAACAGTTAATATACACTTTTAACTAGGACTTCGAAAATATCTCAAAAATATATTTGACTAATAATGATAAAAAAATAAAATAATCAATACAAGCAATTCTCAAAACATAAGAGAATAAGTCAGTAAAATAAAGTTTACATCTTTAATTGCGTCCCTTGAAAAGAAAATAATAAGAAGCCCAACTACATTCTTAGTATAAACTAGCAGGAGTTACCCGGCGTTGCCTGGGTGATCGGCCCCCTTCCCACTCCGAGGAGTAACAAAAAAGTCACCGCTCTGGATTTACATGCTTGGTGCCGGCCTCCCCCCTTCAGGGAGAGATAATCCCCAACCCCACCTTCAGGGAGGAGGGTGCCTGGAGGCTTCTCCCCCCCCAAGAAAAAAGTCACCTCCTCCTGGCCTCTTCGCCCCCCACCCTTGGGGGGGACACCGGCTCCCTCCTTTGGGGGAGAAACTGCCAAGCTCCCCCCTTTCGGGTGATAAAATGCAAGGCTTCCCCTTTTGGTGGGGGGGGATGTTGGCGTGGCCTTCGTTATAAAGATGGCCGGCCAGCTGAAAAAATGACGTCATCGCCGAGTTCCCAACAAGCAAGATATGTGGAACTTTTGGACTGTCAATAATGAACAGTAATTTTTACAGACAGCGTTACAAAACTTCAAAAGTGGATTAAAATAAAGAAATAAAGAAAGAACGCGATGATTTATACTGAAACTCATCTAATATTAATAATAAAAAAATAATTAAAAAAACACAAGTTGTTTGTTTAAGTATTATAAGCAATTGAATATTTCGTTGTATTATAGATTTTAAAGATTAGAATGCGTTCTTTAATTACTTATAAATTACATTTTTAAAAAAGTGAAGGAACACGATGCAATTCGTAGTAAACTTGAAGTTTATTTCATATAATTAAATGAAAATTATGCATGTAAGATTATGAATATTTGAAGCAGAACACAAGCAAAACATTTGATATGAGTTAAGACAATAAACAAATATTAAAATTAAACTATTTTTTTTAATCAAAATGATTTTTTTAAATCAAAATGAATGGTTGGGTTTGTATTACTGTACACATAGATTCGAAAAAGTTGTCAAAAAACAAATATATAACAAATAAATGTTATCAAAGGCAAGATAAGTTACTTTTCTACCAAACTGGATATATTTTTCGTATTTTTATTCAATGTAACATGTTTATTCAGCTCGAAAACCATACAGTGTTTACCGATGTATTGGAAAATTCATGATGGCGTCTGACTCCCTCTTTAACACGGTAAGTTTGGAAAAAGGTGTTATAAATAAAAAACTGAATAAAATACTGTTAAAAACTCGCTCAATATATGTTACCGTGCCATAGCTTGACAAATATTCGGCGGGTTTTTAATAGTATTCTTTCTAGTTTTTTATTCATTACAATTCTTCCCATACTTACCGTGTTAAAGAGGGAGTGAGGCGCCATCTTGAATTTTCCAATACATCGGTAAACAATGTGTGGTTTTCGAGCTGAATAAACATGTTACATTGAATAAAAACACGAAAAATATATCCAATATATCCAATATGGTAGAAAAGTAACTTATCTTGCCTTTGATAACATTTATTTGTTATATATTTGTTTTTTGACAACTTTTTCGAATCTATGTGTACAGTAATACAAACCCGTTTTTCGAGCTGAATAAATATGTTACATTGAATAAAAACACGAAAATATATCCAGTCTGGTAGAACAGTAACTTAGCTTGCCTTTGATAACATTTATTTGTTATATATTTGTTTTTTGACAACTTTTTCGAATCTATGTGTACAGTAATACAAACCCGTTTTTCGAGCTGAATAAATATGTTACATTGAATAAAAACACGAAAATATATCCAGTCTGGTAGAACAGTAACTTATCTTGCCTTTGATAACATTTATTTGTTATATATTTGTTTTTTGACAACTTTTTCGAATCTATGTGTACAGTAATGCAAACCCGAAATGAAAAGACCACGAGTGAACGCGCGTTTTTTTTAGTTTAGTTTCATATATATATATATATATATATATATATATATATATATATATATATATATATATATATATATATATATATAAATAAGTATTTTTAAATTTTATCTTTCTAGCTTTAAAAAAAAGTTTTAAATTTTTATCAGCCGGCATAATTTATTTTTAAATATTGAAAAATTTCAGGAACATTAATTTTTGCTAGATTTTTAAAACATGTGTGTCAACAGCTTTAAAAAATCGTCTCTTCAAAAGAACATGTTTTACAGAGTGTATGTGCGTGTGTGCGCGTGTGCTAGGTAGTAGTAGTAGTACTAATAATCTGTCCAGCGTTTGTTTTCGTGTTGTGTGTACGTGTGTGCGGCTAGCGCCTGAATGGTGGACGTTGTGTCGGAGGTTGGATTTTGATGTCTGATGTAAGTTTCGTATTTTTGTAATTTGTAAATGGCAAGTTAGAAAAAAATTAAACCCTTCCAAGATGGACAATAAATAAGACCATAATATTTTATGGTAAAGTTAAGAGCGTAGGAACCATAGTTTTTTAGGAGATGTGATTATTGGATAAACCAATCAGAAATCGTCTGTGGCACACACATCTCTGTTTTTATAGATATATAGATCAAGGAATGCATCGCCTAAGTATAGAAAAAAGAAACGGCTTTGTATGTTTTCGAAAGGACCGGAGTATATAGAAAGACAAGTAATTAACCGGAGATAATTTAACTGACGTAAAGTATTAAACTGAGAAACATCTGCTGTTTCAGAATAAAATTTGTCAATGTTATAGCAAGTTGTACCATAAGATGTATCATTGTAGAATCAAAAATATATATATATATTCTGCAGAAAAAAATCAACAAAAACTTAGACGAAAATTTATGCAAATATGGAATAGTCAATATAGTAATTTAAGCAATGACAATACAATTGGAAGCTGGGTTAGAATGTTTAATTATAAATTTGCATACGTGAAAAACTCAACGACTTAATTTGCAGAAAACGCCTAAGTGAACGACTATCGCGACTGGCAATAAGATCAATTTCATTAGGAGATTTATTTATCATTAAATTTTTTAAAGAAAATGTAAGTCTTGAAATTCTATTTAGTTTTAGATGCATTAACAGTTTTAAACTTTGGAATTTATCCGCAATTTATTTTAATAATAAAAATATTAAGTAAGTAAAATAAACGAAAACGTACCGTAATGAAGCAGTTTATAAAAAGATTCAAAGACTTCTAAAATGTGTAGGGGGTTTCTATAAATAAATGATCATTAATGCAGTGATACGCATTATTGCAGAAATATATCAGTTTACATTACATTTTGATTACTGCAATTTAGTAGTCAGTGAAGCAGGAAACGGGCAAGGAATTACAACGATAAGTAGTTCGAAGTAGGAATCTCTAAAATAGAAAGGTTTTCATTATTTTATTACGTGTACATTAAAATAATCAAGTATCGATCTCCCTAGGCATGATTGAAAACTGATATCCAATCAAATGTTTTGGCCGTCAACCAACACTTAAACCATTGTCGCAGTTATGATTGCAGATGTTTACTTTAGAGGTACTTCAATAGAATGTGCCCGGATTTATATTTGAGCCATCTGGACGTAAATATTCCCAACACATCGAAGAAGTGACTGTTGAGATACGCGGATGCTGAAAAGCATACTACTTTAATAGTTTCTTATTTCTGTCTGAAATACTTTAAAATGTAATCCCCGTTTCTTATGTCTTCACTGCAATAACATACATAATTTTAAATTTAAACGAGTAGGCTCTCGGTTCTACAATCTGTATATAGGCTTGTGTAGATATGATATCAATTACTATCGCGTGCTAGTGGCTATACGCATGGTTTGGAGAAACTTAATATGTATCTTTTTGCCACGATATTCACATTTAATTATTAGGATATGTTACTAGGTTTACACATCTGTAGGGGAAGTATTGAAATATATATATATATATATATATATATATATATATATATATATATATATATATATCAAACAAGAAGATATTGGGTGTAACCTTAATATTACGTTGTTATATCATATTAAAATGTGCGAGGCCTACGATAAATTTCACAAAACATAAACGGCAATCCTGTTTATTTCATGGTGAGAACGATGTGCCTGAATTCGCCCCTTCGTTTTATATTATAAATACACAGTCCTAATTTTAATGCTCAGTCAAGAAAGTATGAGATGTTACCTTTCTTTCGGTTGAATTATTTCACTAATGCATTTGACTTCTTCTTTATACTATAATGAATTAGGAATTGCCGAATATTTTCGGCTGTAATGCTCACTTCGAAAAATATTTGTAACTTCGTCTTCATATTGTTCTAAAAACTTGGTTCGTCAATCTGTAACGTAGAAGATTGCTATATCATATGCTTTCTTTCTGTTAATTTTAAATCGCAAACCAATTATATATAAATACGCTTAATTTTATTATTTCTTACACTTTATTTATATAATTGCTCAAGGTGTTGGTTATTATTGTAGAAGTTTCAAATATAGCTCATTTGGTGTAAATATTTATTCAGCATCAACTTCAATCCATAGACATATAAAAAGATTAGAGTTGGAAATGATAAATATTGTTTACATTTTACCTATTGATCAAAATATCAACCACGTTTTGCAGTATAATTTTTGTAATGTGTATTGAGCTATCTCAAATGTAATCATGATCGCTGTAAAATGAATTGGTTAAATCGCCGTTTCAAATAATGAATGATTATAGGAACCTCAAACAATGGCGGTCTAATTATGTCTGATATGAAACCGTAATATTCCCAAGAGATTCATCTGATAGCGCATCTAAACAATATTCTAAATCTGTAGGATTTCGATTCTTCAAACTACTGTATGATATATCTGGTGTGGCTCCACCGTAACATAGATCGAACTGTAGCGAAAATAACACTAAGTTTGAGAATAGCACATTGAACCTTTTTTCAATTATGTAAATAATCATCTCTCGTTTCAAATGTCCGGAAACGTAATCACAGTCCGACATTTTAACGCTACATAGACAAAATAACTTTTCTTATATATAACATTGCAATTAGAACAAACTCAGATAGCGGCACAATATGATACTCTTTAGTAAAAATAGTACACTATCAAATGACTAGACTAAAGTTTCATTTTCAAAAAATAATGAAATTATCGAATTTTCGAAATTAATTCTCTAAAACTTAAATTAAAATATCAGGCGGTACATAAAGTTACTATTTCACAACTACGTATTTTGATAACACCACCTCAGGTATTAAAAATATAACACAATTTGGTAACTAGTAGAAACAAAATATACTTAATATTAATTTTTATTTACTGCGGACTATTATCCTCATCTTTTTCTTAGTTATTTCACAACATTTCGGCCAACTATTCCTCTGGCTTTCGTCAAATAGTAACAGCGACGGGATAGGAACTCTGAATCTCCTGACTGAATCCACTGCAATTACTGCGTTTCGTAGTTGTTGTCGTTTCATTACGTTTTGGCGAAGTAAGCTTTCGGTCGGCTTTGGATAAGATTGAAACCACTATTTTCAGACATTTCTCACCTGGAACTGTAAGGATTCAACGGTTCTATCACCTGCGCCACGGGCCCAGAAGGGCGATCAAGGTTGAATTTCCTGGTCTTATAAATTCATGTTTATTTAGTATCTGATCTTTCATGGTCGGGTCTGTATCGAATGGTATATGTATTATTTAATTAGGATTCGTTATTGAGATGAGTATTATTTATTCATTTTATTTATTGTGGACTATTATCCTCATCTTTTTCTCTGTTGTTTCACAACGTTTCGGCCAACTATTCATCTGCCCTTCGTCAGGTGGTAACCAAGACGGGATAGGAACTCTCAATCTCCTGACTGAATAAACTGCCATTTCTGCCTTCCGTAATTGTTGCCGTCTTACCACCGAAAAATGAGGATAATAGTCCGTAATAAATTAAAATCAATAAATAATACTCATCTCAATAATAAATTCCAATTAAATAATGCCTATCAAATCTTAATTTTTTAGGGGTCCAAGTTTTCTTAATTTCTTGGATTCTTACGGGATGGTTTGGGGGCATTGATTATGTAAATAACTCTACTCTGTTATGGTCAAATTTAAGTTCTTACTTTACTTAATATTGTAATTGTGTTTCGCAAGTTAACTTAATATGGCGATTCTATGATCGAACAAGGAACAAATGAAACAACATATTCGTAGCTGGAACAAAATTATTACAAAATTGTATATATTTGAATACCCAACAGTTATCGACTTTAACAAATGTTGCCTTTAATAAATGTCCTTTTCGGTGTTAGATAAGCATTACAATAGGAAAATCTAATTATTGTAAATGTTCAATTTTAGTAAAATTCAGGCAAGCAAATCTTATATGGTGGCTTTTACATTACAAAATTTTATGAGAATGCAGAAGAATGCTGTATTGTTCGTCGCAATGATGCTTGACATATAATCACAGCGTAATCGTGCGTGTTTTCTATTGATATTTTACAGCTTGTAATTCTTCCTAGATCATTTTATAAGACATCTTTGTAAATTGGAAATCGCACGTGTTATAATGCAGGTTGAATCCAAAATTTTACAATCTACTGGCTGATACCTGCTGCATCCGATTATTCTCTTCTATTGTGGTCATTATAATTTAAAACCTCGTATTTGGCGTGGACATTGTTCCCTGGATATTTCGACTTGTCTACGTTGGATTGATAAAAATATATAGGTGCTCGTGTTCAAATAAATTAAAAAGTTTAATACGTTCTTGTAGTCTGTAATAATTGTCTTAAGTATACAATATTAATTATGCAAAGTTATGTTTTGGGGGGATTTCATGTATTTTACACGTGTAATAAATTGCATATATTTGCACAATGTTGCCAAAATGCAGATATAATTGAGTGGTATAATTAAGAACTGTGTGCCTTAAGAGTTATCTTTTTGCAATTCGTAGTAATTGAGTGTGTGTGTACAATAAAATGTGCCTGACAATTTTAAAGTATATACTTTTATTTATTCCTATTTTTGTCACATTGTTTTATTATCGGTTTTGTGGTTAAACGCGTGTATCTGGATCAGTCATATTACACGTGTGCGTAATTACGTAATCTTTATTTTTGATGTTGTTTCATAATAATATAAATGCTCTCTAAAAGCATAACTGATTAAATATAATTTGAGACATCATACACTCTGATCAGGGACTCTGTTTGTCAACTGAAAGCTACGTTATCAATCATTCGAATATTACAGGCTAAAAGATTGATTATCGCTCGTTTATCTCTGTCAGGTTTTGTCAAATAATTTTGGATTAGCGCTTCGATTACATGACAAACACTTGCCTCACACACCAACACACATGCAAATGCATACATCTTTATAAATACATATACGCAAGCACAATTCGGCCAACGAACATATACAGATGTATGAAAAAGACATTATAATTTGGTTAACATATCCAATCTAATCGTATTCAGAGATACACGCATATATGTATATAAAACACCGACCAAAAAAAAGGGGTTTTATTTTGTTCAAACCGAGAGTGACATACATTTCACAGTTATTTTTTACATTCCAGATATCTTTTACATATTCTATCCGTCCCTTTAACTGAAATTGTTCGCCTTCCTTTCCCTTGACGAAAAGGAAAGATTTTCTACCTACATTTAGGAATTTTGGTCTATGACTAATGCAATGACGTGATATGCCTAAGATTACAGTTACATTTCACGTCTTATAAAAATTTTGGTATAATCCCTCTCAGCTCTGTTTAACACACTATCATTGGGGACAGGTACTTCTACGTAGTTTGAAATTATAGGTTTGCGTTAAATAAGAATTTCAACGGGACTCCCTCTCATTCAATATATTAAGGATATTTAATGTTCTTCGAAAAAAATGCCCGTTCAATAGAAAAATGTTCAACAAAATATTTTACCAGAAAATTATTTCACTGAAAACTATAGATTAATATTAAACTTAAAAAAGTAAGATGGTATAATTTAAATATATATATATATATATATATATATATATATATATATATACATATATATACATATATATTAAGATGTGCCTTATGCACTAATAAAATGTAAATAGCATTTTGTTGCTCTTTTAACAAATTACTGACTTTAAATTTATTCACATCCTTTTACCTTTCGTATGCTTTACAATATGATAGTACCGCGGGTTTCCGAAGTAAGTTCCCGCTAAAATAAAATCCCTGGTAATTACTGCAGTTAATGCATTTAATTTTTTTCAGTGAAGAGAGGATTTTTACTTAGTGGTAAATATCTCAAGGATTTAATATTTTTTTTATTTGTAACGGCTTCATCTCTCTGCTCAATCTTATACAATGAATCACTAAATATTTTCATGCTGTAGAAATATTTTTTGTTTTTAATTAATTATGCTGTACAAATAAATTTTATGTTTACTATATTAGATTTGATAATATCATATATATATCTAATTAATAATGGTGTACAAATAATTTACTTTCGTAAATTTGTTGTGATATTATTATACGTACATAATTTATTATCCTTAAAAATAAATTGGTTTTTACTGCATTAGTAGTGATACTATTACGTGTACTTAATTTATATTGCTGTAAAAATGAATTTATTTTTGTAATATTATCTGTTATAATATTATATTTTTTAAATATGCTGTAATAATAAAATTCAATTGTTGCTATCTTAGTTGTGATATTACCATATGTTTATTATCGTTTTTTTTAATTTAATAATTGTAACATTTAGTATATATATATATATATATATATATATATATATATATATGCTTTTATAATTTTACTTCCAGTCTATTATATTTATTTATATTTCTTATTATTCTGTGTTTAATTGTTTATTGATTTTTTAAAAATTATATTGTTTACATTCTACAGGATTTATGTATAATATTTGATTTTAATTAAATTAAATATATTTTCTGAATAATATTATAATAAAAAAAACAATATTCGTTTTATAATGCTAAAAATTATTGATAAGTCGCTGATTTTAGATTTCTTTCAGTATTGCATTTCTTCTGCCAATTAAAATTAATATAATAATCGTTAATATAGAACAAAATTCTTCGATATATTACTTTTTTGGGATTTTTACGAGATTATTTTTATTTTTCGATTTACGTCTTTTATTCTTTAATATTTTAATAATAAAAATGATTTAAATAAATATATTAAATAACCGTTTTTATAAAATTTACATACAAAGTTTGACACAGTATATTCATATAATTGAATGATTTCACGCCGTACCTCAAATGTTTAATGAGCAATTGTATTTATTTTGTCAAGAAGTTTTAGTCAATAGAATAATCATTTTTCATAATAAAAAATATATAAATGTTTCAAATTTTCAAAAGGTCACTAAAATGACAATTGCGTTTTGTTGATGCATAAAACACATCTGATTGAGTTGAAAGAATATAGCCGAATGAAAAGGCATTGGATTTCAAGTCAACAATGATACTATTAACTAAAATACTTCTAGTTTTGTGAACAGTCAAAGCATAGCTGAGTGACAAAGGTATTTGTGATCTACTTACAAAAAGTTCATGGGGAAACTCATAGTCAGTATGCACAAATTCAACAAATTCAACATTAGTTACATGAGGCATATGGAGTTTAAACTGTGCGATTGGAAACATTGTTGTTACTCCTTTTCCATTCTGCGAATTAGTTCCCTAAACCCAGTAACGAAAAGCCTTAATTTGTTTGTTCATTAACTTAGCGAGTATGATAGTTAACGTTTGATCCACCAAAGCAATACAATTTACCCATACTCTACAAAAGACATTGGCTTTATCATAATAGAGGACGAACGTAACAGATTATTCCAGGACGGTAACATGTTGCAACATAATCAATCCTAAAAGAGATGAGAAAAAGACGAAGGAAAAACAAGACACGAACGGTGACGAGGATATCAAGGGGGAAATATTAGAAGACAAATACGAATAAAAAAACGGAGACGTAATTTAAATCATTGGGTAGAAGAAAACAAAACAAGAAGATGAATTACATAAAATAAAACAGAAGGAAATTAGAAGAAGAGAAAAAGAGAGAACAAAAAACAAATGGAAGACAGTCTGCAATTAAAGTTCTCTTTCCGGCATCATAGTAATTTCCTATCATTCAACACTGGAGAGTGTTAAAAGAGGTCAATAATTTTTTGTTTATCTTTCTGATTTAATAAATATTAATACATCTGGGTTCCTTCTTACAAAACTATGATTAGTTCGTACAGCTATGAATATGGACAGACGGTGCAACCAGTGAGAGAAGTCGAAAGATGCATCAGAAGCCTTACGCGTTAGGATATTAAACGTTACAACCATAATTGATCATTAAATCGACTTACCCAATCGTATTACTGTAATCATAGTGATTACATACTTCTCAACAACCGACAGCGTTCAAATAAACCAGTTTAACTTTGTTATCCTTTCTATGTAATGAATATAAGCAAATTCCGGTTACTCTCCAGAAGTATATAATTGGATGGTAACACCATTAATACGCACAGTGAGAGCAATCTGGATGGTTGTCGAAAGATACACCACAATCTTAATGATATTACCAGCTACGATTAGAAACAGTAATTCCTTAAAATGATTTACTGATTATATTACGCAATTAAAAAGGGCAGGAAAACTCAGCTACGTAACACAAATATACCACATTAGTAGTAAATATTTCTTTAAAAATGGACCGATAAAAATTTCTTTGAGTTTCTGATGTATCTTTCGACTTCTCCCACTGGTTACACCGTCCGCCAATGAACATTTCTTTGAGTGAATTCATTTATTCATACAACGATATGCATCGCTATGAATACACCGCAATTTATATTGGCATTATATTGATATAAGGAGTACCTTCCGTAGACGACCGCTCCAGCTAAACAATTGGGAATTCGACAATACCGAATGCAATTTGAAATGCATTTATAAGCAATACGCAATTCTGAAAAGCTCTCAGATTCCTTCAATCGAAGAAACAAATGAATGGTAATTAATACTATTTTCATCTAAAGAATAATTAGATAAGAAGAATATTCGAAGACTAAAGAAATTGAATTATTTTATAAAGATAGGATTACACGGGGTTTTGAATCGTGATGAATTCTGCTTTTAACGCTGAGTGATGTGCTGCTGGCAAATAGCTTGAAGGAAATTCTTTGAAATCAGATTTGACGAATTACTGCCTTGAAATGATTTAAATTGCTTTCAATAAATTAAAACAGTGAAGAGAAAAATGTTATGAGATACAGGGTGACCCAAACATACGGGCCCCAACTCTAATTAGGCCTCATTTCTTAGTGTTTTGTCCGAATGAAATGAAACTTTGGTCATAACAATACACTAGGGTATTTGACCTTTTCCCCCCGTTCTACAGCAGATGTTCTAGATGGCCTCCATTTAGCTTTTGTTTTTTGGGTCATCCTGTATTAATTTTAAAGTGTTATTAAGTGTTATATAATAAAAATAATAATAATAATAATAATAATAATAATAATATTAACGATAATAATTATGATAATAATAATAAATATAATAATGATAATAAAGATAATAATATTATTATTAATAATAATTATAATAATAATTATAATAATTATAATTATAATAATAATAAATAACGATAATAATAATAATAATAATAATAATAATAATAATAATAATAATAATAATAATAATAATAATGGAGGAAAAAAACAGAACGACTAAACCTGACAGAAACAAAACGTTACTGGAGTAAGATATGGGAAGAACGACGCAATTACAATAGAAAATCCGAATGGCTCAAAGATATTGAAGAAGATATATAACAAACAGAAGAAGGGACAGTGAATGAAATTAGCAAGGAAATCTCTGAAGAAGTCCATAGCAACAATTTCGAACTGGAATGCACTAGAACACGATGGGAGACTTGCATATTGGTTTAAAAAATTAACATCTACACGAAACACTAGTAACAAAAACCTGAGAAGATGCATACAGGAAGCAAACGTGTCAAATTATATGGCAAAGGGTAAGATCACACTGATACAGAAGGCACAAACACATGAACCGCCGCCAGCAATGATAGGCCGATCAAGTGCTTACCCAATATGTGGAAAATATTAACAGCTCAACGGAGATAACAAATTTACCACTCCCTAAAAAATCGTGGACTTTTTTCCGAAGAACGACAATGATGCCAAAAAGGAATGCCAAAAAGAAAAAAGATCATATGATCTCCTATATATATAGACCAGACGATCATAAAGGAGGTAAAAAGGAGGAAAAACCTCGCCATGCCGTGGATCGATTACAAAAAAGCATACGACAGGACACCCCAAACATGGATAATAGAATGCTTACAATGTTTAAAATACCAAACAGGATCATCAACATGATTGAAAATGCAATGAAAACATGGAGATTGTTACTGGCAGCTGATGAACAACACATATGTGAATATACAAAGAGGCATCTTCCAAGGAGATTCGCTATCACCATTACTGTTCATCATAACCATAATCCCCCCTGAACAATATACTAGGAAAGAGCCAATCTTGATACTAGTTCTCCAACACAGAGAAAACAATGAACCACCTGCTTACATGGACGATCTGCAATATTTCGCGAGGATCTAAAATGAAAAAGAGGCACTAATATACACTATCAGGAACTTCAACCAGGATATCAAAATAAGATTTGGTATGGAAAAATACACAGTACTACTTATAGGAGGGGGAAAACTAAACACAACAGACGACATGGATGTACCCAACCTTACGGAGATGAAAGAACAAGGGCAACAAAACGCGTATAAATACCAAGAAGTATTTGAAGCAGACACAATCAAAACAACAGAAATGAAAGAGAGAATTGTAAAGGGATGCCTCAGGAGAACAAGAAAACCTCTGCAAACTAAATCATATAGCAGCACCCTAATAAAATATATAAATACATGGGTAGTATCACTATTAAGATACTCTGGTCCGTTCACAGGGTGAACAACAGTAGTACTGAGGCAGCTCGATCAGAAGACCAGGAAAATCTTGATCGTGCATGACGCACTACAACCGAAGAACTATGTTGACCGCCTCTTCGTGAAAAGGATAGACAGCAGGAGGGTACTGGTTTGTAGGGAAGACTGTGTAAGTGGCACCGAAAAAATACTAGAAAAATACATAATACAAAACACTGAACGTGTAATTATGGCCGCGAGAGACACGAAAAAAAAAACAGAAAACAGAAAACGGAGAAACAAATGATGAAACAAGATGAGAAAAAATTTGAAAAGAAACAACTACGCGGAATATTTGCAAGAATAACAAAAGACGATTATAACGAAAACCCTTGGACATGAATGCGAAAAGGACACGTAAAGCGAGAAACATATTCTCTAATAACGGCAGCACAAGATAACTCGATATGAACCAACAATATCAAAGAAAAGATCGGCAAAACTCAAGAAAAGAGCAAACGCACACTCTGCGGGCAAAAAGACGAAACGATAAGCCACATAGTAAGGGAATGTAGCAAACTAGATCTAAAAGAAATACAGGAACAGGCACGACCAAGTGGGAAGCGCAGTGCACTGGGAATTTGGAAAAAAACTGCAACTCAAACGCACGGAAATATGGTATACGCATAAGCCAGCAACAGTAATTGACACCGAAAATCAAAAAAGCTTATGAACACACGGATTAATCCATCTAAGCAAGAATATCGGATATCGTAAAAAGTAACAAGAAAGAAAAGTCCTGCCAAATCTTAGATTTTGCTATTTCATATGGCCAAAGGATAAATATCAAAGAAAAGGAGAAACAGAGTAAATGCACCAAGTTTGCCAGAGAGCTGAAAGGGATATGGATGATAAAAAATACTAAAGATAGTAGCTATGGTAGTAGGAGCAATAGGAAAAATACCGAAAAACATTGAAAAAAGTATAGGAGAAATTGGAATCAGCGGAATGACTTAAATGATCTTGTTTCCTGACTAGGGCAATGAACGCCCTTTTCCCCACTCTCGACGCCTTCCATCCCTTATACTGGACACTTGGGAGTGCTTGAATCTCGTAATGTCAGTGCAAGTAGGATGGGTTGACCATCGTCTGTTGGATTGAGGGTACCGGAAAGACAGTTCCTGGCCGCTGTTTCAGATTGGCAGTACAGAAGCCCTAACTCTTTGGATTAATCTGTATGCATCTTTGGTAGCTCTTAGAGCGGCTACGCCGTCAACATTTGTATGATATCGAGATGTTTGTAGTGGCATGTCGCGCATGGAAACGAACCCTGCACTCATGCCCGGTGGGCTATCTTTAGGCAACAATCCTAGTAGATGGTCTGCTTGTGTTGCATGTCTTGTATTCTGCATAACCACTTGCTCAGCACCCCTTACCTAAACTGAAACTCTTAAAATAAAAAGTACACTACATTAAAAAAAATACGCTATAACCAGGCCAAAACTAAAACAAAATCAACCTGCCTTCTCCCTTGAGGCTTGCATTTACGAACATCCGTGGGCTTAGAACTAACTTAAATGATGTTGAAGCATTTCTCCTAACAAACGCCCGGATATCTTAGCACTAAGTGAGACTAATCTACACTCCTTTATCCTCCCCTAACTATTTAACATGCCTGGATATCTCCCACTCTGCCGTAAGTACTCTGACAGACAAATGCACGGGCTGGAAGTCTACATTCGATACACCCTTCCCTTGACTAGAGAAACTAAACAAGAATCGGACGACCAATCCTTTATGTGCTTTAGACTTAATATGCAACATAAGATTAGCTACTTTTATTTTCTCTACCGGTCTTCGGCCCTGTCGGTGGGGCATTAGAATACACGGACTGCCCCCCCTGCTGAGGGTAAAAGTCCATCAATAGGTGTCCTGGATATGACCTTAAACTATATCCAATGGTAAGGTCCCAGCTTGTGGGCTTTAGGGAGTGTGGAGCCACCCTTTAATTGCCATTGCTCCCAGGTCCACTCTGACCTAGAGTGGTAGTACCTGTTAGGGTTCCAACTATGGGTTAAATAGAAACCTACTTGAAAACAACAAATATATTCTATTAAAATAGGTTTCTTCAAAATCTTTGGATTCGGCATTACATAACCCGAAAAGAGTTGATATTCCGTAAAACAAAAACAACCAACCAACCAATCTACCGCTCTTCCTCGACCCAGGACTGCCCTATAATAAACAACGTCTCCGACAGCATAGATACATCACTTTCCCTTGACATTAACAGACACATGCATGTATTTGGTGACTTCAATATCTACCACAGCAACTGACTTGGATTTTCTTCTTACACAGACACAGCTGGTACCACAACACATAACTTCTCTATATCTCATTCCCTATCACAGATGGTTACGTTTCATACCCGTTTCCCAGACCAGTAAGAACAACACGCATCAATTCTAGATATGTTTCTGACCACAGTTTCCGATGACTGTGTAACGAATGCCCACAGCCCTCTTGGGAACGCGGATCATGCAGTGGTAATTGTTGAAATCGTCCTAAACTCTAGAGCAAAAACTAAAGAGCCAATGTTCAAATCAACGAGATATTATAAAAAGGCTAACTGGGAAGCCATCAGGAATCTCATCAGGCACGCCCCATGGCAAAATATCTTTTCACTCTCGCTGTACAATTTGCAAATGAGAGCAGTGAATGGTTCAAAACGGCAATTGAAGCCCATGTTCGCACGCGTAAATTTTATAGCAAGCCCCCCTCTCCCCAATTGTTTACTTCTACGTGTGCAGGTGACATAGCGCAAAGGCATCATGCGTATTGCAGATTTAACTGACAGAATTTCAGATCAATCAGACAGAAGTATATAGCAGCCAGAAATAACAGTAAGAAAGAAATAGCGACAGCTAAGAGAGAATTTACTGAAACCACCAAAAACGATCGAATCACAGAAATTAGGCACCCGTGATTTCTGGAAAATCTACAACAGTGTAGTAAATAATGGGTAATCAACAATTGCCCTACTAGACCAACAATCGTGAGGTTGCTTTCTCCGCAACTGAGAAGGCTAACATACTTGTCTGACGGTGTTCCTCCAACTCCACAGTGTAGTCTGCTAACCTCTCCCTCCATGACTTTCCTTTGTGGACAGATGCCACACTAGACGATCTGAAAATCACCCTTTCTCAGGTGCATGCTATCTATCATAAGAAATCTTGACACTGCAAAAGCATGTGGAACTTATCTCATCTCGACTGTGCTATTAAAAAATGCGCCGCCGAAGTAGCGCCAGTTCTCTCTAAACTTAACAACAAATGCCTTAATTAATCTTGTTTTCCTGCCTGCTGGAAAACTGTTTTGTAGTACCAGTTTTCAAGAATTCTGGCGAAAGAACGGATACAGGAATTAGTCTCCTCCCACTTTTTGCCAAAATATTTGAGACAATAATTAACTAAGCTCTAGTCCATCACTTTAAAGATGATAATCTTCTGACTGACCAACAATATGGATTTTGGCAAGCGGTTCAACAGCAGACATCCTAACTGTAATCTCAGAACGTATGCACTATTAACTGGACAAAGCGGTGGAGGGTAGATCGGTAGCTCTAGATATATCTAAGGCTTTTGACATGGTATGGTATGAGGTCTTCTCAAGAAGATCAGGCCATGCCGTATCACTGGAAGAATGCATAGCACAATTTAATCCTTCGCAGATAAGAGAAAAATCTTGGTTGTCCTTGACGGTCGTACATCTAAACAATGTGACATAAATGCGGGCGTACCTCAGAGGTCTATCTTTGGACCTGTGTTATTCCTAATATTTATAAATGACCTCCTTGACAAAATTGTCTGTGAGATGGGTATATATGCTGATGACACCACGTTCTATAACAGACATGGCAGGAAAACAAATGAATACATATCTAAAGAAATGGCAAAAGACTAGAGGATGACCTACGATTCGCAGTGGAATGTGGACAAAAATGGATGGTTACATTCAATGCTGCCAAAACTAAACTTGTTTCCTTCAATAATTACAAGACACCTCTACCACCAATAGCACTGGCCAATGACCTCTTACGTTAAAGTACATATTTTAAACTCCTCGGCCTAACGTTCACATTAAACATGAGTTGGAACAATTACATTGAGAGTATCGTCAGGACTATTGCGAAGTAGGTGGGTTCTCTCTAGCGCGCTAGAATCTACTAACGACCGAATATACCCTATACCTCTATAAGGCCACCATTCGCACATGTATGGAGTATTGTTGTCATTTTTGGGCTGGTGCATCTGCCACTCGTCTTTCGTTCATAGACAAGGCTCAAAAGAGAGTCGCCAATCTCATAGGTCCTGAACTGTCATTTAAACTTCAGCCTCTGTCCCATCGACGCAATTTTGCATCCTTCTCCCTGTTCTACAAGTACTATAACGGTGAATACTCTGACAGACTGTAAGCACCTTAGCCCCCTTGATATAAATACCACCGACAAACCCGACAAGCAGCTAAATCCTACCCCTTCACAGAATAGATCCCCCTATGTAAGAGAGCCTTCTACTCCAGTAGTTTCTTTCCCGAGAACAGCTAGAATTTCGAATTCCCTTCCGGATCCCTGTAATGACATGCAGAAGTTTAAGTGTATCGCTAACCGACATCTTGCTGCCCAACTCCCTACACAGTACCTCTGATGCGTATGTCCCTGATAGTAGCCCCCTACAAAAAAGTTGCAATGGGCCTTGTTTGGGGTGAGAATGTAATGAAAAATATACACCACGAATAACAATCATAAAAGCGGTTTCAATAATAAAGAGAAATACTTGATTACAGAGACTAATACACATAAGTCGTAAGCCTAAGCAAGCAACTGCAGGCACAAAACATGAAAAACAGTGCATGGAACAAAGAACATTGAAGACGCTTATCCATAAGTTTTCTATCCCGTCTTCCATCCCCTCCAATTACCCAATCACCGCCCTAACAAAAAAGAACGATGCCAAATAGCTGATGACGGTCAAAGAGGGAGAAAAGAACGCTGGACAAGTGTGAAGAGAACTGGAACATCGCGGAGGCTTATTACCACTCCAGTCCCAGTGAATATCAATGGCCACTGCTAGTGAGAAATACATGGTTAGCGTTTGTTGTGATAATGCAAATTTATTGCAAATGATATCAAAAGAGGTGAAGAGTACTGGAAAACTGAGGAGACTTTTTGTCACTCAACTTTCAGGGAACACCACAAGTTGTTTTCAAGGAGAATTTTTTATAACCTGTGTCAAAGGATCGAAGAAGCGGCAGAGAATGAAATCAGCAAAGAAACCCTAAAGACTTACCTACGAAAAATGGTAAACTGTAGAACAGAGATCATTACGTAATGCATGTATACGCATCATTTTATGAAAGGCTAATTATGAACCTATAAAGTCATATCCTTATCGCTACCACTCTTTATCATAAATATGATCTCCCTTTACAATATACTAAGTAAGCTCCGAGCCGGATAAATATAACAAATATAGATAAAAGAATGAACTGCCCAATGTAGATGGACGAAGTGAAACGATTGTCAAAAAGCAGGAGTACTTTTGGTACGTTAATAATCAAAACCACCATCTCCAGTCACGATGTCCGAATATTTTTCAGAATGGAAAAGTGTGCATTGCTACTTAGCAGAAGTGAGAAAACTAGAGGAAATATAAGTTGTCGAGCTACCTGAGCAAGTGGATATGAGGGCATTAGATGACCATGATAGCAACACATTTTTAGGAGTACTCATAGCGGACGCCATCAAAGCAACAGAAAGGTAAGAGTTATACAATTATATCCGACATGAATGTACAGAAAAAAGGTGTACAGTACTAGAAATATGCGAGGACCTGTTGTCACTCATACTCCAGGAAACAACAAAGACTATTCTCAAATAGAAATGTTTTATGATGGTCTGTGTGAAAACTTATATTGACTAATAATAATATCTACAGAAAGAACCGCCTTTGGCAAGAATTTAATAAGGATCAACTAATGTTCATATTCGTTTATTGTCATGGAAATCGGTTAAATCGCCCATTTCCTATCCAATTGAGTGATTACCTGCTTTAGGCGGAGACCTTCTAGCGGTGCCACAAGCGAAAGTATCACGTGCATCCTTGCTGTTACATAGTTTACTACATTGTAGGAACCGATATTTTTGTATAATTCTTTTTATATAATTATAACAATAATGTTGTTAATACAAGCAGAAGCAAAACTGATTGATTTATACAAGCGGGAAAAACGGGTATCATAATTATTCGCAGAAAGGAAAAACTGTTTAATCGTAAATTTCGACTTTTCAGTGGGCAACAGATAAGAGACGAAGGAGGCAGAATAAGAACTCAAATACCTGGACTTTGCCAGATAATCAAAAGAAATAAGAAAGATGGGTAAATTCACTTCATTTTTCAATATACGGATAAGCTTTGATAAAACGAGAAGAAATAGTTACGAAAGTAGAGATCCAGGCTATACAATGTACAACAATGATAAAAGCACGTTAAATATCAAAGACATTTATTGAATACTAAAACCCACCCACACAAAATAGTAATAATAAAAAGTAATCTGAACGAAATATGGAAAACCCCACGTAAACCAGTAGACATTTTAAGTACAATCTCATAAACTCTTTTTCCCCTCTTCTCTAAAAAAAAATAAATGTGTACTGTTACGGCAGGGAGCAGAACCATAACCAGTAAATTTTTACTAAGGATTTGCTTTCAGTATAAAAAATATTCCGCAAGATTCATTCCGTAAAATTTTCACATCGATAATTTTTATTAGGTTGGTTCAAAAATAACATCGCTTTTATACGTTCAACTATGTATATAAAACGACAATATTTTTACACTAACCAAATATTTATTAAATCGGTATTTGCAAATTAGATTATCCTAGTAAAATATTATTCTCTACTGATTACGTAATTCAGCTTGATCGATGATTTTCTTTCCCGCACTTAGTCTAAAATTTGGTTCTTGTGTAAACAACTTCCTCATTGGTGTATAATTAGATAGCGTCAATACTATCATATACTTTTGACAAGCTATGAACAAAATCCACTCTCATTATTAAGTAGGCTCAAATGACTTCCGATAATTTGTATATTGTTGTTCGTTTTTTTAACAAAGAAGTCATCACGTATAAGTGTCAGGGAACTACTTAATGAGTGTATAGTGGTCAAGGGAAACATGTAGTAATTGTTTGTAGCGGAAAGTCGGTAAATTGAAGAACGTAAGGGGGTGGCTCATCAATAATTTGTTCACGTTTAACTTGAAGATAACATATTGTAGTCAGTTAGATAGTAAAACTGAACAGAATTTAAAAGTCGTACAGTTTTAAGAAAGCACATTTCTTTGTTGAATCTACGTTTAGGTTTAGGCACAGATAAAGATTAGGGGGGAATTATTGATAGTAGTTTAAACTACATAAGTGTTTCTTGTAAGAGTAATGCTCGGGGGAACTGAAGATTGAACCTCAGACGAGCAGCTGACATGAAACTAAAGATAAAGCAAAGACAGTCTCACAACATCTCTTCTGTGGGAAACAGGTTGCAAGGAAGAGAAAAGGGAGTTCTTCACCAGAATACGGAGTATATTTTGAATTCTTTAAAGGCAGGATAAGCTGCTCTTAAAAAAATCACTGGCCTTCGATTATTGAATTCTGAGAGTATTTTATATGATTTTACTTTTCGAATAAATTACATTTATTAGCCACGATTTACTCTGTGACGTAACCGCTGGGAAGATTGCCAGGAAAGAAAAAGAAAACATCACAGATAAGTGTGGCTAGCATAATGAGATTCAACCACTCAGCAAAATGAGTGGCGTTAATGCCCTACCAGCTGATTATCGTCTTTAAGTGGCAGGGTTAAAGTATTTCAAGTGCTGATACTGATTATGTTAATACTACGCAGAGGGTTTTCATTCATCCAATAGTATATATATATATATATATATATATATATATATATATATATATATATATATAGATAGATAGATAGATAGATAGATAGATGCGCACGAAAAGTGGTAGTTATACTAAAAAAGGTGGCTCGTTTCGCACACATCCTTTACCACTATAAACAAATCATCTGCGTGGATTTCCCATCAACTTCGTGGTTGTGGCGGGAGAATGTACATTGAAATCGATGGAAACATGTATACATACATACATGCATACATACATACCTGCATACATACATACATAAATGGATATCTTTTATTTTTTATTACCGTTTTATCTGTTTGGTTACATATGTTTCTGATGTTGGACCATGTTTACGATCTAACAGCCTCGTCAGAACTTTCAGAAGTGGTTGTTAGCATTAGGAAGAAGTGTTTTAGAAGAAATACGAAAGAAAAAGAAAAAAAAGACAGAGAAAAAGGTAGGATATAATAAGGGGGAGGGAGACGGGTATTGACAATATTTCAGTTTTGTGATTGGTACCCTTCATTTTCAGATGTTTTCTGATGGTTTTAGGACTACATTCTGCGGCTGTTTGACTTTTCAATCGACTTGAGCTTATACTGGAGTTTTTTTTTAACTTCTTCTGATACGGCGACCCAGTGATGGGGATTTTTTATTTTGGTCGACCTGGACTCTTTTTATGCTCATACTGATCTTGATTTCTTAAAAAAATTGTGATGATCGTTTTTCTACGATTCACTTCCTTTGCAATGGATCTATGGGAGAGTCAACACGTATTAAGCTCAAAGATCCTTACTCTCTCAAACTCTGATAATGGTTTCGCTTTTGCCATTTATAATTTAGAAAGATGTTTTTTATCCACTAACAAGTTGCTTTTAGTAACATAGAAAGCTTTTCGTATTCATTTTTTTTTTCAAAACTAGCCGATTTTATTAAAGTGGTCTTATCATTTTGACCAGGTGAAAATGTTTTTGTTTTTTTAAATAATTATTAGATCAGGGTTAAGGTTTCGAATGAAGCAGATTTCAGTTTTTCCATCATATTTTACCTTTCGACAATGGTTTCAACCATTTGTTTGATTAAAAATTCGATCTTATGCGTAAACGCTTACTTTCTTAAGTGGTCTTATGATTTTGACCAGGACTGTATGTATATGTATTTATCCGTATTTGCGCGTGCAACGTATGTATTATAAAAAAAACAACCCATTGTAAACTGATGTGGACAAGTTTACGTATAGCGTCTACGAAAATTTTAAATGAACCCTGTACCTGTCCAAAATATGAAATCTACACTAACGCTTTCCTCTCTCTCTCTCTCTTCCTCTCTCTCTTTCTGTCGCTCTCCCTCTCTTCTCCTCGCTCTACCCCCTCTCTCACCTACTTAATATACCTCACTGAACAAGAAAAAGTCAGTTTAAATTTAAAATTGAAGCTTCCCCCTTCTGACCTTACCCCTCCCATTTTTCTTTTCTTTACCATCCTCTCTTCCCCCTCCCTATATCCATATATCTCCAAACAGGCGTACATAATCTGCTATTCCCAACACACTACAATCTAATGTATCTTAACCCTCTAAACTGAAATATTATCTCCACCTCAACCCTCTCTTTCCCTCTCTCTTTTTTTCCTTTTTCTTTCGTATTTCTTATAAAACACTTCTTCCTAATACTAACACCCACGCCTTGACTGGGTTGAAAAACAGCCTACAGAAAATGGACTCTGATTTATTAAAGTTTGATAGGTTATGAAAAAGAAGGGTTGTAAATTTGGGTTGAATTTGGGGGTATCAACACCAAAACAAAATATGATGAAAGTAAAAAATAAAATAGATAAGCCCCTATAATTTAGTATACCATACCTATTCACAATGAAACACTTATCACAATATTCCGTGGATCTATATTAAAATACCCTGTTAAACTTTGCGACATATTTCCATTCTATGGAGGTCAGGTTCGAACGAACACCCCATAATTTTATTATACCATATTTTTTAAACTGAAACATAATTATCAAAGTATACTTACGGAGATAGATATGAAATGTCTTTATTAAGGTGTGTACCTATTTCAATTCTATGGATGCCAGGCGCGAACGCAGACAACATAATTTTATTATACCATCCCTATTTAAGTTATAACATATTTATCAAAGTATTCTTATGTACATCTATATCATTATATGTAATCAGTTTTTAAAGCAGTCAACCATATAGAACCGTATTTATAACAAGACACATACACACACACAGACATTCAACTTATATATATATATATATATATATATATATATATATATATACAGTGCCACGCAAAAGTATAGGATAAATTACATGTTTATTCATAGCTTTAATTAGGGTTCAATATTTTACCTAAAATTTGGTCAGTATATTCCTATTCTATATTATATTTGGAGTAGTAATTACAAAATCAAAGATTAGAAAGTTTATATTCCAAGGAAAATATGAATTAACAAACGCAGAAGTATTGGATACACTTTTAAAACATATTTTTCTAAAATAAATTTAAATGACCTTTGCTTAGCGTGTTGCAATAATGCAAACAAGTTTGCACTGACAAATCAGAGAGCGTTATATTAAAATATTTTATAAAATTCTTCTAGTTTGGGCTCACACATTCAAAATCCGCCGGTTCATTTATAAAAATACGTAAAACTAAAGAGTTATCAATAGACATTCGTCGAAAAATCATTGATAACACAAAGAAGGAAAAGCGTATCGAATAATGTCAAGGAAACTTAATCTACCACTTAGTAGAGTTAGAAACGTTATTAGAAAGTTTAAATACCCTGGTGAAGCTGTTGCAAATCTTTCAAATGTGGTCGGCTAAGGAAATTAATCGAAAAAAAATCAAGGAGGGTAAGCAGAAAGGTACAAAAAAATTCTTACTCGTGGTGAAATTCAAACCGACCTCAGCGAAGCTGGGATTAATTTGAGCAGGGGTACAATCAGTAGAGTTTTAAATCCTGCAGGTTTTGTATCAAGATCTCCAAGAAAAGTTCCATTATTGAAGCTTAAACATGTCATATCACGTTTGAATTATGTTAAAATATATGGCGAACAACCCCAAGAATTTTGGAGCAAGGTAATCTGGTCAGACGAAACGAAAATCGAAATCTTTGGAAGAAAAACACCAACACATGTATGGCGTGAAAACGGCCCTGCATATAACGAAAAGAATACCATTCCTACGGTAAAGTTTGGGGAAGGTTCAATTAATGCATGGGGATGTTTTTCATCCCAAGGTAGTGGTGAACTAGAAATCATCAATGGTAGAATAAATGGGCGTATCCACAGGGAGATTTTGGAGAAAACTCTTCAGAAATTTGCTGATTTCGTGTTTCAGTAGGACACTGATCCCAAGCATAGTACCAAACTAATCAAAGAATGGCTTTGAAATAATGTGATTGATGTTCTTATTTGGCCAGTCAGTCTCCAGAACTCAATCCAATTGAAAAATTGTGGAAATATTGAGGATACAATGTTCACAAGAGGATTCCACTAAATATTCACTAACTAGAACAGTTCTGCAAAGAAGAATGGCACAAAATACTTGCATATCTTTGAAAAAAATATGTGCGCAACTATAGAAAGCGACTAGAAGCTGTTGAACGCAATAAAGACTATGCAACCAAAAATCAATGTATCCCACACATTTTGGTTTGGTGATTGATATTTTTCCTGTAATATAAACTTTCTAAACTTTGATTTTGTAATTACTACCCCAAATATTAATTAGAAAAGTAATAGGAATATACTGACCAAATTTTAGGTAAAATATTAAACCCTTATTAATGTTATGAAGAAAAATCTAATGCTTTAATACTTTGCGTGGCACTGTATATATATATATATATATATATATATATATATATATATATATATATATATACTAGCATGGGTACCCGGCATTGCATTGGTTGACATGAAGTTCCGTTTGAAACACGTCTACTGTACTAATCATTTTCATCATGGGTAATGTGAATATCCCCACAACAATTTAGCAAATTAAAGAACGCATAAAAACATGTAAATGTAATCGCCCCCAAAAGAAGTATCTGATGCCCTCTCTACCAGATATTTCGACCGAAGGCGTCACTTTCCTAAGAAAACTTTTGTAAACATAAAAAGTAACGTTTATAAACATAAAAATGTGCGATTATTTTTTATTTTGGTAGATGTGTAGTTTAGCGGCGTAAATTATTTGCCAGACAAAAAAATATTTAAGAAACTTCTTTATTATTATATAAAACACGTTGTTAGACTCAAAAGCTGAAATAAAAGCAGAAAAGCAATTTCATTTTTATCATTTATATTTATTATTCGAGCCCGCTATATTGGTTTTAAAATTTGACATTAAGTTTGGCAGATTGGTCTTTTTAAGCTCTTTCATGAACTATATTTTCGGCCGCCATATTTCTGTTGTAATTAAAGAGCGTAAAAATGTACAAATTTGGACTTAAAAGTCCAACCTTTAAAAGGCCAAATTTTAAATGTGCAAGACGTGCCTATTTAGTATAATAAAAACTAATAAAAACCGTAAAAATGATTCGTTTTTGTTTTATTTCAGCCTTTCGGTCTAATAATGTTTTATATAAAAATGAATAGTTTTTATAATTTTTTCCCTGTCAAATAATTCACACCGGTAAACTACATATTTACCTGTATTTTTTGTAAGGGCACTTTTTTACTGGCTTTTTTTTTTGTAAATAAAGGAAATTTTCGATTTGCATCTTTTAGGGGGGCTTTTCGATTTGCTTTTTATTTGTCATTTAGAAAAACAATTTTCTTTTGCCAGAGTTAGCCCTCCCTCTAAATCCCCAAACTTGAAAAAATGCTAGAGGTGACATGTCTTGTTGAACGCTTTGTGGGTGCTCATTTTACGTTAAATTCATATAGAAAAGTTATCTCCCACTCCAACATGTTATAATTTTTTCCCAAATTTCTTCTCTCAGATATATTTATAAAGGCTGTTTGGATGCATTAGGCTGAAAAAAGTAGATCTTCATATTCTTAGGGATTGAACGGTGCTGGGTCGCGTCCTATAAATTAAAATTTTTAATTAGAAAATTAAGTTTGTAATCGAGGAAACTAACACGAAAAAAGAAAAAAAGTGTAAATGGTGGTATTTAGAGGGTGGGGGCAGTGGATCTTCATTTTTTAGGTATTAAACGACCCTGGAGTATATGGTAAAACTTTACCGATTTCTGTAATGCCGTTTAAGGAATAAAATAAAACAAACAAATTAAATCTTTAATGTTTTTTAGTGTTTTTTTTTTTGTTGATTGCATATTAAAAAAACAATAAAAGCCAAACATTTTTCTGTCCACAGGGAAATATTGTTCCAGGTAGAAATTTAATGAAATGACCGTATGATACTTGGTGAACTTTTTATGCATAGCATCTACGTTCAAATAACTCTAAAAAAGTTTTAAAAAAGGTCGCCGTTGGAAATATTAATTCCAAAATCAATGAAATTAAATATATTATCAATATGATAGTTGTTTAAAATTGATTAAATAACAATTTTAAATAGAATACTTAAAATAAGCCTTTCCCTTAAAAACACTAACTAAGATAACGCTATTGAGTAAAATTGATATTTCTTAATGTCAGATGCAAATAAGGTGATCTCTTAATTGCATATTGTTGCAAATATCATACTATATTTAGTAATAAATGAAAGAGTAAAGTAACACATTTTTAGTATATATTAATCAAAGTGTGAACAAACAAACAAACAGGCAGGAATATGAATTCATATATATATATATATATATATATATATATATATATATATATATATGTGTGTGTGTGTGTGTGTGACTAGATTGCTAGATAGATAAAGATATATATTTGTAAAAATCCGTCGCTTCTGTCGAAAGTTTTAGGCAGACATGCAAACATGCATATATACATGCATACATTTATATATTTCTAACTAAAAATTCTCGACCCAAACCGATTAAAAAGCTTGTCCTTGCTCTGAATACCCTTTATGTAAAATTTAGTTTAGACCAGAAATTGTCTAAGTAATTTGGTAGAGACCGCGGACGACATTTTCTTTTAACTTTGACCCCTATTATGACCCTTTTACATTTATTGTTTTAGGCACAATTCAAGTTATTAAGTTAGATCCATACCAAGTAACCTATACAAAAAAATTCAAGTCTTTATACCTAAAAGTGGCGGGGGACTGTGGTAGAGCTCTCAAAGGTCAAATCGTGGAACTTTTACCTCTTAGCAGCTAAATTATTTGGCCGAAAATGCATTACACAGATTTTCACAATTCTCAGTAGCCTGTATATCTAATTTTGATTCTATAGGCTTAAAGTTGGTAGCGTTATTGTGTAGGGAAATTTACAGAGCCACAAAGACACACAGACAGACCGATAGCAGACACGTTCACTATTATAGATATATAGATATTCGATCCTCGGGATAAGGTGTCCCAAGGATACGTTTTTTTTTAAGTTTCGATGTGGATCTTTTTCCGGTCCCTGGTTTCGGAATTTGCCCTGACTTACGGTGTTATTTGTAACGCTATTTGATAATTTGCATGTGTATCATATACTGTACTGTATTTTGTTACTAATTTTAATGTCGTATCCTGGAGTTCTACTATATATATATATATATATATATATATATATATATATATATATATATATATATATATATATATATACACTAGCATGAGTGCCGGGTGTTGCCCTGGTGTTTGGAGGTGTGTGTTGTGCAAAAGAAAAATAGTGGTAGTTGAAAAAAGGGTCGAACCCGTACCGCAAAGGAGAAAAGGAACGTGAAAGAAATGTGATGTTTTTGCTATCTCAGACCCCGCCACACCAGAAGTGACCTAGGTTTAAATTAAAGTAAGACAATTGAAAGATGGAGATTACTTTCGAAGATATGGGTGAAAAAAAAGCAAGACCCTCCCCGTAGAAAACTGCCCAGTTGGGGGGGGGGTGAAGTAATTAATGTGTTTAGCCAATTTCTCGGTATTTGACGTCTTAAAGGTGGGTCTGCACAACGGTACTGATCTTGTGAAAATCCGTCGCTTTGTCGAAAGTTTTAGGCAGACATGTAAACACACATACACTTGTGCCCGATATTATTCATACCCCTCGGATCTTTGAGATTTCTATAAGAATATTGCTCAAACCAGAAGGTAGACAATATTAAAGGGATTTCAAACAATAATTCAAGCATAAGAATTTAATTAAAACTCAACAAATAAATAAATTATGCAAGTTTGAAACAGTATACAAAGAAAAACAATAATGGCACTAGTTCAAAATTATTCATACCTCTCTTACTAATAGTCAATAGCATGCCCTTTATTCTTAATAACTGCCTGTAACCGTTTGGGATATTTATCAACAAGGTTTTTACAAGCATCAACACTGATTTTTGACCATTCTTCAATGCAGTAGTTCTCCAAATCCTTCAAATTTTTAGGTTTCCGCTTTTTAACCTCAGTTTTCAATATGTGCCAGAGGTTTTCGATAGGGTTCAGGTCGGGACTCTGGCTAGGCCATTCCAAAACATTAATTTGATTATCCTCAAACCATTTCTTGACTATTTTGGCAGTATGTTTTGGATCATTATCCTGTTGAAGGACCAAGTTTGGTCCTAAATGGAGCTTCTCCGCATCCTGTCTAATGTTTTTCTGGAATATCTTCAAATATTGCTCCTTCTTCATGGTTTCATCTATCTTGACCAAACTACCTGGACCACTAGCCGAAAAGGAGCCCAGAAACATTAGGCTACCACTACCATGTTTCACCGTGGGTATGGTGTTCTTTGGGTTGTAAGCTTCTCCTTTCTTCCTCCAAACGTAAGAAGCATCCATATGGCCAAACAATTAAATTTTTGTTTCGTCAGTCCACAAAATACTTGAGAAAACGGACTCTGGAGAATTCACATGGGTCCTAGCAAACTTTAGACGTGCTGCAAGGTGTTTTCCGGTGTGCAATGGAGTCCTTCTTGGTCTTCTTCCTTTCAGACCATTTTCATGCAGAGTCCTTTGCAATGTTTGCCTTGATATTTTTATGCCAGAAGACTCCAGATTTTCTAAAATGTCCTTAGTAGCGATGGTTGGATTTGCATTAACACTTCTTACAATATTCCTGGTGGCTCTAGCAGACAGTTTCCTTTTCCTTCCTCTACCAATCAAGTTGTTTGTTGTGTGGTGGCTCTGGAATTTTTTGATGATGCTCTGTACTGTTGCTGTAGGGACCTCAAATTTCTTGGAAATTGACTTGTAACCTAAACCATCCTTATGTGAATTCACAATTTTAGTCCTAAGATCATTACTAAGCTCTTTTTTCTTCCCCATTCTAATAATTTTTATTCTTTTATTGGTTTTCAGTTGATATCATTTTAATTTCTGAAAAATGCAAAAAACGAAATGAAATTAATCAAAGGTTGTATAAAAGCATTCAAAATAAGAATCAAACAGGAAACAAACAGTCAGAAACTCGAATAATACTGAAAAAATAAGGGGGTATGATTATTTTTGAACATTGCAGATTTTATAAATAGCTGTATATTTCTTTTATTACAAGTATCCCGAGATTTTAAAATGACGAAAATGATCAAAAGGGGTTTATTAAGAATATGTATCAATATGGACGTAAACAATAAATTCTTACAAAGTTACACCTAATAAACTCAATTTTCAAGGGGGGGGGGTATGAATAATATCGGGCACAAGTGTACATAGATTTATATATTGGTAACTCAAATTTTCGACCCAAACCGATTAAAAAGCTTGCTCTATCTGTGAATATCTTTCATGTAAAATTTAAAAATTTCAAACGTTTAGACCAGGAATTGTCTTTATTAATTTGGTAGAGACTGCAAACGTCATTTTTTAAAACTTTGACGCCTATTATGATCCCTTAACATTTATTGTTTTAGGCTCAAATCAAGTTATTATGCTAGATTCATGTCCCAGGAATCTATATAAAAAGATTTCAAGTGTGCCTACCCAAAAGTGTCCGAGGAGTTTGGTAGAGTTCTCAAAGGTCACATCGTTTAATTTGACTCCTTAACATCAAAATTTCTGGGCGAAAACCATTACAAAGATTTTCTGTAGACTGAAATTTAACAGAGTTATGGCGTATGGGAATGTACCCAGAAAGACAGACAGACAGACAGACAACAACTTTTACTTTTGATAGATATACTAGCGTGGGTGCTCGGGGTTGCCCGGGGTTGCCCGGGGTTTCTGAGGTGTGTGTTTGGCAAAAAAAAAAAAAAATGACGTAGGTTTACATTATGGCTAGACAATCGAAGAGGGGTGACTTTCGAAAATATCGGCGAACAAAGCGACCCTCCCCTTGAAGAAAAGTGCCAGGTTCAGAGTAAAGAAATTAATATTTTAGCCAATTTTTCGATATCTGTTGTCTAAAGGGTCAAGCTTCAAAATAATATTTATCTTGCGGAAATCCGTATCCTCTGTTGAAAGTTTAGGCAGGCATGCAAACATACATACATAGATTTATATATTGGTAGTTCAGATTTTTTAGCCAAACCGATTAAAAAGCTTGTGCTCTCACTTAGGTGTCGGGTGTTTAGAAATGTGTGTTGACCAAAAAAATAAAAAGTGTTAGTAGGAAGGCAGGCTCGAACCCGAAGCGCAAAGGAGGAAAAGAACGGGAAAAACCCTGACGTCTTATCTGTTACGACGACCGCCAAACCGGAAGTGACGTAGTTTGAAATTAAGGCTAGACAATCGAAGAGAGGGGATGCCTTTCGAAAATATCGGCGAAAAAAAAACGACCTCCCCCGTGTAGAAAAGTGCCCAGTTGAGGATGAAGATATTAACGTTTTTAGCCAATATTTCGGTATTTGTCCTCTGAAAGGTCGAGCTACAAAACGATACTAATCATTTGAAAATACGTCACATCTCTCGAAAGTTTGAGGCAGACATGCATACATACATGCATTTTTGATCCAAACCGATTAAAAAGCTTGCCCTATCACTGAATACCCCTTATGTAAAATGTCAAATGTTTAGACCAGAAATTTTCTGATTAATTTGGTAGAGACCGCAAAGGTAAATTATTTTTAACTTTGGTACCTTAACATTTATAGTTTTACGCTCAAAATCAAGTTATTAAGTAAGATCCATGTCCAAGGAGCCTATATCTAAAATTTCAATTGTTTATATCCAAAATAGGCGGAGTTGGTTGAGTTCTCAAAGGTCAAATCGTTGAACACTGACCCTTTCCAGCCAAATTCGGGGTGTAAACCAATTACAAAGACTCTCCCAAATCTCCATATCCTGTATATAAAAAAGAAGGAGTAGGAAGGCAGGCTCGAACTCGTACCGCAAAGGAGGAAAAGAACGGGAAAAACGTTTGCTGTTACGAATAGTGCGAAACGGGAAGTTACGTATGATTTGATTAAGGCTAGACAATCGAAAGGGGAGGATGACTTCCAAAATATCAGCCAAAAAGCGACCCTATGTATAAAAGTGGCCAGTTAAACGTGAAGATATTAATGTTGCCAACCAATTTTTCGATATTTCTTGTCTTAAAGGTCGAGCTTACAAAACAATACTGATCTTGTAAAAATCCTTCGTCTCTCTCCAAAGTTTTCGGCAGACATGCAAACATACATACATTTATATATTGGTAACTCACATTGTTAAGCCAAACCAATTAAAAACTTGCCCTATCTCTGAATACACTTTATGTAAAATTTCAAGTGTTTAGACCCAAAATTGGCGGAGCAATTTGGTAGAGTTCTATAAGCTCGAATCGTTGAAGTTTGTCCCCTTAACAGACAAATTCCTGACCGTAAACACATTACAAAGATTATCCCAAATCTTAGTACCCAGTATATCAATTTTCGAGTATGTAGACTGAAAATTGACAGAGTTATTGTGTAAGGAAATGTACACAGACACACACATAGACAGGCAGACGGACACTTTCACACATATATATATATATATATATATATATATATATATATATATATATATTTAAAGTGATGGTTGTGCAGTTCCAACGCGAAAAAAAATATATATTTAAAAGAATGTAGCCATCAACAATTGTGTTTTTTTTTTTATCATTTTATCATATTTTTATTTTAAAATATTTTTATAACGCGTTTCAAGCTTTGGTTAGCTTTCTTCAGATATTTTCGTGAAAAGGTTATTTTTGCTTTAATGGGAGTTTGAAATGTTATTTTTACATCTGCAGATACTGAATGTGTTTTTCAGTGGCTGGCTCTCTTTATATATATATATATATATATATATATATATATATATATATATATATATATATATATATATATATATATATATATATATATATATATGTATATATATATATATATTCCATCTGCTTCACCTTTTTTGTTTTCAAGTAAGATCTTTGACTTACTTGTTGTTTCATCAAATACTTCTGCATGCAAAATCCGATCCCGCATTTTGCTAATTCCTACCCTCTGATGAGAAGGAAAGTATTTCTTCGAAACTCAGCGGATTAAGGACTATTCATTTATCTAGTGTTTCCTTTTCAGATAAAATATGTTTTAACTCATTTCAAAGTGTTTTTTAACATATTTTATTAACTGTTTGCTCATATTTTAAGCTCTATTTCTTATTTGGTTTTATCGAGCTTTTATATCTGGCTCAGATAAATTTATAAATATTAATTCTTTAATATTTATCATTTAATTTAATTTTACCATCTTGGATCATTTTGGTAAATTCAATTGTAATTTTCATTCTATATATATATATATATATATATATATATATATATATATATATATATATATATATATATATAAATGTAATTTTAGTTCGTTAAAAGCGAATAAAACCACATTTCTACGTTACCAATTAATTGAAATTTTAAGAAATTATAATTTTAAAGTCAAGGAATGTTTTTATGTTAATAAAATAATTTAACATTGCGAAATATAAAAATATTAAATTAAATGAAAAATAGTTTGTGTAACTGCGAGATTATCGCCATTTTATTTCCGGTAGAAATTAGCCTTTCACTTATTGAGATAAGTATTATTTGTATTAATTTTTATGTTACTCATGCAGAGAGTGATCCGTGCTAAAATAATGTTATTATTTAAAAAGTCATTCTTAACATGGGGAGGGGAGGATGTTTTGTACCTATTCTGCACTGTAACCTTACAATTGAATAAAAAAACATATCGAAAAAGTTAATTAAACGTGGAAATATTATTTAAAAATAGCGCGGATGGCTCTCTGCATTAGCACCATTTTTATTTATTGCGGACTATTATTCTCATCTTTATTAGTTGTTTCACGACTTTTCGGCCAACTATTCCTCTGGCCTTCATGAAAAGAAGTAAGTCATTTTATAAATGTTCAGTAACTTTTTCTTTTTATTATTCTTAAAGTGTAAAACTGTTCTTATTCATGAAAAGAGTTAAACCTACGCAAATAAATAAATGTTTGTACACGTGACAAATTATCAATAAATGGTTTAGTTACTTTTTTTAAAAAAATATTTATGAAAAGAGTTAACGTAAATAATGTTTGTAAAAGTGCGAAAGGCGACGTTGTACAATCATAACTCCCATGCTTAATTTATATAATCATTATTTCGACATTTGAAAGTGGTACTTACTTTTTAGTTACAACGTTCTGATAAATCACTCACCCATTTTGTAAGCAACAAAAACGCGGTATATCAAAACCATAGAAAGTAAAAATAATATGTGCCTCTACCGCATTTGTACGTCAGAAATATATTTGTTTCTCAAAGAAAACAATAGATTGAACATGACTTTTTTTAATTGTTTTTATGAAAATAAAAGTTCGAGTTTTTTCATTTTTTTTTTAACTTATTTAATTAAAAGTCAGTTTGTGGGTGCTTTTTTTAAATTTTTTTTTTATGAAAGGTGATTTTTTTTCAAAACTTTTGTTTGTCTTTTTTAATTTTTTTAAAGTATTATAAATTTCACTAACATGCTGGAGAAATGTTTAATAATTTGGTATTTTTTTAGATTAGATCCACCTCGACAATTTTCCTTTTAATGACGACATTTATAGGTTTCCGAGTATGCTGAACACGCAAATCGCATTGAAATTTTGCGGAAATAAATAGTTGTATTACGCATTGTATTCTTCGGCGGCCATCTTTTACCTGCACACGCGCCATAAACAAATACACGCACGTAAAAAAGATGGCCGCCAAAGATTACAATGCATAATACAACTTTTTTATATCTTGATAACTACTTATTTCTGCAAAATTTCAATGCGATTTTCGTATTCAGCATAGTCGAAACCATTTCAAGTTGTCATTTAAAAGAAAATTGAGGAGGTGGACCTAATCTAAAAATTTACCAATAATTTTTCATCCCGTACGCCTCCCGATACATTGCTTCGTCAACATGCGACCATTTTATATCTCCCGAAGACACTTCCGTATCTAGCAAAAAAAAAAATAAATAAGTGACCGATTTGCCAGAACGTGGTAACTAAAAAGTGAGTATCCTTTTTAAATGTTGAAATGATTTTTTTTTCAAGTTTTTTTCATAATCTGGTTAGTGTTCAATCAATAATAATCCAGTGAAAAAAATTTCAAAAAACCTATCAGTATAGAAACTCCACCACGTAAGTAAATAAAAAAAAAATTTTACGTGCGCATGCGTTAGCCTTGACTAGGGGGTACTAAGGGAACGACCATTCAATAATTCTGCGGATCGCCATGGAACTCAACGCCCAAGGAGTACCAAACTAGTGTTCATGATCTGAAGAAATTTTTTTTCGAAAAGTGGGTGATCACTTTTCCATGTAAATTAAACTTAAAATGAGCACCCATTTTCTGGCCACCTGAGGAATAGGCATTTATTTTCGTGTTTATTGGCTTAAAGGTTTTTTGACAAGGCAGTGTGGTACGCGAATGCATATTTTACAGTTTTCGTTTATGCTCACGCATAGCATAAACTAAGGCTACATCTAAGAAATGGAAAATAGTCCCAGAGTTCAGGGGTTAATACCATGCAAAAGAAATCAAACAAAAAACTTTTTAGCCAAGAAACACACAGAAAAAAGGAAAAAAAAAATAGCATCCATTTTTTCTATCGAATTCATTTGCTGTTTTTATTGAAAACTATTTCCCCCCGGATGTTTTATATAATTTTCCATTAAGGGCAGTGCGTCTCACGTTCGTAAATAACACTTTTTTTTGTAGATTTTGGTGTGCTAAAAACGAATCTGCAAACCGTTTCCGTCGCAAACAAAATAGTTTTTATGATATGAAGGAATTACTTTTTCGAAAAAGTGGCGATCACTTTTCCATGTAAATTTAACTTAAAATGAGCACCCACTTTCTAGCCACCTGAGAGAGGGGGGATTTTTCCCATGTTTATTGGAAAACAGCTTTCCTTTATGCTCACGCATAGCGTAAACGAAGGCTACGGATGCGAAATGGAAAATAGTCCCAGAGTTCAGGTGCTATTACCATGGAAAAGAAATCAAACAAAAAAATTTTAGCCAAGAAACACAGAAAAATGCCCCTCTCTCAGGTGGCTAGAAAGTGGGTGCTCATTTTAAGTTAAATTTACATTTAAAAGTGATCACCTACTTTTCGAAAGAGTAATTTCATGAATATCATGAAAACTTTCTTTTTGCTACGGAAACGGTTTGCAGATTCGTTCTTAGCACACCGAAAACTACAATTAAATACTTCGTTATATATGAACGTGCAACGGGCCTTAAAGTAAAATAATACCGGATTTTTTGGAGCAGATTTTCCGTTTAGTTGTACAAATATCCTCAAACCAGGTAATCACTAAAAGTGACTTTTAAAAGTCGTCACCTGTATCGAGAAAAAGTTTAAAACCACCGATTATATGCCAGCCTACGTCATGGTAACATATATTGAGTGAGTTCCTAACAGAATGTTGTATAGTTTTTTAGTTTAAACTCGTTTTCAAAAAAAATTCCCCAAACTTAATGTGTTCGATACAGTCTGCCGCCATTTTTTTTTAGATATTCCGATAAACATTGAATGTTTTTGAACCGATTATACATTACATAAAAACTCTAAAATCTTATCCAGTTAGGTAGAACATTTACTTTTCTTGCCTTCGATAACATTTATTTATATATATTTATTTTTTGACAACTTCTTTGTATCTGTGTTTAGTAATACAAACCCTTTTCATTTTATGTAACGTTTAGTCGGCTCGAAAAACAGTGTTTATCGGGGTATTTTAAAGCTACAAATGGTGGTGGACACTGTTGATTACTTTAAGTTAGAGAAAGTGAGTTAAAACTAAAAAAAAATATACAAAATACTGTCAGAAACCCACCGATTATGCCAGCCTATGTCATGGTAACATATATTCGGTGAGTTTCAGACACTGTTTTGTATAGTTTTTAGTTTTCAAATTACTTCCCCAAACTTAACGTATTCAACAGAGTCCGCGACCATTTCTGTTTTTGAGCCGATTAAACATTTTACATTACATAAAAACACTAAACAATTATCCAATTAGGTAGAAACGTAACTTACCTTTGCTTTCATTTATTTGTTTTTGGACAACTTTTCCGAATCTGTGTATAGTAACGCCCTCCCCTCCCACCATCAACCAAATATTAATTACTAACTCACATTTTTGTAAAACAACAACAACCAAAAAAAAAACATTTAGCGTTTCAACATTTTTGCTACGTTCGGCTTCATCCACTGATTGTTGGTCGTCCAAACTATGAATGATTGACAGAAACTCCAACGGATCCAGATCAAATTCTGCAAGAGTACAATTTTTTTTTCATTTTCGCCTTCTTTTTCACTTTTTGCAGTGGATTGCTGTACTAATATAAGAAACATGCATTTTCTCTTTTTATTAAATTTTTCCATTACACCAAATTGAGCCGCTGCAATGCGTGGCAAGGTACAGCTAGTATATATATATATATATATATATATATATATATATATATATATATATATATATATATATATATGTATATATATATATATATATATATATATATATATATATATATATATATATATATATATATATATACTCGCATTCAATCCCAGCGTTGGCCGGGTGTTTGGAGGTGTGTGTTTAGCAAAAAAAAAAAAACAAATGTGGTAGTAAGAAAATAAATTGAAGCATAAGCAAATAATATTACACAACTGGGATAGAACAGATATTTCTCACCGTACACACAGTCGAAAAAAAAACACACAGTCCTGCAAAAAAATTAAATATCGTCCCCACTTTTCATGTTTTCAATAACCGAAAATTTAAGCTAAATTGAAATGGATATGAGGTAGAGTTAATGCAAAAAAAAAATACCGAAAAATGTGTGTATTCATCAGAAAGACCAATTATTTAAAATGTTATTGAGATCAATATTCCATTTTTCAAAATTGAGTGATTATTTAGATTTTATTTGTTACGAAAAATTATATTTTGTATTAGCATAACATCTATTTTTTGTGTCATAATTTTCATTAAAATTATGAAATTCATTAAATGTGTAAGAAACATTGTACAAAAAGGGCAAACGCATTAGAAAACTTTAGGATTTTATGTTTGAAATAAATATTTATGTAATCGAATAATGAATAGAAAAAACATATAAAGATGGCATAGTCTATGATAGGAAAAATTATTTTCAGAAATAAGCAGAAGTTATTTAGATTATATTAAACGCTATTTCGAGAAAATAAACTTATCTAAAGGAGACTATGGGTCATGATCTAATTTTAAAATTTATATCATTGCAGTTAAGCTACACTACAAATATTTCCGAGTTAAGAATCCCAAGCAATATTAAATTACTTGGGAAAAAGAAGAAAGAAGAAAAGAAATGCAAGTAAGCGTTTCAATCAAAACTTTACTTTGAATTTCTATTGGAAGATTTAATTAAGAAAAGTATGATTTTCTTCATTGAATTTTGTATTTTTGTGTGAGGGAATTCCGGCGAAAAAATAATTGTAAACAAATATTTATCGTTTTTTAAAAACCTGTAAGAAATAAAAACGTAAGGGTTTATTTTAAAAATCTGTAAATAAATATTAGGATTCTGCTTGCTGAAAAGTATGTTGAAATATATTTCAAATAATGGGGGGCATTCGCATTTATAATTACGAAAATATGATGGCATTTTTTTTTTTTTTTGTAAATGACTTTAGACACGTTCCCTACCGGCGTTGCTATTGTGAGAAAGGCATAATAAAGTCTAAAAGTTTATGCATAACAAATTAATTTTACGTGAGCATACGCGGAAAATGTTTTGAAAAAACTTTTCGGCCAGATGAAATGAACATTTTGCATATTAACTTATCGATATATGTCCGTACGCATTATTCATCAACCCAAACAAAGATTTTACCCGTTATTAAACATCCTTGGTGTATAAGTAATATTTTCTGTCAATTTCAGTGTTATGTGGCCAGTAGTTAAGAGTTTATCTATTAAGTATTTACACATATACATCTACTGTTTTATTCATACAGATAGTACACCCCTTTTTTACCAGGTGGTCACCACTTATCAATGCCCGGAAGCCACTCAGGGATAAGGGTTATTGTAAGTACAGTACGTTAGTGTGGAGATTTAATAAAGTGTCTACTAAAGGGGGCGGTTCATCAGGAATTAGTTTACGTTGGACTTGAAGGCATCCAGGTTGTTGTCAGGTGGGAAGCAGGCAGACGGAACAGAGTTCCACAGGCGTGCAGTTCTAAGAAAGAAGATTTGTTCATGGAATCTAAGATTTGGTTTAGGCATAGATAAAGGGTGGGGAAAGTTTTTGACAGTGGATTCAGCTAGACGGGTGTTTTTAATAAAAGGTTTGCGAGGGGGGACCAGAGACCAGAGTTCAGACGAGCACCTGTCATGGAAATAACGATAACGCAAATATAGGCTTGGAACGTCTCTTCTGTGGGAGAAAAATTGCAGGGAAGAGAAAAGGGCATCCCCCACTAAGTCACAAAGTCTATTTTGTACTCTGTCAAGGTAGGATACGCTGTTTTTAGCAGCTCCTGTCCAGATATGGCAGCAGTATTCCATCCTTGGACGTACTTGGCTTTTATATAGATAGAGAATTGCATCAGTAGTGAGATTTCTTCTGGAGCGGTAGAAGGATCCCACCATCTTTCCAGCGACCTTGGCAACAGATTGTATGTACGTGTTCCATTTAGGATCAGGAGTGAAGGTCAAGCCCAGAAGCTTCTCAAAACATGGGGATTCTCCTAGACGAGAGCCATACATTTCAATTGATGCCAGATGGGGATCAGAGTGTTGATGATATAAAGATAAGAGTTTGGATTTAGATGAATTAAAGGTAACCAGCCACGTGTTCCCCCACCTAACCACTCGTTCGAGATCAGAGGAGAGATAATCAGAGATAGCTTTGTCATTTACAGCCTTTGATGTATTGCCGTAGATGGCCGTGTCATCAGCATAGATGTCAACGAATGATTAAGTATGTGTTTAGGGAGATCATTGATGTAGATCGGAAAGAGAGTTTGGCCCAGGATTGACCCTTGAGGGACTCCAGCATAAACACTACAGGCCTCTGATTTTTGTCCATAAACAACTACTCTTACGAGCCTATCAGAGAGAAATGATTTAATGATAGGGAGAATATTTCCAGTTATACCGTAGCCGGAAATCTTGCTTTAACTTGTCGAGGGCCTTTGATATATCAAGAGCTATTGCCCTAGAAAAGAAGCCTTTGTCAAGAGATTCACTAATCCTATGAGATATAACCGTTAGCGCATCTGCCGAACGGAACCCATATTGCGTGTCGTTAAGAAGGTTATTTCTGCTGAGGTGGTTGATTATTTCTCTATTTAATATGGATTCAAGCAACTTACTCATGACCCACAGGAAACTTATTGGTCTGTACTGAGAGGGAGATGACTTATCACCCGAATTCTTAAATACAGGGCATACTGACGAGGAATTCCAAGGTGTCGGAAAGCACTTCTCCTTAAGGCAACGCTTAAAACGTTTTGTAAGTATGGAAGCAAGTTCTGGTTGGAGCTTTTTTAACACTATAATTGGAACGCCGTCAGGGCCAGTTGCTTTACTGGAATCAAGGTTCTTGATTAGCTTGGCGACCTCATACACAGATATTTGTATGTTACCTAGTGTGTTGTCTGTTATAGGAGGAAATACAGGGAGATGATGGCCATTGTCGCATAGGGTAGAATTAGCTGCAAAGTCATTGGCAAATAGTTTGACTTTGTCTGAAGCTGAGGAGATGACCTCTAGTCCGTTGATAATGGTTGGGATGGAAAGCCTTCTTCTGTTCTGGATCCTATTTGTTATTTTCCAAAACTGGTGTGAACCAAGCCGTTGATCAGCTACTTTGGATATAACAGACTGGACATATAGCTCTCTTGCATTTTTTATTACTCTTTTACAGTGGTTGCTGGCGTTCCTGAAAGCAGCTTTAGTTTCAGTGCATCTATTACGTTGGAAGCTATGGAAAAAATTATATCTGTGTGCGATGGCAGCAGCACATTTTGGGGAGAACCATGGCTGGCTGGTAGGTTTTTGTTTGAATTTTTTAGATGTTATGAATCGGTCTATACCTACAATTAACCATTCTGCCAGGTCTGATACTATAGAGGGCACATCCTTTTTAAACATGGAATCTAGAGGTAGACCAGGTATAAATGTACGGAAGCTATCCCAGTCAGCCATGGAGTATCGGTATACAGTACGGTGGAGGGGTATGTCTGGGGACTGATTACATTCCATTTTTGTCTTATCGATAGAAAGCAAATATAAACGCAGTGTTGTAAGCAAGTGCAACCCGGAAGCATATATAAGATAAATTAGGATCTAACGTGACCTTGTGTCTAATGCACTGCAGTGGAGATAATTAATATGTTAAAAACTAAATATGATTATATTTTTCAATCAAATATTGAGGACTGAAAAAATGTGTTATATATTACGAGCATTTACAAGCGGGTTACAAAGAAATGTCGCATTTATTTTTATCGCGTAAATATGCATAAGTAAATAATTAAATGTCTATGTGTTAATCATATATATATATATATATATATATATATATATATATATATATATATATATATATATATTGTCTCTGTTGTTACATAACCTTGCGTTCTTCTCGTACGGAGTGTTACGTTCAAATTTCTTTATCCCTATCTAGAAATTCATATACAGAAGAAGATGGCACTGTTAATGAAACGATTATTATGCGTCCTCTAACCACTGTTTACTCAAGGTACAAAACAGCATATTTATAAACAACAAAAAAATCTCACATACCTCCGATCACTCTCGAAATACAAATGATAACCTTTTTAGGGGCAGCTGCGTGTGTAATTGTGAGGTAAGGATTGCGCAATCTCGAACCACATATCCTCTAAATCGGCACTTTTTGAGTCTAGTGGCAAGAAGACCACGACGACTGGAAACAATGCCGGGATAAGCAGAGAGCACATACAGTTCTTGGAAGTCCCAAATCGTCACACATTTAGTAATGACCAGGTTCGACGTCGCTTAACTTCGCTGATCCAGCAGGAACTGATCTGTCACCGTGATTATTCCGTATATACTGTATGCAGTATGGCAAGCACTATCTGCAGTAAAAAGGCATACCAGAAATCTAGACGTATTGCTTCATGACACGGTTTCTAGAATGCATCACTAGTCACAACACCTCCGGAGATACCGCAGCCTTTACGTCTGCAACAGTAAGAAGCACTTAGTTGTCAGCATTTATTTATTTACAAAATTGAAAGTAGATAATCTAAAGAAATATGACATTGATATAAAGATAACCGTTCGAGAAACGTTCGCTCCGTTACTAAACATGCACTAGCTTAAATAAGAGACAAGTTATAAGAATCCCACTCTACATAGAAAGCTCTTTATTATAAGTGCAAATACCGAAGCATCAACTGATGTATCGAGTAATTTTTTGTTATTTTAATAAACCTCACATCATTAGTTTTAGATACAGTGTTAACCAGAGAACATAGCCATATTAAAAAAAATGTATTTACATTGAGTCAAACATGTTTGTGGCGAGAGACAAAAAAGTAAATCCGGGAATGTTTAATATAAAAGAACCATCTTTTCACTTGAATCAAACAGAAAGTTTGTAAAAGTACGGGAATATAATTCTTTATTGATTCTACAAATTCTAAATGTTTTTATCTTTTCTTTTTCTAACAGAAGAATTTGAATGTTAGCTCTAGAGAAAATATGTTTTATTACCCAAAAACAAAATAAGAGACGCTTCCCGTACCAGTTTAAGAAATTCGTTTAAAAGTCTCATGATATGGATTGATGCATTTTTCAATGCAGGAAACGAAATCGATTCCCTCCTCCTTTCTCTGTATCTTTACTCTGATAGTCCTCTCAATCTCTTGAAAGAGATTTTATTGAAACCAATATTTTATTTGCAATGTAGCGTTTTATATGGCAAGGCACTATGTATCTCTGTTAAATAAAGTGTTAGCTATATTTGAAAAAGAACATAAAGACTCATCCCGAAGAACACACACTTAGATGACTATTACTTATTATTGCAAACCTAATATACATTACCTCCCTGCTAATAATTTGATTCATTTTTTTAATTATAACGAACACAATTTTAGTGATTTACTTAACTTAATTTTCGGTTAAACTGTTTGAAAATTAATTAAGAGGAAGAGTTAAACCTAACGTAACTTCAATATAAAATAATATTTAAATTGATGTTCTGAACTTTCGAGAATAGGATTTGTAATTCGGACTAGTATTCTCATCTTGAGTGTAGTTTTCACAACGTTTCTCTCGATTTATAAATAACAGGGACGTGTCCAGGGCGATGAAAACAAAGTTTACAGTCTCACTTATGGCGTTTGATGTGGTTTCAAGTAAGGGTCACATTATGCAACCTAACACCTTCGTAGGCGGCTGGAAAGTAAACACCAAAATATGCTAAAGAGTGTAGTGATCTTCTGTGCAATCAGGTGACCGCTGACAAACCCTGTAAGGAAATAAAAAAGGTTTGAGATCAGAAAAACTGCTACGAATTTGTAGTTTTCTCCCATTGACCCGCTTTTCCACCGACATGAACCCTCTGGACTACTCGGTTTTGTCAGACGTTGAGAACATCACCATGGCCTTTCACAACAACAAAACCAACCTGGTCGCTACTATCCATCGGCGCTTGTTGAAAACGCATTCTGCCACTTCCGAACATGTATCGAAAGGATTATTGAGGCTGAAGTCGGCTACATTGAATATATGTCAGTGCTATTACATAATCAAAGTATCTGAATTGATTTTTCTATGAAATGTTTTAATTGGTTGAAGCAAATGGGTAAACGTTAATCTCAAATAAATCGCTAGAAACGCATGTGTGGAAATATAGGATGTAATAACGTCAAGCCTTCGTGGAGAGAAAGAAAATCTTTTTATATCAGTTTATCGTTGGTATGAGTGCAGACGTGGTGCGCGCGTCGACGTGGAAATCTAAAAGAGTGAATGTTACCGCGAGACTCTACACGAGCGTTGCATCATTATGATTAAGTTGAAAAAAATTAGTAAAAAAATTGATTAGCTAAGTATGCTCAGCCCAATAAGAAAACTCTCTAAATACAATCGTTTCAACTTCAGTGGATCCGGATTGTGATATCATGCACGAGTAGTTGTGTTCGTCTAAAAAAATAGAAAAGACCAAGAATCAACAACAACCAGGGGATTACGAGCAGTGATAAACGGCAAGATAATACAACATGATAAAATAACTAATATGTAAAAATCTTGTGCAACGTATAAATAAAGAATTTTGGTGTTGTGTATTTTTTTGAGTAATCACGGGTAGAACCCATGTGTAAATGTATGCATTAACAAACAAAAACATGTGCGAGCCTTTATGTAACCTTTAACAGTTACAGATAGGCTGCTATGATATATAAATAATAATAATAATAATAATAATAATAATAATAATAATAATTTTAGATAGAGAATGTTAGTGTTCATGTATTAAAACCAATTAGAGTGTGGAAAGTTTCTGTGTATTCTCAATCCCCAAAAAAAGTTATTAAAAGTAAAATGTGCAGCTAACACAATATTTTTGTTAAATAACAAACATTTCAAGTTTTACCCTGGAAAAGTCATTACAAATTCGTTATAAGATAGGTGTGGCTACAATAGAGGTTTGTCCAGATAGCCTGATGTCAATTTCATATGATTTTTTTTTAATTTTTATTTTTATTGCGGACTATTATCCTCATCTTTTCTTTGTTGTTTCACGGCGTTTCGGCCAATTATTCGTTTGGCCTACGTCAGGTGGTAACTGCGATAGAATAGAAACTCCGAATCTCCTAACTGCAAATACAAGTAAAACATGGTTTATTTCAAATTGATTTATTACTTTTCAAAGTATTATAGAGTTCTGAAATGATGCGTCTGTGAATTCCTGTAAGATATTATACCGGCTGTATAAGCTTAAATGTGTCAGAGAATGCAACGATTTTTACAGAAATGGCAAGTGTATAAAACCCTTAAAATTCGTTTAATTAGCATTTTTATTCAGTTACATCTTTTACAACATTTTCGAAATTATCAGCGCCTTAAAAATAAAATTACTTATTCAATCAATCATGAAAATACATAGCATTTATGCGGTCCATACAGTTATGGCAAGTTTAGGCCATGCTGAATAAATCTTACACCGTGATTTCTCAAAATTAAAAAAACATTAGAAAGAGTATTATTTATGGACATGTTGATAGCTGTACCTGATACGTTTTCACAGAGCATCGATTCAAATCTCATAAGATGTACGTGTCACCCTGAAGAAAATATTAATTAAATACAGTGCATTAAATGTCAAAGAACTTAAATGATTGCCCATGAAGTTTGACTACTGATGTTTATAAAACATTAAATTTAATCGGTTTGTTGCGAGAATAAATTAATTAAAAGCACAAGCAAAGAGGTTTATAGCATTTGGATTCCTCGACTTACTGTGTTATTATAACAACGTTTCGGTCCATCTTAACTTCATTTCTTTTTAGTGCATCTTATAGGACTCGGGAAACTTTCTGTCGAACTCGGGAATCGGTATAGAATTTCAGACTAAGAACTTTATTTCATCGGTTAATTTCTATGTGCTCGTACGATCAACCATGACATAGATATAGAAATAATTCGCAACTTTACTCTTATTAATTGAACATTCCACATTTAGAAAACTGTCACTAAGAACAGAATTTCTCATATACCTTATCCGTTACGCCACAGCCTCAATAATCCAAACAAGACAAATTATCAATGATCATCTAAAGAAAGAAGCTGATAGAAGCTGCGTATTTTGCATTAGAGAAAAAAACAGAGAAGGTTTTCAAAATAATATTCATGCTATCTCACTGAATTTTCAGAAAAGTAGTTCGGCACAAAATTTTTGAATGATATAATTACTTTCGTCTTTTGATCGCAATAAACAATTAGGGTGCACATTAAATACACATATGACTTTATATTCGTCTACATCGAATGCATTTTATCATATTTCTAAACACGTTTCCTGTCATAGCGTTATATAAGCCGTGACATTTCACATTGTATATTATTTTTAACTGTTTAATGTATTGTAAAGTTGGTGCAATTCGGTAATGCAGGTGATATAATATAACCCGTTACACGTATAAGCTTTCTGAAATTTATTTAAGAGCACATGGAAACCCTATATCTTTTGATGCCATGTTTTTAATGATAGCTGAATATTGTAGCAATTTTTAATTTCTATTGTGTTTAATAAATGTCAGATGTTTAATTTCATTCGAATTATTACACATATATGCGTACAGCTTGTAAATTGGCTCTTGCTTCCACATTTATTAGCGCTGAGGGTTTTCCTCAAGCATAATGACCGTCGCTCTATTGGAGAGAAATGTCAATAATATGCAAAACTATAGCAAAACACTCCATCGGGAATTAAGCGAGGTTAACATATTGTTGACATAAAAGTCGGGTTACATATAATCACGCGGTAACCGGATTAAAATGAGAATATTGATGTATATAAACTTATTAAATCTTAATGAATATTAGCGTATAGTATTACGTGTAACTACATAAGTGACCGTATTATACAATGATCTAGATCTCGATTTATAGAATCAAAATATGTTTTACTGTTATTGTTATTATCATGAAATTTATAAAATGTAAGTCATATATTTGACACAGGAGAAGATCTCTGTTCGTTTTGATAACATACGAAATTTCTTCAAGAATATAATATACCTGCCATTATTGATGTAATCCAGGGTTTTTAATATGCAGACGTGTTTATGTTTTTATTGTGGGTATATCCTTATTCGTGGGCGTAGTCATTATCATTTCTCTTGCAGGCTAGCCGTTTTCGTCCATTAAAAAAAAACGAAAACGATGGTCGTTCTGACATTTTAAAGAGAGGTATTAGAAACAAAGAAGAAAAACTCCAATTGCGCGATTATGAGAGAGAGAGAGAGAAAGTAGGGAAAGTAAAACAAAACAATCGCGATAAAGTATGAACAAATAGTTATATTTCACAACAATGTACACTATAGATGTTCTCCACCCGCCGTAGATAGGTAAAAGAGCTACGTCTTTGTCTGCTGATCCCTGTTGGCGACAGGCAAAGAGAACCAGAATCTCTGTTTTAAGATAAGTGATTTCTAAACTTTCACTCTTGTCTCGACGCCACCCATATGTGCATCCTGGTTACTATCTTAAAGGCTATTTTTTATTTGTTCTCTATGTTATATTAAAAGTCCATTTTAGTTTTAAGTTCACAGTATATGGTTGAATAGATTAAACTTTAATTGTGTGTATTTATATGCAAACTAGTCGATAATAATTTACATAGAGCGGAAAGAAAATATCATATGAAATAATATGATGCACGCTAAAATCAGTGTATTATTGTCTAAAGATGTGTCATGTCACATTTGATTAAATGCTTGTCGGAGCACTAGTTTCACAGGTAAAATTATTTTAACAGAAACAAAAAAAATCCGATTCCTTCTCTAAATAATTTCTCTGTGAGATGCTCAACAAGACTATAATGTCTGATGTATACCCACAGCTATACTCGTTTCTGCCAAACTTTAAAAACTTGTCTTTTGTTCGTACGTGTGGTTAGCAACAAAAAAAACCATTGGGATCACTTCTTCTCAGATGATAGCATGGCCATCAGCAAATCAAATATCAAGACTTATTTTCATAAAGCGTCTACATAACTAAAAAAAACAACAACAATGTTTTATTCCATTAATCAGTTTTGGCATATTATTGCAATATATTGTAGGGCATAATCACGTTAACAAATCTGTTCCTGCTGGATCACTGAAATTAAGCAACGTTGAACCTGGTGACCATTTGGGACTTGCAGTTACTTTATGTGTTCTCCGCTTATCTCGGCATTGTTCCCAGTTCTTCCTGGTTTCTCCTTGCTACTGGACTTAAACAGTGGCGGTTCAGGAAGGGTGTAGTTTGAGATTGCGCAACCCTTGCCTTATAATCACACACGTGGCTGCCTCTACATGGGATACCCTTTGTCTTAGGAGACTGAACGGACACATCAATCATTTAAAAACTAATTAAAACTATACAAGGTTAGTTAGATACTAAATTGCCATCCGGAAACAACAGTTATTTCTCTTTTAAGAAACATCGCTCCTGTAATATAAAGACTTAAAAATGTGAGAGTATCACATAAAAGTAAACATAAGTATATCTTCTCCTTAAATTAAAACAGCTTAATTTAGATGAAACATGCATGTTGTCATAATTGCATTTATTCAGAGACAGGAATCAATAATGTGTCGCTAAACTGACAATTGTGTGTGTTAAATTTTGATTTAAATCATAGTAAAACATAGAAACACAAGGAAAATATACATATTATAAACTTCAAAACAAAAACAATTTGACTTTACGTTTTCATTAATGTAGCAAGTATAGCAATTAAAATTAGCATATCATCTAAGAAATAGAAATTCACAAGCCAGGTTGTTAATGGACACCTTGGCATTTATAAATTGTTCAGCGAAATTCTCAATTAACCTCACACACACTCACATTGTAATAGTGAGGATATTTTAGTAATTACAAGATGGAGTCGTGCATTTGCTTATGTCTATTTTTAGTACACATATTTGTAAAAATAACAACCGTAAAAACCTGCATGACGGCAATCACTCCTATCCAAACAAACGTCATTTTTGTAGGTTTGCTTATGCTGTTAGAAAAATTTTCCCTTTCATCACATGCAATGACACATATAAATTATTATCCCGAATTTATTAATCATCGCAATTTTACGCATATTTGTGAACCTCACTGTCATTCAAACATCATTCCAAGATTTAAACGAGCCGGTTTCCGATGGTAAATACCATTATTTTATCTTCAGTCTTTTATTACTGTTTTTCTCACTGACTAAACGATGCTGTATTTTATTCAATCTGCTTGAATGATTTTGCAACTGCATTGTAATTGCTGAACACCTTTGAAGTAGAAATAATGTTTAATAGATAAACTTTTAAATGCCAATAGTGAGAAGCCTTAAATAACTTTCGTAAAAATTGTCCATAATACTTCACTTTCCAGCTTGTTTAAGTTTTTACTAGTTAAAGATATCCAAGAAGATGTTAAGGCGACAATGACTAAGAATAATATTATCATATATTACTAGATACAATGAAAATAATAATTTTAAAACAATTATAATCCGGTGTTATATTTTATGTGATAAAAATATAAGATAATTTTGTTGTTTCTGTTTTTATTTCTCTTCTGTAATTTTACAATTGTCAGGTAGAAAGATTGCCCAAGGCTAGAGCAGATTTGTTAGAAGACTCTTCCTTAAACGCATTGAAACTATCCGTATTTAGAGCTTTATTGTAAGTCTGTCAAGTGCAATGTTCATAGACAAACTGTGAAACAAATTTTCCACAGACACTACCAATATTTGTTAGCTGAAAGAAATTAATGTACTATTATTTGTTAGCTCAAAGAAATGAATGACTTGTTTTCCCGAAATATTCTTTTAATGCATCTAAAACCAAGATTTCATCTTTACATCATCAATGTTCTGATCCTCATCTGGCATGGCTCTCGTATTGGGGAGGCCGCATGTTTTGACAAGCTTCTGGGATTGACCTTTAATCCTAATCTTAAATGAAACACGTACATTAAATCTGTTGCCAAGGCCACTGGAAAAATGGTGGGATCCTTCTATCGATCCAGTAGATATCTCACTGCTGATGCAATTCTATATCAATATAAGAGCCATGTACGCCCAAGGACGTAGTACTGTTGCCACATCTTAGAAGGAGCTGCTAGAAAGGACTTGTTCCGCATTTGTAGAATTCAAAATAGACTTCGTAGTCTCGGAAGAACTGCATACATGTGGACTTGTCTTCCGTTTTCCTGCTGTCCAGCTGACTACAATATGGTTGTCTTCAAGTCCAACGTAAGCAATTCTTTATGAGCTGTTCCACTTAAGTTAATAAATTTACCTAATTTCCATAACTAACGATTACTATATTGTCCAGTTGACTGCTGTACACTTTTAATCCTTATCCCCGAGTGGTGATGCTTATGTAAAAAAAATGGTTTTCATTTGACTTGACGTTTTCTGCAGTGATACTGCAGAGTGTAATAACAATATATATATATATATATATATATATATATATATATATATATATATATATATATATATATATATACATATGGTTCGGCTGTATTCCTGTTGGGAATGTACACAGTATAATTATTAATATTATTGTAAATATATACAGCATTTATTGAATCAATTACGGTAAAACTGGATAGTTTTTTTCTTTATTATATCTGAATTTGATTTAATTTGACTTCATCAGTTATAACTCTACATTGTTTTGCCTCCTATAAATCTAAATGCCTTTCATGTACACATTAAACAATGCTTCAAGAAACTCTATAGATAGTTTGGAACTAGCTATTTTTTTAAAAATAAATGAACGTAAGTAATCAGCGAAAAAAATCATAAAAAAGTTTATCTGGCCGGAACAAACGTGTGGTTATCCAAAATTGCGGTTTGCCCATACACTTAATTTTGTAATTTCATTTAATCTGTGATAGTGAAATGATGAAACAGATTTGATTATTATGAGTATGTATATTGGTAACTTTTGTCATATCCGCTATTGACATTGTCGATCACGATCACTGACGATGACGGATGGCCTTGCTCTCTACAGCCTTAGTCATCTGCGATCGTGGCAATTGTTGCCGCTGTTAATGGCGGCCACTGTCTATCTCTCGCAAATACTGACCATTACCGGCGAAGATCAAAACGTAATCGTCTGTTTTCATCTGTTGGGATGTCTGAGATCAATTTGAAGTAGTAGGAGGTCAAAGACTTATTAATGCGTATTACTGTTAAATATACAAAGAAAGGGGAAACTTATTTCTTGTTCTCCTCCCCTCGAAATTAAAGCGTTGGTATAATTTGTATTTAGTGATATTTCCAAACCTGTGCTGTAAGAATAAAACATTTTTTTCAGTCACTGAATGTTAAAAATTCTCCAAACACTTATTATGTTAAATTAGTTAATAGATAATAAAATATACTGGAGCGAAATCGGAACTTTATATTTGATTGTTTAAACATCTAATAAATGGATATTGCTGTTTTTATGCAAGAAAGCAAAAACACAAAATATTTTTCTATGTTATAATCGCCGTATATTTATTAATACCCACTAATGCTTATTTTGTAGAATAAAGAAATCTCTTAAACATATACAAAACTGAAACTATGAATGACCAAAGTGTCATTATTTTATTAGGATTCTAATATATCTTATAATTTTATTAGTAAATAGTTATTTACAAAGGTAAAAATTTAGTTGACCGAGATATGACATGTTTTCTTATTTTAATAATGGACTTAAAGGAAGTCGTCGCCCATCCACCATAACGTAATAACTGCAATTTTAGCGCAATGTTTATTTTTAAATGATTCGATTTCAATCAGGAAAATGCAGGATATATAATAAACACCTATTAGAATAGCAACGAAAAACAAATCAAGAATTGAAAACATAACATATATAATGTATAGGAAATTATATAATATACTGAAAATTATAAATAAACAGGAAATTAATGTGACGTAAGGGAACTCCAATAAAGGGAACGATTTTGTTTTAGCGGTTTAATTTATTATCAAATAGATGTAGATTAAAAGAAATAGTAGAAATTCTCTCGAAATAAGAAAAAATGTTCTAATTAGCTTTATAGTTTAAGCCCGGCAATTATTCCAAAATCAGACATTAAACAAAATAATAGAATAACATTATATTTTTACATGATGTGAAAAATGTATCATATAGCGGAGACCTATTATGAGAACTATGACGAGCGATTTATTTTTCTGTTCGAATTCAACAGACTTCAAACTACGTGTATATGAAAGTAAAAAGATAACGCTGTATAATGAGTTAAAAAAAACAAAAAAATATCTAAACAAGTAAACGTATAAAATAGATTGCCTTTGGTAAAATGCATTTGCTGTGGATTTTTATTTTAATCCCAGTTATATCTTGACTATTCTAATAGATGCTCAATATAATGCGTGCATGTTTTTTCACTTTTCAGTTGCAAGGCAGACATAATTATTTATAGTAATTTAAATTTGAATTGAATTAGGTAAATTACTGACAGTTATAAAAATCTTGAAAGAAGAAAGAAGCGAGGCATATGATAGCTAATTAAAGATGTCATCATCTGATGCTATTGAAAGAAATAGAAGTTATCGACTGAAACCTATTACCCAGCTTTAAAGCAAGTTGAAGGCAGCGAAAAATAAATAGGCGGCGACGGCAACGGCAGCGTGGGCAATTAAGTAGAAAATGGCCACGATGGCAAAAACGAAAGGAACTCAATGTCAATCGAATAAACAGCGTACATCGTGTGTTTATTTATTTTTAGTATGTATTCTCGAATAGAAGGTGTATTGGCATTCCGGAATATTTCTCGAGATATATATTGTTGCATTACTTCCCCTGTTTTCTAAACGGTGATAGATGATGTGGCATCCCTGACAGAACATCTTCCGACCGATATTTTAACTGAAGAAATTTATCACATTCTTAGGCTAATTATTATTATTATTATTATTATTATTATTATTATTATTATTATTATTATTATTATTATAAGTAGTATTATCAGTAGTAGTAGCAGTAGTAGTATTTCGGCGTAAGAACGAAACATTTATGTAAAACAAAATACTTTTAAGAAGGTTAAACATACAATAGAAAGTAAACAGTTACAAAAAATTAATATGGAATATTTATTAAATAAAAGTAAGAATTGTACTGATTTTTATATAACATTTTAATAATAAATCAGTACAAATATTATAATATTACATATATATTATCATATATAATATCTGTTAGAAGATGTACCGTCGGGGAAGCCAAATAATCTATCATCGTTTAGAAAATTTAGAAAGTAATGCAACGATTAAGTGTCTCCAGAATTATGACCAAAGGCCGATTTATTGTGTTGTTGAAAGACGTGAGCCATTAATAAGGTAAACTATTCATATATGAGCGTTGTCTGTTTAGTTGATGTTACTCTTTTTCGAGTAAAATCTGTGTTTAAAACCTTAAAGCATATAAATATTACTTGATAACGTGAAGTGTATTGCCGGTTTTTTTTATAAGAAACTCTAGACTATGGAACATGTTCTTAATTCCTGCAAAGTCGCCCTTGAAAATGGCCAGCATATGTGGCGGTACAACAGGGTACTGGAGGAATTGGCCACAAAAATAAGTACTCAGATTAAGTCCGAAGGACCTAACATAAGCCACAAGTGTTTTGCAGAGGGAGGAAAAATATGGATCGGATCTAAACGTATAACTGGCTTATTACTGCTAAATAATCAAAGTATTATTGTAATTGATGATGACTGAATAGTCTCCGCAGATCTCGCTGGCTGTCAATGTAATTATCCAAAAATTATAAAAGAAAAAGTTTGAAGGGCAGACATTGTTCTCTCATAAAAGAACAAGGAAAAGACTCATCTTGATTGAATTGACAGTACCTTATGAGAGCCAGGTAGAAAAACAACATCAATACAAGAAAGAACGATATGAAGACCTAAAAAGAGAGCTGAACAGTGAAGGTTACGTTACAATCCTTTGAGCTGTCGAGATTGGAGCAAGAGGTTTCCTTGTAGGCTCTTTATATCGACTTTTAGGACAGCTTGGAATTAAAGGTCGAAAAAGGATTGCAGCTAGTAAAGGTCTCATGAACAATGTGCAATGTGGCTCTGGGTAAAAAGGACTCGCGCGCGGTAACACGTGTCCACAGTGCAGTTATCTCTGTGATTAGATTTATTTATTCATTTATTTAATGATTTTACTTTTTTGTTTAAGTTTTTATTTGTTTTATTTTTATTTATTTATTTTCTCTTTTCTGTTGTTCTCCTTTTTCTGATATGAGTGAATCTTAACTGTACGAACTTGTTAGACATAGCCTTTGAAAATTTAAACGTCACGCGCGCAAAACCGTTGTTCCGTTACCGAAAACGCTGACATATTTAACATTTTTATTGCCTGGAGCAGTTTATTCGAATGCAATTCAGATAATAAGGCTCACATCAGCGAGCAGGTCAGTACGCGAACAAGCCGTAACAAGGAAAAGGATAATCGTTATTAGATTTACCATACCTTATAAGAGCCGGGTAAAATAACACCATCAATAAAAGATAGTGAAACATGAAGAACTAAAAAGAGGGCTGACACGTGAAGGTTACGTTACAATCTTCGAGCTGTTAGAATTGGAACAAAAGGTTTCCTTGATGTCTCCCTATATCAATTTTCGAAGCAGCTTGGAATTAAAGACTGATAAGGTGTGGAAGCAAATAAACTATTCATACAGGCGATCAAGAATAAATGTGGCTCGCAACACCTCTTCTGTAGGAAAGAGATTGCCGGGAAGAGAAAGGGTGTCACCCTACTAAGCTACGAAGTCTATTTTGCACTTTTCAAGGCAGGATAAGCTGCCTCTAGCAGCTCCTTCTCAGATGTGGCAATAGTACTCCATCATTGGCCCTACCTGGATTTTATATAGGTAGAGATTTGCATCAGGAGTGAGATATCTACTAGAGCGGTAGAAGGATCCTACCATATTTCCAGTTACCATGGCAATGAATTTGATATGTGTGTTCTATTCCAGATCGGGTGAAAGGTCAAGCCCAGAATCTTTGCAAAACATGAAGCCTCCACAGACGAGAGCCATTCATTTACATTGATGCCACATGGGTATCAGAGTGTTGATTATGTAAAGATAGAAGCTTGGTTTTAGACGCATTAAAAGTAAAAGCCACCATTTTCCCCATTGTACTACTTGCTCAAGATCAGATGAGAAATAATCAGAGATCTTAGTCGTTTACGGCATTTGATGTGTTCCATTGATGGTAATGTCGTCAGCATAAATATCTACGAATGACGTAAGGATGTGATTTGGAAGATTATTGATGTAGATCAGGAAGAGAGTTGGGCCAAGGCTACCGAGAGAACAGGCCAATGAACATGACAGCGTGACGCTATTACACGATTAACATGTAGGTAAAGGCACGAAGATGCCCTAAGTTTCCGGTGTTGAAACACGTGGCCATACAAAATTTTTCGCCTTATATTGTGTCTGTTGAAATTATACTTATTCTTCCAAAGAAAAAAAAACGATTCTCCGTTTAGATTATTATTACAATTATCATAATTGCACATAATGGTAAGTGACTTGAAATTTTATTTCTATTGAGGAAGTCGTATATTTCATTTTATTTTTTTTTAATGGCAAAACAAACAATTTCATGAGAATATTTTTCAGCCCATTCTTTTAATAATAAATAAAACTTTTCATTCAGTATTTCCAAATATTTTAAAGTTAGAGGCATTTTTCACGACGGTTTTATTTTTATTTTTGTTGATTTGTTTTGCTTTACTAAAACGATCGAGGAATTCAATATTTTAGTACAGGGCGTAATTTATTTCTTTGAAATATATTTAAAACTTAAAAGTGTTTGTTTATTTTATAACATTTTCTCTGTAAATAATTTACATGACTGAAATAAGAAATGAAATAGAAAGTTCTTTATTCTCTCCTGCGACAATAGGAACACAAATTCATCTTAAGAATTCATTAAATAATTAGTTTTAATTAAAGTTTTGAAACGAACTAAAAATAAAGTGTGCATAAAATTTTAGTTATCACATTTTCTGTTTATCTTATAAATAAATGTCCGCACCGTGCTGAAATTATAACGTAATTTGGAAAGCCATTCTTCACAGAAGGGGGAGGTCTTTTCAACTATTCTGCACTTTCACCTAACATTTTAATGAAAAGAAAGATACCATAACAATTTTATTCAACTTGAAAATCCTATCTGCACTTTCACCTAACATTTTAATGAAAAGAAAGATACCATAACAATTTTATTCAACTTGAAAATCCTATCTAAAATACAGCACGGTTCGTACACTGCACAAATACCATTACTATTATCATTATTATCATTATTATTATTATTATTATTATTATTATTATTATTATTATTATTATTATTATTATTAATATTATTACAACTACTATTATTACTACAACAATAATAAAAAGGTACTTCACGGGAAATGTGGACCCTCCGTAAATGGGGTTTAATTTAATGATTGCTCCCTAAAAAGCGCATGCACAAAAGGTCTTCATTAGTTTATTTAATCACGGAAACTTTTTGAGGGTACTATTTGAGTCAGGTAAAAGGACAAAAGCATTATTTGAATATGTATGAAAAAAATAGATGTATAAGAAAAATATTAGTGTGGAAAATAATATATAATAATAAAAATAAATTAAAACAAAATGAAAATAAAATAAAAACGAGCACGAAATACAAGTATGAATAAAATTTAATCATCGAAATAAAAAAAATTGAAAAAAATTAAATGCATGCTCAATTACAAAAAGGCGCATGAGATATATACGAAGAAACCGAAAAAAAGACCCTCAGAAATCAGCCATTACATTTAAACCGGATAACGCAGAGCCCACGTTCTCCGTGACGTGCCAAAACTACTGTTGATGATATCGACTGGCGCCACACCAACTAGTTGTGAAGGGTAAGAGAGGATGGAAAGTCCGAGGTGGGAGAGTACTTACCAGACCTCCATTGGAAGTGTGTAGTTAAAAGCTGTTACCTTGGGGAGGCGTTTTGCCACCCAAACCGCAGGAAACATCAATGGCTGGTGCCAACGAGAAATTAATCAACTGCACGAGTGATCAACAGGTTGAGAATATTAGAAATCTGGGGAGACTTGTTGTCACTCGGTCTCCAGCGAATACCCTAGGTTACTGCCAGTGGGCGATCACTGGTGATGGCCTGTGAGACACACCTTGTGAGTGAAATAATAATAATGATAATAATGTTCCCACCCAAATTTACCACTACCCTGATTAAATATCGTAGATGTTTACTATATTTTCGTAGTGTTTAACCCATGTTCACATTATGGTTCACATTAAGGTATGATTGTTTTATAGTTGTTATGTGAACTTCATTTCCATATTTATGTATTCTGCACAGATATGAAAATGAAGACTATAGTGGAGTATAGGATTTCTAACCATGTAACTGATGAAAATATGCTACACATTTTGATGAAAAACATGGGTAAAACTGATCATAGAACAGAAAACCAAAACTTAAAATATAATTGTTGTATAAAAAGTAATCTATATAATTATAAAACTCAAATGACCTTGTAACGAGTTATGTAACCCACTTTTTCGGTTTACAACATCCGGTTGCACATGCGCACATAAACATTAACCCATAACAAGGTAAACAAATAAACACAAATCGCTTCTTTTGCAGATTTTGCCCTGCGCACTGAAATAGTAAAGTTATTATTTCGAAATTATTATTTAACATGGGAAGAGCGGGGGTGTTTTGCAACTATTCTTTATTACAACTATACTGTCGCTATTTTCGTACAACTAAACAACTTTAACCCGTTGACAAACATAAGAACAATTGTAGTAAAGCCAATACTACTACTACTACTACTACTACTCTCTATCCGTCCCTTTTCCTTCTTTCCTTCTTTTCTTTTTATGTTCTGTTTACATTTCTAGATACAAAATAGTTGTGTGAGAACGGCGAATTTGTTGACACATTTACTAATCTGTTTCAATATTAACTTTATTTTATTTTATTTATTAAGGTTTTATTTTTTTTGCTTCATGTTTTATTATTTTATTTTTAAATTTTAGGTTTCTATAACTTGGTTGAAGGATTTCGATATGGGTTTTTCATTCTATATTTCTCATCGGTAGGGTCATGTGCGTTTTTGCTGCTAAATGACTTTCGTCGGCGTTGGATTCGTAGGAAAATCACGTTTAATTTTCTATTTTTGAGCAATTATTCGGAAAAATAGGTAACTTTACACGATTTTCTTTTCTTGTTTGAGTGATCCTTCCGTGATTTTTTTCATTTTAATTGTTGTGGTGGCAACCACTTATTTGCATATGCGAATAACATAACACTATAAATGGCAAACCTAGGTTTGCCTTGGTGGGTCTTACTCAAATGCCACCGGAAGTGACGCGTAAGAGCGTACATGTCCTCCCACCAAGACTCTCTGACTCGACACCGTCATTTGTACATATTGTAAATATATCTTTTCTTTAATACACTTATTATTGCGTCATCTTGTGGTTTGCGTCTTCATTGTATTTCCTTACTAATTATTGTTCAACCTTGCAACCACAACAGTTGGCGACGAGATATGAAGCGTCAAATATAACAGTTTGATGAAGAACTATTTTTAAAAAAAGTACAACGCAAAGGTTGACCATTTTTTCAAGGAATGCAAAGTGTTGACGAGCAAACGGATTTTACGCTAAAGAGAAGTTTCAACTCAAGTGAAAAAAAAAAACTCTAACGTGGCAAAAGCGACAATTTACGCCGTTTTCTGGAAATCCGACTTGCAAACGAATGTAAAAGTGAATTTTTGTTTGTCGCTACACGACAAATCTTACTAAAGGACCAACTTGCAAACGAAAAGCGAACTTTGTTCTGTCGCAAAAATGACAGGTCAGACCCGTATTACGAAAAGCAAGGAAGTAACCTACGAAAAAAGTTCACCAGTGGATTCTAATTACTGTTCTCCATAAACAAAACAACAACTAAAGGATTTTTTAATTAATGTTTTGGTTGACGTCGGTACTAAAAGGAAATACCACAGCTAAAACTAAAATTCAAGGAAAGGATTTTTTTCTTGAAGTTGTCACTGAATAACGGATAATATAGTGAAACGTCACGGAAAAAAAGGTAATCTCAATTTAAGAGGTATTTTAATTACTAAAATACTAGAGAAAAAAACTCAAAGAACTAAATGTACTGCATACATTTATTCAATTGTGACTCGATTAAAAACAAAAAAAAAACAAATTTTATTTTGTGAAAAGAGTTACTTATTAGTAAGTGCCTAAAAACGGAAAGTCCATTCCATGTCGTGATTCCAGATAAACCTGTTTTATTTTTTTTTTTTGCAGCGTGACTCGCAAAAAAATATATTATTGCAAGCAGCGATATTATTATTGAAAACAGGAGCTTACAGCAATTTGTTTTTTTGTTGTAACCCAAACCGGTGTATATGTTACATGGTACAATATTTTTTTTAGCTACACACTAAGAAAAAAAACATGGAAGACTAATCAAACATGTTCATGCAATTTTTACAAGCACAGGCTGAGCGGGATGAACGCAGACAAGCTACACAACACGAGATTTTGCAAACACAAGCTTCACAAAACGAGATTTTGCAAACACAAATACAGGCACAGGCTGACCGCGAGGAAAAGAGAGAGGACAGATTATTGAAATGGCAGTAGGAACAAGAAGAAAAGCAGAAAATGGCGCAATTAAAGCAGAAAAAACTGCAATTGGAATAGGAAGAAAGGCATAAGAAACTACAATTGGAATATGAAGAAAGATAAGAGGAACGTTTTGCTAAAACACTGGAACTACTAAAGAGTATTCGAGAAAATGTCGATAGTGTTAATTTCTCCCATACAACTATTTTTAATAGCATGGACACATTTCATTATGTGCCTGAGGGAGAGAAGAATTTTGAAGCATACTACACAAGATACGAGGATGTTTTTCAACTGGACTGTAAAAATTGGCCAAATAGTCAGAAAGTGAGCCTCTTACTCAAAAAATTGGGTACATCAGAACACAGCAAATTAGTAGATTACATATTACCTAAAAAAACTGCGGAATTAGAGTTCATGGAAGCTGTAAAATTACTAAAAGAATTATTTAATCCAAATATATCTCTTTTTCATAAAAGATGGCTGTGCATGAATCTAAGAAAGATGGACAACCAAGATTATTTGACATACGCATCAGTTGTCAATAAAAACTGCGATAATTTTAAGCTTGCAGAACTAACGGTAGAAGATTTTAAATGTCTAATCTTCGCTCAAGGGTTAGTTTCCACGAAAAATGCAGAAATACGCAGACGAGTGTTGTCTAAGCTGGAATCTGAGCAAGATTTAACCCTCCAGAAACTAGCAGAGGACTGTGAAATGGCCATTACACTTAAAAAGGATTCAAAAAATATAGAAGAATCCGGAGTGGCATATGTAAGAAAAGTAAGAAAACCATACGCACCAACCAAGAACTTTTCAAAGAAAAGCAATGGAACGGGATATTCCAAAAATAATAACCATAAATATAGTACACAATATAACAAGCCTCTTCCTAGATATAACTGTAAGAGATGTGCAGAAAAGCATTGGGAATCAGATTGTCCTGATAAGAAGAAAAAATGCTACATTTGTAAGAAGGTGGGACACAAAAGCGATTGCTGCAGATATAAAGATTACACCAGAAAGAGAGTACAGCAAACAAAATCAAATACAAAATTAGACAAAGCCTAATGTTAACAAATTCCTAATGAACCGCCCCCTTAAGTAAACACTTCATCAAATCTCCTCACTAATGTAATGTACTTGCAATTACCCTTATCCCTGAGTGGCTTCCGGGCCTTGATAAGTGGTGATCTCTGTGTAAAAAAAAAAAAAAAAAAAAGGTCGGCGAAAATACGTAAAAGTGGAAATATTTAAAACATCAATAAAGTTACAACTCGACTCCGGCTCCGATGTTTCTATAATAAACCTGAATACGTGGAAAAAGTTGGGAAAACCGGCCATGATGAAAACTAGTAAAGCAGCCCGGACGGTAACTGGTGGTGGTATAAAATTTGAAGGAGAAGGTGTCCTCCCGATAAAATTGAAAGGGATTTCGAAGAAATTAAAAATATTCGTACTAAAAAATAGTGAAAATCTGTTTGGAATAGATTTAATTGAGAAATTCGGACTATGGGATAAGCCAATCAATACATTCTGTAAAAAATTAGAATGTTCTTCTCCAACAACAGTAAATATAAAAGCCGATTTAAAAGAATTATTTCCTGAGGCATTCACGACTAACTAAGGTCACTGCAATAAATTCAAGGCCTCGTTTGAACTTAAAGAAAACGCCAGCCCGATTTTTAGAAAAAAGCGAAATGTTCCGTTCGCTGGGTTGGAAAAATTGATAAAGAATTAAATAGATTGGAACAGACGAGAATTCTATCAAAAATAGAACACAGCGAGTGGGCAGCCCCCACCGTATACGTAAAGAAAAAGAATGACGAAGTTAGAGTGTGCGCAGATTTTTCGACCGGGGTCAACTCCCTATAAAAAGATCACCATTACCCCCTACCAAGCCCAGAGGAAATATTCACGACGTTGAATGGGGGTAATATCTTCTCCATGATAGACTTGAGCGACGCGTATTTGCAAATACCGGTCGAGGAGAATTGCTCAAAAATACTATGCATCAATACGCATAAGGGATTATACAAATACAACCGATTGCCTTTTGGCATCAAAGTAGCGCCTGCCATATTTCAGCAAGCGATGGGCACCATGCTAAGTGGTATTGAGTGCGCATGTGCATACCTGGACGACATTGTTGTCAGGAGCAAATCCCTAGAAGAACATAAGGAACATTTGAAACAAGTATTTACTCGAATACAAGAATTCGGCTTTAAAGTAAAAGAAAGTAAATGTGACTTTTGTATGAGCGAGATTAAGTATCTTGGACACATAATAAACAAACATGGACGACGTCCAGACCCAGACAGATCTGCGGCAATAAAAAATATGCCAGCACCCGATAATGTAACAACCTTGCAGAGTTACTTAGGACTCGCAAATTATTACCAAGCTTTTATTGAAGGAATGCATAACTTGCGAGCCCCCTTAAATAACCTGCTTTAATAGGATACACCGTGGAACTGGACGCAAGAATGTCAAACCGCTTTTGACAAAATAAAGAGCGCACTAACATCCGAATTATTCTTAACGCACTTTTACACAAACTTAAAAATAGTCGTCGATAGTGACGCTAGCTCCTACGGCTTAGGAGCATGCATTCAACATATTATGCCGAATGGGTCTAGAAAACCAATAGCGCACGCTTCGAGAACGCTGATACCAGCCGAAAGGGCATATTCACAAATCGAAAAACAAGCGTTGAGCATAATCGTTGCCGTGACTACATTTCACCGATATTTATATGGTAGACAATTCATACTTGAAACCAACCATAAACCGTTAGTCACGGTCTATGCATCAAAAAAAGGATTGCCGGTATACACCGCAAATAGATTGCTGCGCTGGGGTACAATACTACTTAATTACGATTTCCAGCTACAACATCTAGCATCAAAAAAGATTTGCCATGCGGATGGACTGTCAAGACTGATACCACAGAAACACAATCTGGAAGAATCAGTCATTGCAGCAATTCGGACAAATGTTGAAGTAAAAAATATGGTAGCAAACATAATTAAGGAACTACCCGTAACTTTGTCGGACATTAAAAGGGAAGCCGAGAAAGACGAATATATAAAGGACATAAAAGAGAAAATTATAACGGACACAAAGGTGCAGGAAGTTTTCTCCATATGTGACGGTGTGTTACTGTACAGCGAGAGAGTGGTAATACCCAAAACATTGCAGAATAGGGTGTTAAGAGATTTCCACACAGGACATCCGGAGATAAATCGAATGAAGTCGTTAATGAGAAGCTACGTGTACTGGCGTAACATGGACACTGACATAGCGACAACAATTGATAAATGTAAAGGATGCCAGTTAGCGGCAAAATCTCCACCTATAGTACACAAACCTTGGCCGAAAACCGACCAACCATGGTCAAGAATCCACATGGACTTCGCTGGTCCAGTAGGTGAAAACTATTATTTAATTGTAGTGGATAGTTTCACAAAATGGCCGGAGGTAATGCGTTGCAAGAATCCAACAACGAACAACTCAATATGGTTCCTACACGAGTTGTTTGCAAGATTCGGTGTACCAGACACACTGGTCACTGACAACGGAACGCAGTTCACATCCGCAGAGTTTAAGGAATTTTGCGACACGTTCCGAGTGAAGCACATCACGACTCCGCCGTATCATCCAAGGTCGAACGGCCTCGCGGAAAGGTTCGTGGACACGCTAAAACGAGCGTTAAAGAAATCCATTGGAACACCAACAGAAAAAGCTTTGCAACAATTCTTGCAAGTATATAGGATTACACCACAATCTAGTACACCATCAAACATATCACCAGCTGATCTAATGTTTGCCAGACAGGTAAAATCAGCGTTTGACAAACTATTCCCAAGGCAGGCAATTATCCGAAACACTACACACACGGGGAGAAAGAAATATAACTCGGGAGATCGAGTATATTTTAAGTGCTACAGAAATAACACATCTTACTGGGAATGTGGAGTAGTGGATAAACGCATTGGTGATTGTACATACATGATTAAATGTCCACAGAATATACATAAAAGGCACCTAAATCAGATAAAAAAACGTCATATCCAAGATGATGATGATACGACAACAGTCGAAGAGGAGGACACCATAGATATCATATACGAATCTTTTAATTTGGAACCGCCTCAAAATGCACCTGAACCCCGAAGATCAGGTAGGAAAAGAAAAGTGAATGAACCATTAATGGTAAACCCAAAAAGAAAAAGATATTGAAATCTGTGTGACTTCAAATCTTGGGAGGGGGGGGTGTTGTGGTGGCAACCACTTATTTGCATATGCGAATAACATAACACTATAAATGGAAAGTCTAGGTTGGCCTTGGTGGGTCTTACTCAAATGCCACCGGAAGTGACGCCGAAGAGCGTACATGTCCTCCCACCAAGACTCTCTGACTCGACACCGTCATTTGTACATATTGTAAATATACCTTTTCTTTAATACACTTATCATTGCGTTATCTTGTTGTTTGCGTCTTCATTGTATTTCCTTACTAATTATTGTTCAACCTTGCAACCACAATATTAATATACTTTCAAAGAAATGTTTCTGTTATGCCAAAGAAAAAAAACTATTTTCTTTACGTCACAAGTGTCATGCTCATACATGAATTCCATAGCTAATATATCATACTGACCGAACGGGTCACGGGTAGTCTAGTAGGTATTTTAATATTTAAACATATAAATTTGTGGGGAAATCCAGCTCCCTAATAAGGGGCACGCGGGATAGGGACAAGAATAAACATTGTTCTTGTCATGAAAGTTTTCTCCTCCAACGGCCGAGGAGAAAAAAGGTAAATTGTAGCATCGAAACAGATACTATATTGTGATATTGTCCTGAAGACAAATAATTGTTTGTGTTTCATGTTTCTTTGTTTGTTCCCTAAATTCATAATTCAGTTGTGCCAGTATTATATTTATATTGCTTTAAAATATTTTATATTGAATAAAGTTCAGTTTCATTATTAATCGAATTGGATGTTTTCTTTCCTTTTTAACATGTTTTAATGTTCTTTTGAACAATGCCGTCATATAGTATCGACAGATACAGTTCGAAAAATTTTACTAAATTGCCTGCAGGCGTTTTCAGTTAACAGGCCTTCAATATCTCGGTGGCCGGGATTGGGCCCAGGATGGACCTTTGAGTGACTGCAGCATCATTACTGAGAGCTTCTGATTTCTGCCCATCAATCATTACTCCTATGAACCTATCAGACAGAAATGATTACATAGTTGAGAAGACATTTCCAGCTATATCATAGCTGGAGATCTTGTGAAGTAGATCTTTATGCAATTGCCCTATGGAGGAAGCCTCCATCGAGAGTTTCGCTAATCCTATTAGATATAGCTCTAAGTACCCTGCTGTAGATTTAGCAGAACTGAAACCATATTGCATGTCACTAAGAAGGTTATTTTTGCTGGGATGGTTGACTACTTCTATCTTTAACGCAACTTCCAGCAACTTACTCATGACGCACAGGAGACTTATTGGCCTGTATTTAGAGGGAAATGAACGATCACATGAATTCTTAAATACAATGCATACTGATGAGGGTTTTAAGGTGTTGGAAAGCATTTCTCTTTAAGTGAACGGTTAAATAACTTTATAAGTGTGGGCACTAGTTCTGATTGAATTTATCTCTGTATTGATGTATCTATTGCTGTAATCAGTTTATTAATTTCTTTATGGATATACATTTTTTTATGTTAAATATATAGATATATTTTTAATTTATATATATATATATATATATTAATTTAATTGTTCTTGTTATAATTATTGTTATTATAATAATAATAATAATAATAATAATAATAATAATAATAATAATAATAATTATTATTATTATTTTCGATATGAGCTCGTCTTTACGAATATGTCAGACGTAGGCTTAGAACGTTGAATCGCATGCGCAAAGCCGTTGACCGTAACAGGAATCGCTTAATTATTAAATGTCATTATTGCTATCGTATTGAGCAGTTTATTCAAAAGCAATTCAGATAATTTGGCGTCACATCAATGAGTGTGGGCCGATACGCGAACAAGCCGTAGAGAGGAATTCCCCGAACCGGTTCGTATTCTCTCCTGATGACAGGGTATTATCTACAAGATGAAATACATCCGCAAAAACCATACTATATATGCAAGTTTACGAGTTAATTAACTAAGAAATGCATGGAAATGCCACCAAATAAATCTATAAACATCATTCAGTAAAAACAATATAAGATGAGGTAGGTCATAGAAACGCCTGTTTTTTCTCTTGACAGCCGACATTAACGTTATTCGAAATGGATTACCTCACAAATAAAAACAACTGATAAACATCACTATATACAAGTCTATAAGTGAAGCTATTGTTTAAACACTACATCTTCTTTTATTCGCTTGCTTCATGGTGAGATCGTGCTAGTGTTCTGATTGTATTTTTTATCTTTCTAGATTTATGACGTAGTGATTTACCTGACATCAACTTGTTTTTTTTTTTTTTATCGAACGATATGGGTAAATGCTCTAAACTGATATGATTATAACCTTGTTTAGATCTGGAGAAGACAATCAAATTAAACGGAATGCAATAAGACGATGGCAAGGGTGCGGTTGGTATTAACGCGTATTAGTCTTGATGGGTAAATATTAAAATTTAGCACTCAGACAAATGAACTATGGCAGTCTTATCAGTTACCTTGGACTAATGTAGCAATGGTCCCGATATTACGTAGGGGCGTAAAAGTATATATTTGAACAGCGTTAAATGTTCCCCATCCTACTCAAAATATAACTATTCTGAAGAAATCACGTCAATCAGATAAACTTTTAGATATTTAAACAATGAAAACAAAAACGATTAATGACAACACGCATTAAGCATTACCATTTTTAATTATGCCGGGAGCCTCTGTGTATATTCCCGTAATGCGCTGTTTTAGGGGTAAATCGACTTATATTATTAATATAGAGATATTATTTTTTTATCCTGAAGTATTTGGGTTCTGCCTCTCTTGAATTACTATGCGTTCATTATCATAAACCTATTATTATGTGTTATTAACAATGAATCAAATGATGGATTAGATTCCAGACGATGTAAGAGAAACCTGGTCTGTATATCATCCTGATATAATCTATAATATAAATCTCACTTGTCTGTTTAAATGTATGTATGTGTGTATATATGTATGCATGTATATATGTATGTATATATGTGTGTGCGTGTATGTCTGCCTAAAACCTTCGATAGAGGCGACATATTTTCACGACGTCTATATCCATTTAAACTCGGCAATTAGGACGAAAAATATCGAAACATTGGTTAATTTACTCGCACTCAACTGGAGACTTTTCTACAGCTAGAGGTCACTTTTTCTCCGATATTTTCGAAAGTCATCCCCCACTTTTCGATTGTCTAGCCTAAATTTAAACGTCTGCCACTCCCGGTTTTGCAATGAACGCAACGACAAAGACGTCACGTTTTTCTTTCTTTTTTTTTTCACGGTACGAGTTGAAACCTGCCTGTCTAATACCACTCTGTTATTGCTCACCACACACCTCTAAACACGCGGGAAACGCCGGGCATCCAGGCTAGTCTATTATATACATCTCACCTGTCTGTTTAAATATATGTATAATTGTATGTATATATTTTTGTATGTTTGTTTGTATGTCTCGCAAAACCTTTTAACAGGGGAGACGGATCCTGACAAACTCGAAAACATTTTGAAGCTAGACATCTCGGACGACAGTTATCGAAAAATTCACCAAAAACATTAATTTCTGGCCAGTTTTGTACAAGGAGGAGTGTTTTTTTGCGAGCCATTTTTGCAAGTCATCATATCGGTTTGATTGACTTTGCCTGATTTTAATGTTCCGAACTTCCGGTCTAAACACACGGGCAACGCCGGGCACCCAGGCTAATATAAAAAGTAAATTACAAGGTTGATGAGACATGAAATTAGTACACAAATTTTACCCGAATATGTACGCATTAGATATGAGCACTTTTATGACATATCAGTTTTTGATCATTTATTTTCTAAACACGATAGCAACTATGCAACATATTTAACTATATATTTTTATTTGAAAGGAATAGGCATATTACATATTTATAAAATTATTAGCTGATTATTTATTTCATGATAGCTAATTAAATTAATTTAATGTGTCACCTTTGGAAGCAAACAGGAAAATACATAAAGAGATATGTTATTTTTTATTACCTGGTGTGTATTATTTCTACAGACATTGTTTTGTTGGTTTTAATTTAAATTCATCTCTAAATTATGCGCTACTCTTCTCTATAACTAAAATAATGTCCGCAAGACTTAACGACATGGAAGTAGTAATAACGATATAAAAATATACATGTTTAGTTCAATCAAGAGCAATAAATAAAATGTTTAGTTGTGTGATAAGCCCACCATACGAACACACTCTTTAATTGGCTTCGCGATGCAGCACATAGTAATTGACAGATTATTGTTGACATAATGTGTTTTCATTTTACTATTGATTTCCAAAGCACTTTTTTTCAAAATAACAATTAATTACAACCTTTAAATTGTATGCAATTTAATTTTACTCTGTTACGAAATCAAAGTGGGAGACCTGTGGGCAGTTTTTTTCTTATTTGCCTCTTATTGAGAATCATTTTGTAAGAGAAACAAAGGTAGGTAAATTGGCTATGCCATACAATAAATATGACGCCATCTCTGTGAGTTTGTAGAAAGGGAAATTAAGGGTGTTCCTGAAGATATAAACTTTTATTATTGTCTATGATTTTCTTAGCGGCATGATGAAGTGTGTACGAGCGTGAACAAATTAAATAGCATTATAAGCACATTTTTCAAAGGTTTGCATGAGAAAATAATCTTATTTAAAACGACTACTTATCGGATGTTTAAATTGCAAGGCTTAAAATGTTGTTTTATTATGTCTCAGATTTCATATATATATATATATATATATATATATATATATATATATATATATATATACAACACAGACACATACATACACATACAAATACACAGACATATATATGTATATACATGTGTGTGTTTGTTTCGTATTATTTGTATATGAGAGTCTGATTCCGCCTCTATACACTTGGATTGTCGTATCAGTCGCACGCTTAGAATTATTTTTATTATTCCAGTTAGAATTATTGTTATTATTCCAGTTAGAATTATTGTTATTATTCCAGTTAGAATTATTTTTATTATTCCAGTTAGAATTATTTTTATTATTCCAGTTAGAATTATTTTTCATATTCCAATTAGAATTATTGTTATTATTCCAGTTAGAATTATTTTTTATTATTCCAGTTAGAATTATTTTTATTATTCCAGTTAGTAGCATTGTTATTATTCCAGTTAGAATTATTTTTTATTATTCCAGTTAGAATTATTGTTATTATTCCAGTTAGAATTATTTTTAATATTTCAGTTAGAATTATTGTTATTATTCCAGTTAGAATTATTGTTATTATTCCAGATCGCTACTCAACTAGCTCAGCATTATTCCCTGAATCAAACACATTAAGAGAATAGAAAAACATAATAGCTTGAACTCATATGGCCTTCCGCAATATTCATATTCTCACATGCAAAAGTTTAATTATATAATGCAACATTTCAGAGAAAGCACATTCTCCATCAACAAACAAGCTACTTCTTCATTACTTTGTAGACTTTGCCGAGCAAATATTTTAAAGTACAAGCACATCGCTAGTGTAAAAGAAACGTAAATTGTTAAGAATGTAAACGAATGGAATACAATTGTTTTTTCGAAATTGTACAGAATTCATTGCAATGATCAACGATGTACATCCTTCTTTGCTATGCTTTAAGGCGACCGCGTTCTGTCCAATTTGATTATATAAATTTAGTCAACTTCAAAATAATGATGTTTAGATTTAATGAATTGTCTAGATTTCAATGCATTTCCGAGATAAGTGCGAACCGCAGGTGTGCGCTTACCTCTTCATTAATTAGCCGATTGTCGGCGAGAACAAGTGAAGAGAAACTTTCCAGGATAAAGATAAATATAATGCGTCACCAACAGAAAGACAATTACGCTCGTGACAAGGAAATACTTAAACGCAACGTGTGGATATTGCAAAATATATAACATAATCAAAAACTATTCATATATAGCACGACGAAGGCCCGGCTGCTTCCAGCTAGGAAGACCGTAGTGTTCACAAGTGCGTAAGAGTAATTCTAGATGGTTCAGATTCTAACACCCACGAAAAGCTAATGGCGTGGCCCCGGCCACTTTTACAATGGCAGGGTTGATGAGGAATTCCCGTAGTTCCTGTCTTAAGGGTAGTTGACATCGAATATTTTTAATGAAAGAAAACGTTCAGTGTGTATGACTCAAACCCACCAGGATGTATATGCGCTACGGGCTGAATTCCGGGTGGGGCGGTAGTTTGTCGAACTGCTCCTACTGCTTGCTGTTCACTGAAAAAGATTACATCAATTTGGTATCCCTCAGTTGTAGTAATTCAGAAGAGGAAAAGCGGCGAATAATCGACACTGCCATATGTTTTATTTCGTTTTAAAGATTAATTATTAACATGATTCTGATCACAAATAAACTGTTATTTATATGAAATTCTCAACAAGGGGGAAAATGAAACAAAATTATAAGCCATATTTTTTCGATCGGTAATCTACCCCAAAGTAACTCAAGCGGCGCTTTTTTTTACGATCATCTCCCTTCTCTTATTTTCGGTCTGTCAATGAACGGGAATCGTTTTGCACGGGGTGGGCGCAGATTGTAACTGCTAATTCCAAACTGCCAACAACAACTAACAAGAAAAACTGACCCTACCTCGCTCTGCGGCTCCTTTTACAGGAAGGGGTGGGTAAAGTTTGGATGTCCCATTCAAACAAACTTTTTTTCATTACGCCATACTCTGCTTCGCCGTGATTGGTTAATTTGTCATATAATTTATGAATATTATTTAGGTGATTTGCCGAACAGACAAAACTTTTCAATTATCTGGTTCTTTTACAAACCAAATCCAAACCTTTACATTTAAAGTCACTTCAATAAAAACAAAATTCTCTCCACAAAACAATAAGATAAATGTTCTCCAAATTGATTATCCTCATGTATTTTGTATCTGTGATCAATCCGTTTTTAACCAGCAATGGCATCTCATGGTACTATAGGATCGCTGACATAAATAAAAGCTACAATACTGCTCTCCTTCGCCTCCCTCTATGTGAAAATTTTCATCCATCATAGACAGTTGTGTAACATTCGCCTTCTTAGCTCAACGTGCTTACAGAGGTAATGGTTGCGTCTAAATTCTCCACATGCCTCCCGTCCGTACTTGACCTGTCATTGATCGATCTTGCATTTCATTTGGTCCCCGATAATCCACATCGACCGATGCCCCCTCGCTCATCAACATTTACTGGTTAGGACATGATATCTCTCCGACTACTTGCAAAAGAACCAAAATCTATGCAGCATGCACTAATCATGTTAAAGTTATATATATATATATATATATATATATATATATATATATATATATATATATATATATATGCAAAAGGGTTATATATGTCCTAGTATATAGTTCACTATGAATGAAAATGTTCAGTTCAAGTCTAGGGCGACCACTCTCCTTCTACTTCGTTTTTTTTTTTAATATTATATTCCCTTGAACCATTGTCTTTTTTGGTACGAGGTTAAACCTTTACTAAAAAGTGGTTTATCAAAAAGTTCCCTAATACGGGTATTCAGTTCATGTCTCTGCGAGAAAAAATACATGCAATCCGTCTATCTTTAATTCATCTCCAGTCCTTGATGCTCAAAGTACTTTCTTTCACTTGGATAGCATCAGCGTCTTCACCTACTTTTGCTGGGTTATATCGGTTTCAGGTGAGTTTTGATGAGAGTAATCCTTGCAATAGATACAGTTAACCCTAAGGCGTTTCGTATTATCAAGTCTTCTCACTCACGTTCTCACACATCACATCAGCGCCATCAACATCGCAATTAGATCCGTTATCATGCTTATCCAACTCCACGAACCACTACCTTATAAAAGCTGCCACATAACCCATTAACATATTTAATTTTTAACTTAGTTTGCGATTTTCATGAATTTACACGACTTTACATTCGGGTCAACATCTACTAACATCTTGCTGGTTCATTAAGATAAATTTATCCCTAACCACGTTGAAAGCTATATATTCCGTTTCTATTAGTTATCTAGCCACCACACCGAAATTAGATTTGCCCAACTAGTAGGGGGCCGGTAAGGTTATGACCTGATATTCTTCGTATCGGCTCTTCCAATCCCAGAGAGTTACATTCGCAAACACCAGTATGTTCTTATTGTCTAGTTGCGCCCTACATCCGAGCGTTTTATAGTACTCCCTAAGTTTTTCGTCCGGCCTCATTGCCAGTTAAAGGCGGGACGCTAGTTTCCACCTTATCCCTAATGTCCTAACGCCAGCGCATCCAGTTGCGCCTCGATATGTTCAGTCCATATAAGTACAGATTGTTCTTTCTGTCTTAACCGGCTTAACATATGCAGTATTTGGAAGTGTTTCTGTAAGAACACATCCTTCCCGAGAATTCTGTCTCAAAATTACTGGAAACGTTTCATATTTCCTCATGCCGGTCTTGTAATTGGCCAATTATAGTATTAATACTTTATCGATACATTTTCGATTCCACCCTTGTAACATTTTATATTGAAAACCTCTCCTGATTTACTTGGACCAGGGTCGTCTGTCCATTTGTCAAATCTTCATAGTTTAATTTATTATGTGTATTATTCGACGACCACACCGAACAGAGTTCCTAAGACTTTGCCTTTGATTGGAATTACCGCCCTTTTTGGTCTGCTTTCCAACCTTTCAACCTCCCTCTATAATTATGTAATCAAGCCTACCGGTGTGGTAATAACCGCAACACGTCCTCAAGAGGTTTAATACTCGGGCTTATCCATCTACATATTTATAGGCACTAGCTAAGTGCTGTCTAACCTCATCGAACATCGATTCCATCTCGATATTCTCTTATCAATCTCTCGCAACATTCAAGAGCACTAAATCAGATCACTGACCGGTTTCACTCCGTGAGTATAACTTCACTGATTTTCTTTAAGATGGCGCCTTTCCCACTCACATAGTCCGCGTCATACATACGAGCTCTATTAGGTGCACTAGCATGACCAGGTCCATATCCGTATCGACATGGAGAAATCAGTCCATTAATTTTATATGTTACCTTTCCATATCAATAATTGACAGTCAATTTAATTTCCCACCTTAATTTACAACTAACAGTTTTACAACTTCCAAATTATTTTCCATTCATATCTTCATCAATAGTCTTTCACCTAAGGAGAGTGAGGTAAATATGGTACTCCCATAGCAGCAGAGGTTTTCAACAATCCGTGACTGTTAGGGTTTAGTTCCACATCCCTCAAAGACAAATCCTGATTAGTATTGTGGAAGTCAATTCGCCCCTTATAAAATTCCCGTTATTATACGCACCATCGGGTCCCGCCTCATCACGTGCTGGCACCTCATCACAATATTCAAATTCGAGATCGATTTACATGGAACCGGTCCACTCGCAACATAAAGGTGTCGACATCCAACCCTTCTCTTTCTTGTCGCAAATATGACTGTTGTAAGATAATCGGGCTGACAGCTATCTGTCTCGTCCATTCCGGATTTACGAGCATATAACCCCTTCTCTATTCGTTGGAAGTTGGTCCCAAAGGGATATTTTAAGAAATAACAGTATGACCGAGAGAATTCGAGCGTCTACCAATTCGAGAGAAGAATCTTTTGGAGTAGAAAGCTTACCGGCATCCTGGGATCTCTAAAGTGTGGGGTGAGATTTGGTTGCCTATCTGTCGTTTCTGTGATATTTACGTCGAGGAGGTATTAGTTCTTTGGGTTCGTCCGAGCACTGTTCATTAAAGTATTTGTAAAACAGGAGCAATTATGTCATGTTTCGGCGATTGGACAGGGGTTTGAGTTTAAGTGACAGTTTGGGACCTCTTACGTTGGAGACTTTTTAAACTCTATCTAAAAGCGAGAGACTAGTGACAGTTGTGACAATAATACTTAATGCATGGACGAACTGTGGTTTTGTAGAGAGGCATGTTACTCTCAGGTGTGAGTAACCTTCTAGCAAGGTAGAGAGCGCCCACATTTCTCGCAGCAGCCCAGGAATTGCCTTAATGGATTTGCTCCTATTCATGCTGTTTGTAAAAGGTAAGCCATTGAGCACGAGGGAAGTGTATATTTAGCCATGCTAATCAATGTCTGAAAAGGTTTCTTATTATTATTATAGGAAATAAGCTTAGTTTTAGCGGCATTGAACGTTACGTTCCACTTTCTGCTCAATTTCACTTCAAACTTGAGGTGTTCTTCTAGAGTCTTTGCCATTTCCATTAGATATGTATTAGGAGCAGGCATGTGCAAGCGCGAAACTGTCGGTTAAAAAAGATAGATGCTAATTAATTCCTTTATTATCAAGAATATCGGGAAATTGGCGATGTGATTCCGGGGTTAAAATTTCAATAAAATTGTTCGGCGTAGGAAATCTTCGATAGGAAATTTACTAAATTAATACGCATACATTATCTTAGTAATTTGATTAATCAGGGTGGGTTCGCTGTGTCAATACTTCAACGCCAACAGACTAAAAAAGGCGATGTAGGAGCGAATTTTTCAGTCACCTTACTGAGTAGCCAACCGGTTGAAAACGCTAAATTAAAACTCTCTGATTTGAAAAAAAATGGAATACTTTACTCTCTGTTCTCGCCCTCCGTTCACATTCCCCTCGTGACTAGTTGGACATTTCGTGTCGTGTTAAGTAAATTCTCGAGAATTCTTACACATAGGTGTTTGGTAAGGAAACGACAGATATGTATATATATATATATATATATATATATATATATATATATATATATCATATATGCAGGAATAAAGTGACTGCTGCAAGTGAGAGAGCAAGTAAAGGATACGTTTGCAAATATGTGTGCGTTGATGCAGTGCAGTATATTTTCAAACTAAACCCAATTATGCTTTATTGTTGTTCTACTTTGTTCAGTGGTACATCGTTCATTACTGCGCAAGCAACTTACGATTAATTCTCTTAGCGATAGGACTAATTGTCGCAGTTTGATTTATAGATTTTAATAGTTTACTTTGTAATTTACTACATTGATTAGTCTACTACGAAATTTGATCGCCATTTATTTCAGCCTTATCATTCTCGAACCCTGTACTATATTTTTGTGCTTAATACAGTATTTTCTATATATAAAACGAACTGGAGATTTATTTGTGGATTCTGAGATGCTGTTTAATATTTGTTTAAAGACCGGGATGGTCGACTTGATTAATTTTTAGTAAGTAAGACTGGAGTATATCAATTTTTTTGTTCTTTTTGCAGAATTATATTTTTCAAAGAGGAATAAATGATAATTTTCGTCCAAACATGTCCTGGTGAAGTACAAGCAAGGTACACCCACTGTATAACGCTGGTTATTCTGTTGAGAAGAATAGCCATTGAATTTTTTAAGTTGGAATGTCACATCAAGGAGCCTGTCGTTACATTTGGGCGTTCCTTGACTAGGAATCACCAGAAGTTGAATTTGCACACAGAGAACACCTCTGAAGTCTTTATCGTGTTATAGTATTCATTTATCCAGTGTTTGTTAAAAAGCGTAGTGCCATCAGCAAATATACTCATCTCAGATATATATCTATCAGCGAAGTCATTTAAGAATATCAGAAATAATAAAATCCAAGGATTAGCCCCTGTGGGGCACCCGCATTGATATCATGTACTTCCACTAACTACAACTTGAATTCCTCTTTTATCTAAGAAAGATTTGATTATGGTATATGCTTCCAATAATAGAATATGGTCAAATTTTAATGTGTAAACCATCATGCGTAATCCTGTCTAAAGCCTAACATATGTCTAAGACTACCGTCGTAGCCTCCCCTGCCTAATCCAGTGCGTGGTATATACATTTAATCGAACGGGCTTGCCATATGTATATTGTCGCTCTAAAAGAATTATATTATATACAATGCGGCAAACTAATTATTGATTGATTAAGCACTGGAGTAATTCATAGGACCATCAGCTCCAAGAGTGCTATTCTCACGCCTTTGTTCTAAACGAGATGTTTCTGCGCCTATCACTAGGTAGTTAGGATTAATTATTTTAGTATGAAGTATATCATCTTTATAACAAACACAACAGCAGCAGCAACAACAACAACAACAACAATAATAATAATAATAATAATAATAATTATGATGCTAGGGGTCATAACGAAATGCCAACAAAAATAGCTTAACGAGATTGACGAGACAATTTTTCTTACCAATTTTGCAATGTTAAGATCGGCAACATTGTTAAGATATACAGTCAGAGAAATTGACTTGATGTGTCAATATAAAATAAACTAAAAACATCATAAATTTACACTACGACTGACTAAATTAACTGCCTTGATAGAAAAGATACCGAAATAGAAACTAACCCCAACAACTGCAGGTTTATAGCGTACAAATTTATTGTGTAATAAATACCAGTATCACTACTGAGAGAACAGATTTATCACTCTCTTAATAACCATAGACTACTTTAAAAAACTGGTTGAGTGCTAAAAAGAAAATATAAACTAGAAATGCAAATACATAACCAGAATGTTCTGCCACGATATTCGCACGTAATTTGGTATTGTACAGTAAGCTCTGATAGATGTGAGAATGGGAAAACCGAATACAACCAAATGTGCAGGACGATGGCACCTAGAGATATTTGGGAGTTATAAAAACAGATACAATCTTACAACAAAAAAATGAAATAAAAAATTGGAAATTGAATACCTTACAATGCAAAACATATCCGAGAAAGCAATCTATACAGTAGAGCCCTAATAGAAATCACGAGGTCTGGGTGATTATTAACATACACCGGATCGTTTATACGATGGACTTCTTTTTATCGCTCAGACTTCAGAGAACATCAGCGGTTGTTGTCAGTAAGCAATCTATGATGATGACTTTTTTCAGAAATGATAATAATAATAATAATAATAATAATAATAATAATTATTATTATTATTATTATTATTATTATTATTATTATTATTCATTTTAATATTATTAATATAACTTACTATACAATCCATCTCATTGGTAATTAATTAATAAATGGTAAAATTGCACCTAAAGTAATACTTCTCGTTAGAATATGTTGTCATCAAGAACATACATTTGATAAAAACATCGGTTGATTAAATATTTTATACATAGCAATATTTCAATGTACATTGTTATTAACACACATTATGTAAGATAGTAATTTAACTGTTACAGTAATATCATAGCAATCATTCAATTAACGTTTGGTTCAATGAATCTTTTTTCCTTTCTATTATAATCAGAGCGAGTTCCTTTAGCTATGTTTTATAAGTAAACATTTTAACTGCTCTAATTTAGCCGCAAGTTACAATTAACTTACGAAGTGGTTCATCACTTGTATAAATTTTATTAATATTTCACCAACTGTCAGTGCTTTCACTCTTGTTACATCATTTTCTTATCTTTATGAATAGTCCAATTACTAAAGAGATCGTATTAAAAATCATCCATTCTATAGAAATTTTGATCATCGGATAAATAACTACCTCCTGTAGTTGGAACGCAAAAGAGATGAATAATCAATAAAACATCCCGAGAGACATTGATATGGAAGGTTTTTTTTTCTGCATTACCTCGATTTTTAGAATACTTTCGCATTGGTTATGTTATTTTGTCAACGTTTCGGTCAATTTAATATTCAATCCTCTTGAGGTGTCTCTTGTCTTATTTGGGTATGTTTAGGTCAAATTCAGCCATTATTGTGTCGAACTCGGATACATGCACGAAATTTCAAAGGAAATTATTTATTTAATCCACCGTGTAAGCATAATTTCTTTCTGTATATCAGTTCTAAGTAATTAGCATTTGTATTTCTGAGTATTGTCTCTTTTAATTTCACAGTAAACTGGTTTTGCAAACTTGAATTTTTTATCTTAATTCGAAAATGTTATCGAAATTTATTAAATGACACATTGTGTCACATTATCCTCTGTAAAAGTTCTGCATCAGTTTCTCAAATCCATAATTAATGAGAGAGGATAAATCATTTCAAATCCATAATTAAAGAGAGAATAAATCGTTAGTAAGCGAACTATATGTAGACCGGTTAATGTTTTACAGCGTTTTCATCCCATTTAAGCTTATTAAAAACTAATTCGTAAAATCTAAATGCTGCTAATTACTCGGAGACAATTGTTGAAAACCAACTGTCACTTAATAAGAGATGTGTAAAGATAATATGACTTCAAACCTTTACGTACTCGAATTAATACATATTGGACCATGTAGATTAAATAGGATTTAAATTCGATATATATATATATATATATATATATATATATATATAGCAGTTTCGGTGATTTTCGAGATATTATTTGGATTAATTTGAACCTAGGGATTAATTTTCTGGTCTGAAGCATTATTTATATTACAATATCAGACGACCCTCGTGAATTAAATAAAAACGTTAATACGTAATTCTGTGCAGCTTCCAGAGTTAACATACCCTTTCCCCCCTCTCTTAGCTATATTCTTCCTGGTCGTTTACGCGCAATATTTTTTTAACTCCCACATCACTCTTTATAAACCATAATTTTCCCAATTTCAATTATATATATGTATATATATATATATATATATATATATATATATATATATGTATATATATATTTTTTTTTTTTTTTTTATTCAATTTTCACCCCAAACAAGGCACAGTGCCACTTTGAAGCAGGGGGCTACTATTAGGGAATTAATTAGCGGGGTCATTATGAAGGGAGAAGAGTAGAAAGATGTTTGTTAACATTACACTTGAACTTCTGCATATCATTGCAGTTGGGAAAGCAGAATCCCGGAAGGGAGTTCCAAAGACCCGCAGTTCTGGGGAAGAAACTATTGGAGTAAAAGGCTTTCTTGCACCTAGGGATCTCCACTGTAAAGGGATGAGACTTAGTAGCTTGTCGGGTTTGTCGGGGGTAGTTACGTCGGGGAGGTACAAGTGTTTGCAGTTCGTCAGAGCATTCACCATTAAAGTATTTGTAGAACAGGCAGAGGGATGCAACATCTCGTCGATGGGACAGAGGTTGAAGCCCAGATGACAGTTCAGGACCTATCAGGTTTGCGACTCTTTTTTGAACCCTGTCCAGGAGCGAGAGACAAGCAGCAGATGCACCAGCCCAGATGTGACAACAGTACTCCATACATGGGCGAATGGTTGCCTTATAGAGGTATAGGATACTGGCAGGCGTAAGTAGTTTTCTAGCACGGTAGAGGGAGCCAACCTTCCTTGCAGCAGCCTTGGCAATGCTCTCAATGTATCTATTCCAGTTCATATTCCCTGTAAACGTTAGGCCGAGGAGTTTAAAAGAAGTACTTTCAGGCAATGTGTTCTTGGCCATTGCTATTGGTGGTAGAGAAGGTTTCTTGTAGTTATTGAAGGAAACAAGCTTAGTCTTAGCAGCATTGAATGAGACCAACCATTTTTGTCCCCATTCCACTACGGATTGGAGGTCATCCTCTAGTGTTTCTGCCATTTTCTTGGATATGTGTTCATTTGTTTTCCCCTCATATCTGTTATAGAGAGTGGTGTCATCGGCAAATATACCCATCTCCGAAACAATATTATCAGGGAGGTCGTTTATGAATATCAGGAACAATAGAGGTCCAAGGATAGACCCCTGAGGCACTCCCGCATTTATGTCATATTGTTTGGATGTACGTCCGTCGAGGACAACTTTGATTTTTCTATTACTTAAGAAGGATTTAATTACGTTATGAATTCTTCCAGTGATTCCATATGATCTAATTTTCCTTAGAAGACCATCGTGCCATACCCTGTCAAAAGCCTTAGATATATCAAGGGCCACCGCTCTACCCTCCCCTGTTTTATCCAATGAACGGTATATACGTTCAGAAACTACAGTTAAGATATCTGCTGTTGAACGGGCTTGCCTGAATCCATATTGTTTGTCAGTCAAGAGTTTAGCAGCTGTTAGGTGCTGGACTAGGGCTTTATTAACTAAGGACTCAAATATTTTGGCGAAAAGCGGGAGGAGGCTAATGGGGCGATAATTTAGTGGGTCAGTTCTTTCACCAGAATTCTTGAAGACTGGTACCACAGAGGCGGTTTTCCAGCAGTCGGGAAAACAAGATTCGTTAAGGCATTTATTGTAAAGTTTGGACAGAACTGGAGCAACCTCGGCAGAGCATTTTTTTAATAGCACAGCCGGGATGAGATCTGGTCCACATGCTTTAGAGGTGTCTAGGTTTTTTATAATAGCATGTACCTGAGAAGGGGTGATTTTCAAGTCGTCAAGTGTGGCGTCTGTTCGCAGAGGAAAATCAGGGAGTGAGTGGTGTACCGAGTTCAGTGTGGAGTTTGAGGCAAACCGACTGGCAAGCAGATTAGCCTTGTCAGTTGCCGTGCTAGCAACCTCATGATTGTTTGTTAGTGGGGGAATAATTGACTGTCCATTATTAACTACGCTGTTGTAGATTTTCCAAAAATCCCGGGTTCCTAATTTCTGTGCTTCGATGCGCTTTCTGGTGGTTTCAGAGTAATCTGACTTAGCTGTGTCTATCACTCTCTTACAATTATTTCTAGCTTCTATAAACTTCTGTTTATTTGAGCTGGACTTATGTCGGTATATATATATCGATAGCAACCTAAATAATATTAAACTTATTAATGTTCCAAAAGTACGGGGACACTAATTAAATTTATTTACGTTTAAAAACGATTAAAATTTTGGCACAACGAGGGAGAAAAAAAAACGGGAGAAAAAATTCAAAGTTCCCCAAAGAGAAACAATGCGTTTGATGTTTCTTTTTGCCGGCACAAAGAAGGTTGACGCACCGCAATAGAGACGACCTCCAAAATCTTTAAATGATTTTTGGAGTCCGCTCTATGTAGCACCTCGAACCAATCTATTTTATATCTCTCCGCACAGCACGGGTTGTCAACCAAATGCCGGCCAATAGCAGAGTCCAAGGCTACAGAAGGAGAGAGACCACCAGACCCCATCCTCCCTTGTCTGATCTTCGATGGAACATGCTGGTTTATACGACTCAAAAGTTGCAAGGACGTTCGCCAAACATAACCAGCATCGCACTGGCATCTAAACTGATATACTATATTACTATTTTGGATGTAAGGCAAACTATCCTTGCGAAAAGACGGAAAAGCAGGTCTTGTAGTATGTACCAAACGCAAGGACACCGAATTGAAGCAGTCGTAAATACTTCTTCGAATCTGTTTGGAAATTCTATTACTCTTTTCCCCAATCCACGGTAATTTCAAATAAACCGGGCATTTCAAGGGTCCAAACTTTTTAGGGAATTTAAAATCCGCAACCTTTTTGAAAATACAGTCATCAATAAGGTCAACAGGATAACCATTATTGATGAATATTTCCCTGAGCTTATCGAGTTCAACATCTAATCTGTTAGGCGAACAAATCATGAGGGCTCTATGTACCAAAGTATTAATTAAGCCGACCTTATGTGATTTGGTACAAAAGACAACCAGTTCACATATAGGCCAGTAAATGTCGGCTTTCGATAAATTGTAGTGAGAAAGCCCCACCCTTGAGGGTTCGACAAGAACGTCCAAGAAAGGAAGCGAATTGTCCTTCTCACTTTCCATAGTGAACTTAAGAGCCCCATGTAAAGAATTAAACCTATTAAAAAATATCGACGCTTCACTTTGCGATGGAAAAATAGCAAAAGTGTCGTCAACATATCTGAAATATGCAGTGGGTTTAGTTGTAGAATTAAACATAACGGATTCATAGTACTCGACGAAAATATCCGTTAAAGTTGTGGCCAACGGACTCCCCATTGAAACCCCGTCAACCTGACAGTACATAATATCACAAAAACTAAATTCCACGGATTTCGTACACATTAAAATGAGTTCAATAAGAATCTCTTTAGAAAACCGTTGAGCAGTCAGGCGAACATCATATAAAGCGTCGGTACATATGCGTATAGTCTCATCCAACGGTATGTTGGTAAAAAGACTAGAGACATCAAATGAGCACATGAAAGACGTCTCTGTATTTGAATCCAACCCACGTACACAATCAACGAACCGAAAAGAATCTGGGATACAATGCGTGGTGTATAACTTACGCACAGGTTGCAGAATTTCCACAAGCCACTGAGCACAAGGAATGTTGTGCTGAACCAACCATTGATAAAATAGGTCTCAGTGGAACACCTTGCTGATGGATTTTGGGGAGACCATACATTCTGGGACGTTGTGACCCATTAAATTAGCACTCTTTATTTTCGACACAATATTATTTAGGTTGCTATCGATTTTCTCCTGACGAGATGATAGCCGAAAGAGCTCTCGAGAAACTTTCGCCTATTACTTTTTTTAAAACTATATATAAATACTCTACCTCTAAACATTTATATATATATATTAGAGTATTACGTAATTAAACGTTGACAATTGCATTTTTTTAGTAAACATCAAAATTATAAAATTTCATTTGCTTACTGTTCTTTCCTCGAGAAGAAAAACATTTGTTGTAAACTTCATGAAATAAGGAAATAATATACATTATTTATTATGTATTTCTTGTTCGAACAGCAAATGTTATAAATCATGATTTGCAAGTATTTAAACTCTTTTCATATACTGATGCATTCTCCCTTTTATTAGGCATTTTCATTTCGATAGGATTATCGTATAAATTTAAGAATCAATATTATACCTATGATTTTCCGTACATTTTAAGATTTAAAAACGTATTCTATATCACAAGCACACACACGCATATATATATATATATACATATATATAGGAAATTTATTACTATGAGTCCAGAATGAGTTTACAAATTGTTTCAGCTAGAGGAAAATCCTCAAAGAGAGGAAAAATCCAACTAGCATCATCAGAATTCATAGATGGACATATATAGATATATATATATATATATAAGACAAAAAATAAGATAAATCTTATTGTAGTATAAAACGGACCTTTTCCAGACAGGAATAACAATGTTGCTCCGTGGTGGCCCTTTCTCACATATGCTAAAATTAAGTAATGTATGACTTCAATAATATAAGCGTGGTCAGAATGGGGGGCAGTTTTTCTGGTCAGTTTTAGAAAATCGACCGACCTACGAGGCGTATTTGCTTAAAATAAGTAATAGGCTGATTTTCTCACGTCTTATCGTACTACTGTGTATGAACTTTATTTATTTGATATTATAGCGGATTAACCATCTATCTCATTTTTTAAAGTAATTAACTGATTAATTAATTAAGCATGCGTGTCATATCGCTTTTCATTACATCCAGTTAATTAACCTCAGTCATTATTAGCATTCCAAAGAACAAGGCAGGCTACGGTTTAAGCTTACCTAACCAGAAAAAAATTACATGGCATTAAATAGCTAATTCAGTAATTAAAATTTTTACCGAGTTGTTTTCTTAATCTAATATCTAAAGAGCAGCATGTGTGTCTGTCTGTCTTCATATTTTCAAACTCAATCTCTACGGAAACTAAAAGTCGCAGGGGGGGGTGCAAGGGACTCAAATGATTGGATTTTTATAGGCGGATTTTTGGGAGGTTTTAGCCAATGAAAATAGGTTCTTAGAGGTGAAGAATAGCTTAAAATTAAAAAAATCGTGATATATTTTGTACATTCATCTTAGTTTATATTTTATTAGTTCATATACGTATCATGTTCTTGCAGTGGTCATGTCACCAGCTATGAATGCTACAGTTTTTTCTTTCGGTTTCGATACCACATAAATAATATCGCAGTATGAGTGTGTTATAGCTAGAGTGAAGCCAGGAAACATGTAAGCGTGCTTGATTTACTAAGTTATATATAATCAACGAACGAAAACATTAGGGACAAATTCATTCAAGTGTACTTGTTATAAATTGATGTAATTAACTGACTCTCCACCACCGTATTGACTCTAATTGCTGTAGATGTCTCTTTTGAAATTGCATAACAAACCACACCGAAGAGTCATAATATCAGATTGTGTATGCAGATAATTATCACGTACTTTACAATTTTATCAGTACTATTGTTATAAGAAAGAGTCTGGTGTCTTATTTTTATGATAAACTTCTCTGATAAATTAATATAACTAGATTATGATTACTTTTCAAAAGAAACGTATTTTGACTCAAACCTATATTTTGTCTACGTTTTTCAAATTGAGCGAAAAATAATATGGCCTAATTACATGTTAGTACAGTTCTTAATTTTACTATGTTTGATGTAAAGCGTTTTTAGATGAAATGCACATACTTTTACTTTACCCACTTTCAAACAGTGATTTTCCGACTACAAGTTTCAATTTTAAACTCGGAATACCATCTGTTTTGTTTTTTTAATTTAATGAACATGTCATTTTATTTGATGTTCTTTTGGTTGATTATTATGTATTCTGACTCTTAAGGGAATAGAAAATGAGCTAAAATACTGAATGTCCGAAAGCAAATATCGTTTCAACAGAGATAAAAGAATGGTTAATACTTAACTTTACCTTATTTTTCTTTCTGTTCTTAGTCTGACGTCATGAGATGTATTCGACATAGATACAGTATTTATATATTCAGTGGTAAAGCTACACTTTTCTAGAAGGTGCTTGTTCAAGCGTCAGTTTTTTTTTCATAGGCATTACCACATATCACGGTGAAGAGGCCACTCGAGTATAAGGGTTAAAGAGTCTACAGTAGAAATTGGACAATATAGTAATCGTTAGTAATAGAAATTCAGTAAATCTGTTAACAAGTTGGACGGCTCATCAAGAACTTCTTTGCGTTAGACTTGAAGACAACCATATTGTAGTCAGCTGGAAAGCATGAAAACGGAAGACAATTCCACAGGCGTGCAGTTCAAAGAAAGAAAATTTGTTCATAGAATCTATGTTTAGGTTTAGTCACAAATAAAGAGTGAGGGGAATTTTTTATAGCTAGACGAGTGTTTCTTGTGAAAGTTTGACAAGGGGGGACCGTAGACTGAAGCTCAGTCGAACACTTTCCATGAAAATAACAATACAGCAGAGACAAACTCGCAACATCTCTTCTGTAAAATAGAGGTTGCAGGGCAAAGAAAAGGTATCTCCTACGAGACTACGAATCTATTTTTAACTCTATCAAAGCAGGACAAGTTCTTTCTACCAGCTCCTGTCCAGATGTGGCAAGAGTATTTCATCCTTGCTCTTATATAGATAGAGAATTGCATCAGCAGTGAGCTATCTATTGGATCGATAGAAGGATTCCACCATTTTTCCAGCGGTCTTGGCAACAGATTTCATGTACGTTTCATTTAAGTTCAGGAGTAAATGTCACGCCCAGAAGCTTGTCACAACTTGAGGTATCCTGAAGACGAGAGCAATTCATTTCAACTGATGCCGGATGGGGAACAGAACGTTGATGATGTAAATATAAAAGCTTGATTTTAGTTGTATTAAAAGTTACCAGCCACTCCTTTCCCCATTGTACCACGTGCTCAAGATCAGAGGAGAGAGAATCGGAGAGAACTTGATCTTTTACTTACTTAGATGTGCTGCCATAGATATTAGTGTAATCAGCATAAATTTCTACAAATGATATATGGATGTGATTTGGAAAATCGTTAATGTAGATCAGTAAAAGAGTTGGGCCCAGGATGGACCCTCTTAGGGGCTCCAGCATTAATACTGTGAGCTTTTCATTTTTGCCCATCAACTACTACTCTTATGAACCTGTCAGAGAGAAATGATTTAATAATTTAGATGACATTTCCAGCTATACCATAGCTAGAGATCTTGTTAATTAAATCTTCATACCATATTCTATCAAAGGCCTTAGATATGTCAAAAGCAATTGCCCTAGAAAGGTTGCCCCCGTCAAGAGATTCGCTAATCCTATGAGATATAACTGTAAGCACATCCTTAGATCTAGCAGAACGAAAACCATATTGTATGTCACTAAGAAGGTTAGTGTTGCTGTGATGGTTGATTCATTCTCTATGTAACACAGATTCCAGCAACGTACTCATGACACACAGGAGATTTATTGGTAATATTCATTCAGTGGAAGTTTACTGAAGATTCTACTCAGTCATTGCTGACGGAACAAGATTATGTTGCCCCCATCGATTAAATTAAGGGTTCCGTTCCAAATTCCGAGACAGTTCGACGGAAAAATTCCCGACTTAAATAGGACTTACATGAAGAAACACGGAGGTTATATTGATTGGGGCGCTGTTAGAATAATATTGAAAATGAAAACAGTAATTCGAGGAATCCAAATAATACAAAAAACAGAATCGTTTAAAGTTTAGGGATAACTCAATTACATTCGGCAGTGTATTTAATGGTCGGCATTTTTATACAATTTGGCTTATATTCGTTCAATCATTATTGGAAAATGATGTTGGCTCCGATTTTATATCCAATCTGGTCCCATTCCCAATGACTGTTTCCTATTCAATTATCAACACGAATTTATTGTCAGCTGTTTAATTTAAATATACGTCGATGTAATACAACCGAATATATATATATATATATATATATATATATATATATAAGTGAGCGTGTTTGTGTATCTGTGTGTCTGTCTGTGTGTCTATGTACATTTTCCAACGCAATAACGCTTTTTTCGCCGATATTTTTGAAAGTCGGCCTACAGACGCGAATTTTGCTATAAAGACTAATGATATTTGGGAAAATCTTTGTAATCCGTATTTGGCCAGAAATTTGGCTTTGAAGCGGTCAAAATTTAACTATTTGACATTGGAGAACTCTACCAAACTCATCCAACAATTTTGGGTCTAAACACTTGAAATTTTAGATATAGGTTCCGTGGACATGGATCCAACTTAATTACTTGAGTTAAGCCCAAAACAATAAATGTTAACGGATCATAATAGGGATCAAAATTTAAAAAAAATTAACCTATACGGTCTCTACAAAATTACTCAGACAATTTCTGGTCTAAATATTTGAAATTGAACATAAAGGGTATTCAGAGATAGCTTTTTTATTGGTTTGGGTCGAAAATTTTGTGTTACATATATATAAATATACATATGTATGTATGTTTGCATGTCTGCCCAACACTTTCGACAGAGGCGACGGATTTTCTCAAGATCAGTTCGACCATTCAGACGACAAATATCGAAATGTTGGCTAAAAACATCAATATCTTCACCTTAAACTTGGCACTTTTCTACAGGGGGCCGCTTTTTTCGCCGATATTTTTGAAAGTCGGCCTCTCCTTTCGATTATCTAGCCTTTATATTAAAAGTGTCTCTTCCGGTTTGGTTGTGGTCGTAACAGCAAAGATGTCAGGTTTATTCCCCGTTCTTTTCCTCCTTTGCGGTACGGGTTCGAGCCTGCCTTCCTACTACCACTTTTTTTTTGGGCTCAACATACACATCCAAACACCCGCGCAATGCCGGGCTGAAATTCTAATGATTGATACTTGCATAATATTTGCGTAAAAAGTTTATAGTAAACACAAAATTGTTTCCATATATATAATTATGTGTACGTATATGTTTTGGTTTAACAAATTTTGCCTATCAAATTCCTCCTAGAGTTTTTAGTCTACAAACATAAAACTTCATATATAAGGTATTTGAATCAATACAAAACTTCATATTTGGGTTTTAGCCCGGAAAAATCGGTGCAAAAGTGTGAAAATTAAAAAAAAAATGAAATTTGCCAGTGAAGGTCGAACGCCGGCATTACGAATGCATGAACTAGTAGCTATTGGTTCATGTTTTAATTTTTAGCCTTGCAGTAAACATGTTTTCCTAGTCCAGTCGTTGACGGTAGAGGCAAAATAAATCGTGAGCTGAACGTTTTGGTTTCGATTCTCGTTGGTAGCGCATGATTCTTTTTTTTATTCTGTTTACATCATTACTATATATTGCATCCAATCTATCTATCTATCTATCTATCTATCTATATATATATATGGTCGGATCATGTCATATGCCACTGATACTATGTAACCCAGTACTACCTGCCTCATGGTCGGTTCACCGGCGACAAAACTGGTTCCCCCACCAGACTTGTTTGGTGAGGAGGGCAGCTAGTCTTCCTGAAGGATTAAAAACAAGACCTTTCAAAGGGCGAATGAACCCTTTTTCGAGGACAATGGGCAATTAGCACCGTGTGTGTTTGTGTGTGTGTATGTGTGTGTTGGAGTTGAGAGGGCTCCCTAATCCGTGGTGAAGGCAACCTTTCTAGGAGAAGCAAATCTCTAATTTAAAAAACCATAAAGTACCCGCATTAAGCTGGTCTGCAGTTTAACTTGTTGCTGGCTATCTTGCTCTTTCTTGTTCCTGAATCTCAATATTTTGAACCGAGAGAGAGACTTAGCTGTTAAAATATATGTCTGTCTTTTCTCTAGGTAGTTAAGGAAGACTATTATACAGAAAGGCATTTCTTTACATATTCACACTTTTTAATATATACATATGCACATAACCTTATTAACAGTGCATATATATATATATATATATATATATATATATATATATATATCGACAGAGTAGTTTGTTACGCAAATATACACCAACAGACAATTTCACGTTTATATATATATATATATATATATATATATATATATATATATATATATATAAACGTGAAATTGTCTGTTGGTGCATATTTGCGTAACAAACTACTCTGTCGATTCTCAGTCTACAAACTCGAGATTTGACATAAGGAGTATTGAGATGTGGGAACATTTTTTTAATCTTTTTTCGGCCAGAATTTTAGCTGCTAACAAGTAAAAGTTCAACGATTTAATCTTTGAAAACTCTACCAAACTCCTCCGCTAATTTTGCGTCTAAAATCTTGAAATTAGTAATTTAAGTTACTAGGACATGGATCAAACTTTTTAACTTGAATTGAGCCCAATGCAATAAATGTTAAGGGATCAAAATCGGGTTCAAATTTGGAAACAATCCTCTACTCTCTGCAGTCTCTACTAAATTACTCAGCCATTTTTTTGTCTAAACATTTCAAATTTTACATAAAGTGCATTCAGACAGAAGGGAAGCTTTTAAGTGGGTTTGGCCGAAAATCTGGCCGCCAAGAGCTCAAAGTTTACAAGACATGACCTTTGACTCTTTCAATTATTTAGCGAATTTTGGGTCTAAGCATTTGAGATTTTACAGAAAGGATATTCAGACATGCAGCAAGCTGTTTAATCAGATTTGGGCCGAAAATTTGGTTGCTAAAAGGTTACAGTTCCAAGAGGACCTTCCCAGACCACCTTACCCCTCCGCTGATTTTGGGTTTAAACACTTGATATTTTAGATGTAGGCTACCTTGACATGAGTCAAACTTTAAATGCATATATAGATATGTACATAACATAATGAACAATATATAGGGCCTGAGCAAGGCAAGACTGAGCTGCTAGTATATAAATAAATAAATAAAAACCTCTCACATTTCGGAACTTTAATCCTGATCGTATTTTTATATTTCTCGCCATTTGAGTTTCGAATTTCAGCCTAGATCTTATATCTGACAGTCACACTGCTGAATTGTTGCAGATCAAATACTCGTCTGTGATTTAAATAAATAGCGAGAAACAAGACTGCACTTATAAAATAACATCAAAACGTGATGTGTTTTCTGGGAGCATTATACCTAGAATTTGTAAGAAGAGTGTAGAGAAAGGGGACGGCCGATGAGACAGGTCGGACAAAAGTGGAACGTCGTCATGCAGTGTTATAAATTGAGCGCTAATCTAAAACTTAGTAGACGTCATGCCCACTTTACATGGCGCAACGAACAAAATTTATTACTACAGGATTTATTTTTATTCTACAGAATTATTTTCTTACTGACATTTGAATAGCAGTGGCGTCAGGACAATGAGATGAAGAACATTACTTGCAACTAGTTCGTCAGTTGATACATTTACAGACAGAAACAACCAGGTTCGGGCTGACAGACACTGATGACACAGAAGAACACCTCTATTAGACCCTCCGATTACCACCAGTTGATCGAAGAATAAGGTTTCACGTCCCCATACTTCTCGAGAAGCACCAGATCCACAATCGTTGGAGATATACCAAAGCATTTAGGGAAAGGGAGATGGCAAAAAGGCATGTGATAAACATTGAACAATAGAACATGTACAGCCGTCCACTCCAACAGCTTCAGGTCGGCATATTCCTTCAAATGTAGAATCAGGAGGAACCATATCCGCGACAATAGAAAAAAAACGGAGAGAGTTGTGGAGACCATGGGTGATAGGAACTACCGTATTCGTTTTGATGACATCTGCAGGATCACACTATGCAAGATTCCCCGCAAGATTTAACCTGTCATGAATACGCCAGATTATTCGCCCGAACAACCATCTCCTCAATCATCTCTCAACGGCCAAGAATCATTATTCAAGATCATTATTCTCACAAATGTGAAGAACAACTCACAACCCCGCAAAACTTTCTCAACAACTGACCAAAAAACACCTGTGTTGCGGTGATAAATGTTCAGAATGGAAACGACCGATGAGACGAGTCGGAAAAATTGGAACACCTGTCATCATGCCGTATAATAAATTAAGCGCTACTCTCGGATTCGGTATAATAGAATTTTATAGTTTTCAAGGTAAAAGAGCTTCAAAGACTATATGGATATATTAGGTAAAGAAGAAAGTTGTGTTGTCTTGCAGGAGGCTCAAATTGGGGACATATATAACGAGAGTCATAAGACAGGCATAACGATAGTGATGATGAGGGAGAGAATACATTTATATATATTACATCATGACAACGACTGTGACCATTCTAGGATGTTTCATATTTATACGGCTGTGAGATATGATACAACAACAGTTCTTAAACACATATAGAGGAGAAGGAGATACTTCACTTATGATGATAGTAAGGAGGACCCATACTTTGGAAACGGTTACAATGTTCCTTATAAGATGATGATAAAACATATTTACTTTTTTGTTGTAAAGAATGAGGAGACGAGGCAAACAGTTACAAACATAGTTGGTTTCCTTATTTCTTCAATCGACTGATCGGTGATGTCAAGAATTCCAGCCTTTTTGCCTACATGGTTTACTCTTCTACTCTTCGCCTATAAGGGCTCCCACTCTCCAACTCTACCACCGTGTGTGATCTGCTCTGATTATCTCATACTTTTGACTCATCAACTCTAGACTGATCAACTGACTTCTAACTTCGAAGCCTTCGATTCCTATATTGAGAAATTTCCTTTGTTTATGATGTCAGAGGTGTGGTTTTCACACCTGACTAATTTTCACGTGGCTTTACATATGTTTGTCAAAACACACTTTAGGCAAGCAAGGGAATCCTCAATTCTAATATCAAACCTATCTTTAAACACCATTTTTTTTTAATTTGCATTGTTTATTCTTTTAACTGACATATTTAATATTAAAACTTCTAAAAGAATGGGCAATCGACTCTTTTCCGACATAAAAATATGTAACTATTTCTAATAGAATTAAAAATGGAATTAAATTCTAATATTCTATTTCTATTATTATCTTTAAATCTTGCTTACAGGGTTCGATTCGAGCCTTATCCTAATAACACTTTCACTTATCTAGTATGTCTTCTTACTTACATGAGAAGAGACTGCCCTTTCATGTAATAGTTGTTGCGAAAATTTTTATTTTCATTTAACATGATGGATTTTTCAAATGTGCTTTTGTTATTATACATTTACTTAATATATCCATTTAAACATCTTTTTTCGCTCTATCCATTAAATTACAATCGTTTATAAACGATTATGTCTCCTTTTCATAATGTTCAGTACAAGATGGAAAAAACAAATTCACACAAGAATTTTCGTATTTCAATCTCAGTTAGGCCAAAAAGTCGCTGAAACAGCTCGCGTTATCAACGAAATACTTGGCTTAGGAACTACTGCTGAACGCATAACACAATAACAGTTTACGAAATTTCGTGGAAGCGAGAGTATTCTTGACGATGATAAGCGTAGTGATCGGCCATCGCATTTTGTGCGCCGATCAATTAAGACTCTACTCCAAGTCAATCCACGCCATTCTATTCGAGAAATTGCTTCTAAATTAGACGTAACGTATACCATGATGTCTAGTCCCTCAAGGAAGATTTAAGAGAAAAAAATTAATAAATGAGTGTCTCACGAATTGAACGACAACCAAAGGAAACGACGTTAATATGTGTCATCTTCCCTTCTTTTATGCAACAACAACGACCGGTTCTTCGACAACATCCAGCATTAGTCAGCAGAATTACTCAATTCTCCTCCTCGACAATGGCCAACTCCACGTTGCTAAACAAGTCCTTCAGAAGTTGAATTATTTGGGCTACAAAATAGTGCCTCAGCCGCCATATTCTCAAAACTTTTACATGCCGACCATCACTTTTTCAAGCATCTCAATAACTATCTGCGTGAAAAATGTTTCAAAACCTAGACGATATCAAATACACCTTCAGCGCGAGAATTTATGATTTTTTCGTTACTGACATAAATGCAATTGCTTTGCATTGGCAAACGTGTATTCATTTCGATCGTGCTTATGCGAATAAATGTTTGTTTGATCCGTGATATGTTCATCTGAATTTAAAAGTTAAAAACCGCTAGACCTGTCATGTCCATCTGCTAGAATATGGAACTAAATAAATATTTACTTATTTGCAGTTTTTCTGCATGACAAGGAAACGATTGAGCTTCCACGAAAATTGTATGTGTTTTCTAAATGTTGTATTGTCTACAATGTGCTGGGGAAAACAGAAAAATACAATTTTTAAAACTTATTTATATTTGCTTTTTTGCATTTATAAACATACATATTAAATGAAAATCGAAGCAAGAAAACATTTTTCATTACTAAGCTATAATATAATTTTTGTCTATCATATATATATATATATATATATATATATATATATATATAGTGTAGTAATTTTTTAAATATGTATGGCGATTAAGCTACACTGAATATTCGGCGTTTCATCCATCCTAGGATTCCTTAGGCTTATGCGCGAATTCTGTGGTTGTTTATCGTTTTTATATGGTCCTCTTCTATTGAGAAATTAGTTAGGCAATCAGCTTTCTAGTATCCACCGCGCCCCTTCCTATCAGCCAATGGACATGCGTTTGATCGGACAATGATCTGTTTTAAAACAAGGTTAGTGTTTTTTTCATTGTTAGTTTATATATAAATATACATATGCGTACACACATATATGCACATATATATGCACATATACATACATACATATACGTGTGATCGTTTATGTACATTCAGGTTTATTTAATTTATTTATTTGTTTATTTTCTATTGTTTTTGTTAGTTTTAAAACTATTTTGTATCACTATCCTAGAGTAAATTTTATTTTGTGAACACAGTTATTTGCTGTTATTAGCAATATTGCTAATAAATTATGTTTTAGTAATTTTAATGTGATGTTGCTCTCTACGACATTTGAACGATTTTTAATTGGGTTTATTTTCAATAGAAACCCTATACAATTTCCCCTGAAACATGAAAACGAAACATATACTTAAATAAAAGAAAAACAACCTATTATGCAAGTGTTATTGACTTGTTCATGAAATGTGGCGAATAAAAGGTTTAGTACTTCGGGAAAGGGGCACGCGATATTTAAAGAAAATTACGTAAGTGATATTTTTGGTGAACTTTGTTGAATAGATTTTGATGAAATGCTACAAGTTAGATTTTCTAGTAGTCGCGTTGTCATCAGATGACACAATCATCTATTTAAACACGACAAAACGCATTAACGGCTGAGGTAGTTTATTCCTCCTCTCCAGAACTATTACCCATAATGAAACGACAGGGAAGGTGTATGTATACGTTTAATCCCTATGAGACTATGTGTTATTTATTATACTGCTGTAAAAACTATCTCACACTTGAAATAATCATCTGGCTCTATAAATGTCGAATTTGTTTGAAAATCTAGTATTGTTGCCACATCTGAAAAGAGGTTATTCAGAGCACCATTTCTTTATTTGTAAAAGTAACAAATGGACTTCTAAGACACTTTTCTTACAGAGAAAAATGCTGCCAGCCTTCTTAAACTGTTTAGATACCATGTTGTAATATATGTTCTTACTCAATGTCTTATCTTTTCCTAGTGACTATTTTCTTCTTACCTATGACTTTGCTCTATGAAACAGACTTTTGTGTCAATATTGATAAAATGAAGGTTTGCTTAATACATAGTGTAAACGGACGCATTTTATGTTAGAAGCGGCCAGATATTTCTGTGTGTCACACATTTGATTTGTTCAACTCAGGTCTGACGTATTATTTATGTTGTTCCCACTCTTTGTTATATGCCTATCTGTTCGTGTGTTGGTCTCTCGGTCTAAACGTGCACATTGAATGAATAGATTTTAGCATCCGTCAAATTGCGTAAAACGGCGTTAAAGCGGTATTTTTAAAGAAAATCTAAAACTATATTCCTTAAAAGTATTTGGATCATTCATTAACACTGCATTTTAATACTTATTTTCGTTGGTGTTCGATTATAAGCTGCTTGTTAAGTTAGAGACTTTTGAGTGGTTTACATTCCATCAAATTCCTGGTTTTATAACACGCTCTTGTACAAATTATTACACCAACATTATATTTTGAAGAATTGCAGCCTTATGGAACTCCCTTTCTCTGAACTATTTTCCTTCTACTTATCGATGTTGTCTTTTTATGACTAAGGCTAATAAGCATCTGCTTTCTTTTTATTATCATCAGATAGCTTCATGCTTTGTCTGACGTAATTTCCATAAGCAATGTTAACAGCAACCAAGTAAAAAAAGATGAAATAGAAAATAAGGCACAAGCAGGAAAAGGTACATTCAGAAATAATCTAGGAAATAAAAAGAAAAGCGTAAAATGGCAATCGCGTTGTAAAGATCAAACGCAGGAAAGAAAATAAATGGAAAGGAGAGAAAGTGAAACATAATTTAAAAAGAGAGAATGGCGGGAAAAAAAGAAAAAATCGGGAAAGTAACCAAATACCGAGTCGGATAAGACCGGAAGCTGAATAATAAAGAGATATATAAAACTAAAAAAGATATATGAAACTAAAAAAGATACATAAAACTAAAAAAAATATATAGCAACAACAAAACAGAGAAGGGAAAATCGTATAGTGTCCCATCTGTATAAATGATACATTTATTTAATTTAGAATATAAATTCGTTACTGCTGAGGTGCGGAGCGGGAAAAGTACATTTTAGAAATCGAAGAATTTTATAAACTGCGCAGCGAATAACAAAAAAGAAACAGACATTGACGAAATTCTAAAACATCCGAAAATAGAATCCGCACTCAATAGAATCAAAATAGACACGAGAATTCGATTCCGTGTCAAAGCTTGTCACGATGTTAAAGAAAGACAACTCTTATTTTTAAACAACACGAGGAGTAGCAATAGCTGTTAATCACACCACAAAAAAAACATAACTAAGATTTCAGGGTAGAAAATAACAACCAAAACAAAAATATTCTATTTTCTTAAATGTTAATTATCAACCCTACACTGTGTTACTGCAGCAATATCATAATGGATGTGAGTGTACGTTTATTATGAGAAGAGATTTCATGTTAAAAAAATTCATTTATCAGTTCATATTCTGGTAGACATTATGTGTAGGTCCTTCAAATCCAATCTCATAAACTGAAGAAATTTTATCATAAATAAAAAACGAGAAAGTAAGGGCTTTCTTCCAGTTTTTCGAATACATTATTGAAGGCGTCTCTAATGTAAACATTTCTTGACGTTTCTTCTAATTATTTAACTTTTCTTCTTGTATTTTCTCCAATAAATATTCGCTGGTTATTTCCATATAAACAACCAAAAGAAAACGAAATATGTAATAGTTATGTCTTATAAAACTTGGATATAACCTTGTTAATGAGCAATACGTATGCATGTATATATATATATATATATATATATATATATATATATATATATATATATATATATATATATATATAGCGTGTCCCAAAAGAAGCTGACGAATTTTGAATTTGATTACATTAAGGTTCAAAATTAGAGTCAATTAGAATCATAAATACAGTCACACCCAGAGAGACTCAGAGAGGCTCGATCATAGGGGAGGTGGGGATACCATGTAGTCGCAAAGGTTTGAATCCCTGGCAATTATCAATCATCCAGCTTGTATGAATAATGGATCATATAATATTTATAAACTTATCTCGTTGTCATCATTGCAACTGAAAGGTAAAGGTGTTTTGTGTATCATCTTAAACGATCTTCGTATAAGCCCCATGCAAGTATTAACTGCCTTCCTCCTCCATCATTAGTATTGATTCTCACTCTCTGATGTAAATAAACTGTATTACGTATTCCGCTACTTACATTATTGAATTCGCACTCCTGTGTGTTTAAAATATGAACTGTGTGTTTAACCTAAAGAAATGATATTATCAAGGTTTGTTCTGAGTCCAATTTATATATATTGTCTCAATATGTACCCGCAACGCAACATTAATACGAATATCAATACACAAACAAAATCAATCTTATAAGAGTATATATAAACTTATATATATATATATATATATATATATATATATATATATATATATAGTAAAAGGAATACTATTTAAATTGATAACTTGTCCGTTGACATTACAAAGTGTAACTATTTTTTTTCGCTGGCAAAATCAAATAACTTGCGCAGAAACAAGCGTTGACAATTCACCGATTTTAGGAGAGTTGTGTATTAATGTAAATAGTATATAGGAACACGGTTTAATATAATTACAAACTATTTAAATTAATCTATAATGAAGCACGTTGCAAAATTTTCGAACGTCATTCGTATGCTATGAAAATGTTTAGTATATTGTTTCCGTAGCAAGTTATAAATATACTTCTTTTAAACTATTCTCGTTTTTAAATATCGACAGATTTTTACATTTGTGGTTTTATTACATTGGTAAGTGCTCCCAGCTTTATACGTATGAGTCAAAATCAATAATTGTTGATAAAATTAATAAATACATTTAATTCTGTAAAGACAGTAAAACATTTACTTAATATATTAGGGAAACATTTGAAAGATAATTTTATGCAAATGATTTTAAAGAACAATTTACGTTTATACAGAGTGTCCCAAAAGAGGCTGATGATTAAAAAATTCTATAACTTTCTTAATTTTTCATATTTTTCTTTTATTTTACCGGACCCTCTAGAGTAACAATTATTAGTTCAACCTGAGTCGTTACACTACCGAAGAGCGGATATTTATCGTAGAGTCGTATTTTCGGTTGAATGAGTCAATATCAGAAACTCAAAAAGAATTTCGACGAAACTTCAACACAAGAAATTCCCCTATTCCTAACGAAATACACCCAACCCCAATAAATGCCCTTATAAACAATATGTTACATAATAAGGGATGCCCCCTTTTCATGTAAGTAAATAAAATAGGGAATTAGTTCAATGTAAATATGAAATACGATAGTTAAGTATTCGAACTTGCGAAGCTAGACTTGGAATTGAGAATTCCAATCATAAGTTAAAATAAACACAGAATGTTAATATAAATGGAATGTCCAGTAAATTGTTGATTCTGTTGAAATATTTAATAAATACAAATTGACTGGAAACTATTCACATTCTTAGAAAGAACGCATAATAAATATATGTGTTACAGAATTAGACAAGTAGGTTAAATTCCTTTGTAAAACAACAAAGAGATTTGGAAATTTCCTGGTCGTCAGAAATGGTTTCAAAACGTGCAAATCGCGCATGTTGGAAACACGTGAGTTTTTGTCAACGTGACCACAACTCACGTGTTTCACTCATGGGAATAGTTTCCAGCCGAATTTGTATTTATTAAATATTTTAACAGCATCAACAATTTACTGGACATTCCATTTATAATAATAGTCTGCGTTTATTTTAACTTATGATTGGAATTCTCAATTCCAAGTCTAGCTTCGTAAGTTCGAATACTTAACTATCGTATTTAATATTTACATTGAACTAATTCCCTATTTTATTTACTTACATGAAAAGGGGGCATCCCTTATTATGTAACATATTGTTTATAAGGGCATTTATTGGGGTTGGGTGTATTTCGTTAGGAATAGGGGAATTTCTTGTGTTGAAGTTTCGTCGAAATTCTTTTTGGGTTTCTGATATTGACTCATTCAACCGAAAATACGACTCTACGATAAATATCTGCTCTTCGGTAGTGTAACGACTCAGGTTGAACTAATAATTGTTACTCTAGAGGGTCCGGTAAAATAAAAGAAAAATATGAAAAATTAAGAAAGTTATAGAATTTTTTAATCATCAGCCTCTTTTGGGACACTCCGTATAAAAGTAAATTGTTCTTTAAAATCATTTGCATAAAATTATCTTTCAAATGTTTCCCTAATATATTAAGTAAATGTTTTACTGTCTTTACAGAATTAAATGTATTTATTAATTTTATCAACAATTATTGATTTTGACTCATACGTATAAAGCTGGGAGCACTTACCAATGTAATAAAACCACAAATGTAAAAATCTGTCGATATTTAAAAACGAGAATAGTTTAAAAGAAGTATATTTATAACTTGCTACGGAAACAATATACTAAACATTTTCATAGCATACGAATGACGTTCGAAAATTTTGCAACGTGCTTCATTATAGATTAATTTAAATAGTTTGTAATTATATTAAAACCGTGTTCCTATATACTATTTCAATTAATACATAACTCTCCTAAAATCGGTGAATTATCAACGCTTGTTTCTGCGCAAGTTATATATTTGATTTTGCCAGCGAAAAAAGAATAGTTACACTTTGTAATGTCAACGGACAAGTTATCAATTTAAATATTATTCCTTTTACTATATATGTATATATATATATATATATATATATATGATTAGTTTTTTTGGAAAAAGAATTCCAGCAGAGTGCTCAATTAAAAGGAAAATCCAAATTTTAAGAGCGTACTTATATTTTGTGTACAGAAAGTTGTTAGTTGAGACAGGTCATTGGTACCGTCGGTTTCAAGCCCGATAATAAGGCCGGTTTAAGGTATCCTTATCGAGCTCTCTTCAGCCAATATTCGTCATGAGACGAATATTGGCTGAAGAGAGCTCGATAAGGATACCTTAAACCGGCCTTATTATCGGGCTTGAAACCGACGGTACCAATGACCTGTCTCAACTAACAACTTTCTGTACACAAAATATAAAAATATAAAATATATATATATATATATATATATATATATATATATATATACATATATATATATAAGTTTATATATACTCTTATAAGATTGATTTTTTGTGTATTGATATTCGTATTAATGTTGCGTTGCGGGTACATATTGAGACAATATATATAAATTGGACTCAGAACAAACCTTGATAATATCATTTCTTTAGATTAAACACAGTTCATATTTTTAACACACAGGAGTGCGAATTCATTATTGAAGTAGCGGAATACGAAATAAAGTTTATTTACATCAGAGAGTGAGAATCAATACTAATGATGGAGGAGGCAGGCAGTTAATACTTGCATGGGACTTATACGAAGGTCGTTTAAGATGATACACAAAACACCTTTACCTTTCAGTTGTAATGATGACGACGAGATAAGTTTATAAATATTATATGATCAATTATTCATACAAGCTGGATGATTGATAATTGTCAGGGATTCAAACCTTTGCGACTACATGGTATCCCCACCTCCCCTATGACCGAGTCTCTCTGAGTCTCTCTGGGTGTGACTGTATTTATGATTCTAATTGACTCTAATTTTGAACCTTGTCTCAATATCTTAAGAATCTCCTTTCTCTATTACGTCATCTGTGTAGCCAACCGATGTGACTTCATCACGTTTCAATTTACACATCTCCTTTGCACATGTAATTACACACTTCTGATAAACAAAATAAATTCCGAAATTAAATTGTATCTCTTTTAACCTATTTTGTTAATTATTACTATAAGTTATATTATTACTTATTTGAACTGAAATATTTAATATCCCGTTATTTCTAAAAGAATGATCAATCAATAACGTTCATGAATTAAATATTTATCACTGACATTAATAACATTTGACCATTTGCGAGAACAATGACAATCGTTCTGCATGTCTAAGATGTGATTATGTATTCTTTTTTAAAGTTTTTTTTTTTACTGGGTTCGAGTCTAACCTTTTCCTAGTATCATTTTAAACTTATTTGCTTTTGATTTCTAATTACTGGGGTATGTCCCTTTTCTGAAACATTAAACCCCTTTTTTCTATTTATTAAAAAAGAAAATACAACTCTGTTGTATATGGCTCGTTGAATTGCAATCACTAGCAAAAGATCTAGGTTATTTCCATATCTTATAAACAATAATTTTAATTATTTCCCTGTTATTTTTTCGGTTTTCTTATGGGATGGTCATCTTTAGTTAACTATTACGTGAATTATATTTATGCAGGCATTCTGCATAATAAGTACTTGGGTAGTATTTGAGTAAAAATATCATCGTAAATACAAGCCTGTTTATCTGTCTGTCTGTCTCTCTCTATCTCTATCTCTCTCTCTCTCTCTCTCTCTCTATATATATATATATATATATATGTATATACATATATATGTATATATATATTATATATATATTATATATACTAGCAAAGGTATCCGTCGTTGACTGGGTTCAAAAACAGCCTACAGAAAGTGGGCTCTGATTTAGGAAAGTATGATAGGTTATGAAAAGGAAGGGTTGTAAAAAGATAGCTTCAAATTTGGGGGTATCAGAACCAAAGCAAAATATGATGAAAGTACAAATAAAATTGATAAACCCCATAATTTATTATACCACCCATTCTATGGAGGTCAGGCGCGAACGAACACCCAATAATTTTATTATACCATATTTCTTCAAACTGAAACATAATTATCAAAGTATACTTACGCAGATAGACATGAAAAGTCTTTATTAAAGTGTGTGTCTATTTCCATTCTATGGAGGCTAGGCGCGAACGCAGACCCCACAATTTTATCATACCATCCCTATTTAAGTTAAAACATACTTATCAAAGTATTCCCATGTACATCTATATCAAAATCACTTGTAAACGTTTTTTTTTAATTTTTAATTTTTTATTTCCATACTTTGGGGGCCAGGCGCGAATGCAGATCCCACAATTTTAATAAACCACCGTTCTGCCAGATCAAACATACCCATTCCTGTGCCTCGATACATCTTCTATCATTGACTGTGATCAATTTTCTAAAATAGTCAACCATATAGGAGCCTATCCGTGACAACACACACACACACACATACACACACAGACGTTCAGCTTTGTATTATATATACGAATATATATATATATATATATATATATATATATATATATATTCGGAATTTCGAAGATTTATGGTAAAAAATACAAGAGTATTGCAGAGTGAGAGAAATGTAAATAGGCTAAGAATACCCGAAGCATTGTACATTAAAACAAAGAAGCCTCAAATAAATAATATTAATTATGAGTGCAGCCGGAACGTTTTGAGATGTTTGGGGTAAATGTTTGGAAATGTATATATGTGTTTGTATATATAAATGTGTTTAATATATGTAAACTTAAAAAAAAAGCATGCCCACCTAACTTGTAACAAATTACCACGTGACTAGGAAAAATGTATATATAAGTAAATTGAAAAACAATTTCCACATTTATTTCTACAATATGCCTGAGGATGATAGAAGTACTTCTGTCGAAAGCGCTCGCGATTATTGATCCAACATATACAATTTCGAGAAAAAACACAAAAAGGACTATTCGGAGATTGGAGAAGATAAAAAGGAAAATTGTAAAACAGAATAATTCCGTGCTATTCAATAATATTTGTCTAAATGATAATATATATATATATATATATATATATATATATATATATATATATATATATATATATATTAATTGGTTACCAAACTAATCTGTCAGTTTGTAGCATAGAGATATGAAACTTCATATACGGAGTATTACAACCCATGCTAAACGTTAGGTTTAAGCTGGGGAAAAATGAGAAAAATAATGCGAGAAAAATTGCCATTTGAAGGGTGTACGACGCCATAACAAATATGCATGCGTAACGTAATATGTATCGGTTTATGTTTTAATTTTAAGCTACACCGTATATCTGCATTGCTCAGGCATTGACGTAAAAGGAAAAAGGAAAGTTTAAGCGGTGTCGGTCCCCGAGTCATTTTTCTTACACTTTTATAACCATTACTATATATTAGGTGCAGTATAATATGATAATAAATATGAAATTTGCATTAATCAAAATATCATATTTAAGCGTATTTTACGCCCGGGCAATATCGGGTATCCTTCTGGTATATATATACATATATATATATATATATATATATATATATATATATATATATATATATATATACATACATACATACATATATATATCCCACCCTGCATACACACACATATATATATATAATGTATTTAATATACGTATTTTTGTATATATTTAATTTAATAATATTGAGAATTATTATAGTATATATATATACATACACACATATATATAAATATATATATATATACATTTATATATATATATTTATATATATGTATGTATGTATATATATGTATATATATACTATAATAGTTCTCAAATTATTAAATAAGATACATACAAAAATACATATATTAAATACATTATATATATATATATATATGTGTGTGTGTGTGTGTGTGTGTGTATATGCAGGGTGGGATATATATATATATATTTATATACATATATATATATATATGTGTGTGGGGGGGTGCTTCTAAAAAAGGAAATACCCTTATTTAGTGAGCGTGAGTGTTTATTTCTAAGGATAATGCATTTAACTATAAATATAGATTTAATCAATGCAAACATGGAATGCAATTTTTCTTATAACACGATGTTAGCTCTATTTATGGTGTTTCCCGTAACATTGCTTTAGGCATAAAATTAACAGGATAATTCTATTTCTTTCCTATATTATAGAATATATATATATATATATATATATATATATATATATACATATAAAAGAGAGAGAGAGGAACAGAGAGAGAGATAGAGAGTTGTGTGTGTGTGTGTGCGTGTGTGTGTGTGTGCTTGTATCCATACATATATCACGTATAAAACGACAACGGCACTTTCACTTTCAAATTCAAACGAGTTATACATATATTCGCCTTTGCTTACCAGATATTCTCAACTTCTTTAACTTTCCATCTTAATAAACACATACACCCGCACACACGTACACACGCACATATACTATATTATATGCGATTCCCAGCGGAATCTTGACACTTTAATAATAAAATTTACTTATGTATTGACAGAGTGCATCTCCTAGGGCAACACAGAACATTTTGCATCTGTCCCACATCAAGAAGGATACCGAACGGCCCAGTTTCTCTCGGATTGCTTGTCGAGGTTGGAACTTCAATTAATGTTTACTAGACTCGGAACTTTCATTTAATTTATACAAGTTCAGGAGAATTCGTCTTTTGTGCATGGTTGAACACCTACAACGGATACCACATTTTTTATAATAGTTTTTTTTTTAATAAAGACTAAGCATAACAAACGGAAATGCTACTCGACAAACGAAACGCTCTTGTTAACACTTTATTATCCAAAAATAAAAATCTAATTTTTTTATATTTGTAACACCTACCATTTTTTGAAGTGACTTCTCATTCTCAATGATATTATTTCATAAATTTATTTAAAAGTCAGCAATAACCATATTCCATTTGATTATCAATAACTTTTAGTGGCGATCCTTTTTTTTAGGTTTTCGTCCATTATTTTCCAAACATTTTCTCTTGCATTCAAATAGAAACATATGTTGTCCCACTTAATTAGGGCTTTTATTTTGTGTTCAATTAAAATAAAATCATTTTTATTCTTTTGGCAATGTGTATTGCCTTGCATAGGACATTTATGAGCATAATAGTGTCATCTTGGTATCACATGTTGCTGAGAAAAGGGTTTGTATATCTCAGTTGTGATGCATTCATGTATACGAATTATATGGTCAGCTCAACACATATTCTATAAGTTAATCACATCGTATTCTATTAGATTAGTTATAAAAAATGAAATGACAGATGTTCGAGCTTCACCGACAGTGCGTGAGTCATTAGATGAGTTTGAAAGACAACGCATAAGAATATGCGAGCCTTTGTGTTTGCGTGTGTTTGATAGAAATAGCATCTAAATTGAATCGCTTGTGCGCGTTTGTGTTCGCGAGCGAGTATATATATATATATATATATATATGTATGAGAAGAACATATTGAATCATTATCGAAGTATAAAATCCGATGTGTTTGAATAAAACTCTCCGAAGTCATCGATGCATTAACGAGAATGAAATGTTCTATACGGTATTAAAAAAACACAGGTTCCGCTTCGGGGAATAGTAAAGTTCTATCAAAAAAGGTAAATAGTTATTAAACAAGCTTACTTCTCTGCTTTGTTGATGGATAGTAATACTTGTATACCCACGGGCACGACAGACTAGCTGATAAATACACGTGTTTATCATGTGATTCGTGTTCAACGTTTTTTCTTTTTCTTTTTTTTGTTTTTTTATGTTGTTTTTTTTTTTTTTTTTCAATTCAATTTCAGTTGATTATTTACCCGATTGAAGATTTTCTCTTGTTTATGTAGAAAACACTATTTAAATATTTGATTTATATTTTTCTCGAGGGAATATTTTTAGTTTCGGATTTTTTTTAGGTACGAATTAGTACTTTTAAAAATTTACATTATGTGGGCCACTGTTCTCATCTCACATAGGACTCTCACAGAATTTCAGCCGATGTAAACTCCGACCTTTTTTCAGATACGTCTGGCCAAGCTTGAGAAACTGTGAAGTTCGGTTCGAAATTCAGTAATAAATCATCATCATATCATATGAATTCGGATATTATGTTGTTGGCATTTGTATCCCTGATACCTAAGGTACTTATGAGGTAGGTATGAGAAGTTTGCTAACATCCTAAGTGGAAGTGATGCATGCGGTACGAACTGGATTCGTACTTGCAATACACAGGTTGTCAGTCAGATCATTCAAAGAACAGCATCACAAAAATCTAACTTTCCTAAACATAAAAATATATTATAGTAAGATATTTCATTTAAATGATATATTATGTACATAAATTATAACCAGAATATGATTTAAAATATATTTATTATTAATACTTGGTTTTCATATATTTTAGCATACACCTTTATTCCAATAAATTATCGTATTTCAAATAATAATTCGTATGATGAAGTGTTAATCAGGCTTCGAACATACGCGTAACATTAACAATGCGTCATTTAATAAGGTGTAGAAACATTTGCAATTTAATTAGATCAATCAATTCTTCTACTCGGAAACTTCTCACACACTGACATAATGTTGCTAGAATTAGTATTTTCTATAAATGCTAATATAGCATGTGTCTTTTTGTGCCAGCAAGTTTGAGTTGATGGGCAATTGTCTTCATCAGTTTTCTGTTTAGATATATTGCTCCTGTTTCTGTCGGTTCTGTTTGATATCTTGCTACTGTTTCTGGTAGATTTTTCATAGAATCGCAGAAATGGAACTTTCTTGGCGCTGAATCATTCCCCTTACTCTTATCTTAGGTCATGTTAAAAGCAAACATCACTAAGCATCTCCTGCATTTGCGATAATCATATCTCTGCCCTGTTATCTAAGTTTATGTATTGTCTAGAGAAATGTTCATAAAATAATTCTGAACATCTGTAGCCACCGAAAGTAGAGGAAGAAATATTATATATTTTATATATTTTAGAACTTGTATATAGTTAATATTGAGTGTCTATTTTCTTTATTTTACTTACATTTTCTTCGGTGGCAGGACTCTTAATATCGACGAACAGCCGTTATTGTTTCATTGCCTTAGTCTTATTTTTTTCTGATATATATGTATCCGTGTACGTTGCCTTGAGATAATTTTCTTCTCGTTTTTTTTACGTGTATGCCTCTTAAAAAAATCTGTCACCATCTTATGTAAATGGAATTTGGATGTAAAATTCATTTTTGCAGCACCGTTGGTCATTGTATCCGTAAGGAAATACATTACTTTTACGACTGCTAAGTTAATGCCTTTTTCTCCCTCGTCAAAATAATATTTTATAAATAGTTTTCCAAATTCTATGTTATATATTAGCAGTACCGGTTATCGCTAAGTGAGAGAGTGAGAGAATCAATTATTATTATTATTATTATTATTATTATTATTATTATTATTATTATTATTATTATGATGGTGATGATGATAATAATAATAATAATAATAATAATAATAATAATAATAATAATAATAATAGTAATAATAGTTGTTATCAAAATGTACATGTATTTACATACGGAATATATAGAGTAAATAGACAATAATAATGAATTTGAAATAATAACAAAATTATTTTTGAAGTTATAATAAAATCCGATATTACATATTTAAAGTGCCACTTTGGAATTATATATATATATATATATATATATATATATATATATATATATATATATGAGATCGGCAAGTACTTTTTCGCGGAATTTTTAATTTTGATTTCAAATGATTCATTTTCAATTACTTATATAACTGTACAAACCATGTTGAGACTTCATTGTCATGTGAGCAGACATTTGTCCGACAAACCCTTAAACATAATAACAAATTGAAACCCTTTCTATTCAGGTTGAAAATATTCCAGAATTGATGTTAAGAATTAATCTAAAACATAGGAACTTCATATTCTGGGGGAATTAACTATAGCATTTGACAGAGTATTGTGAGAAAAGTTTTCGCAATATCTTCGCATTGAATTTAAGAAAGTACCAAAGATTGTGTTAGATCTAATCAACTAAATCATATATACATACATACACACATACACTCACACACAGATATATATATACATATATATATATACATATATATATATATATATATATATATATATATACCATATCATTTCCTTTCATGCCGTACCCGACGGCAGAAAATGGCATAATTCCATTTATGAAATATGGCTTGATGATTTTATATGTTCTTCTCTACTTCGTTTACATCTGTTCTCAAATATATTTAAGTGTTATGTTTGTTTATCTAAGTTGGCAACGAAGAGACGCCACGAGGTGGTACAATTTATTACATAACATATATATTATGTGTCTCATTTTTTAAGATTGATTCTTATATTTGTTAAACTGTGGATGGGGCATCATACCGAATGTAAGAAATTTACTTGCTATCTCGTACATTCAAACTAAGGAACATTGCTTAAAGACTAAAGTCTCTTTAAGAGCAATGGTTTGCATATATATTGCACTTGGTGCACTGGGTATATCTGCCAGATATTTGCAGAAATTCTTGTTACATGAGTTTGATTGTTTCTATAATTACTGGAACGATTAATATCTTTCTAATTTTCCACATTCTTTCTGTGCCGTACAAAGATCATGCGACGCATTTATCTTTTCTTATCATCACAGAGAGAACTAAATTCTACTATTGTTGCTAATTCGATTATTGCCATATATCACTATATAAGGTTTAATTGCCCCCTTTCCTGTGTGCATAGCTATATGTGTTGTATAGACAGAGTTGATAATGTATAGCACATTTCCCACTGTTATATCTAGTATATGCCTCCAGAATTTGTTATTAAAATAGATTTTAATATTTTACCGGTGGTCGAGTGGAGATATTTGTTGCATTGTATAGTAGATATATTCAGCAAGAACTTAACAACTGCATGGCAGATAGCGCGCATATCTTACTTTTGTGTGGCCGAACATTCACTTGGAATTGTAATGTAAAGATTCTAATCGTGAGGTGCTAATATGCGGGACCAAACTTGGAGGATAATATATATGGAGTTGGGTAGCGAGATGTTTGTTTACATTATATTTGAATTTCTGCATGTCAGCGCAATCAGGGAAGCAAGAGCCGAAATGGAATTCTAACGTGCAACAGTCTGATTGGAATATCTATTCCAGTAGAAAGATTTACAGCATCTTGAAATCTCTACAGTTTGTGGATGTGATTTTTCTGATTGTCGAAGGTTTTGTCCTCGATGGGTTCTACTACTTGAAATACGAATACGGATAGGTGGAATTTTAGTTGATAGTTCAGAACTTATTAGGTTGGCTACTCTTTTTTATAGCCCTGTCTTGGAGCGATAGACTAATTGCAGATTCACCAGCAAAATGTAACAACAATACTCCATGCATGGGATATCCTTGGCTTTGTAGAAATACAGGATACTCTCAGGTATGAGTAGCTTTCTATCACGGTTAATTAAGCACACTTTCCTCGCATCAGCCCCGGCAATTGCTCAATGTATTAGTTCCGATTCATATTGTCTGTGAATGCCAATCCATGGATCTTTAGAGATATATTTTCAGGCAATGTATCAATAACATTGACAATCAGTGATTGAGGAGATTTCTTGTAATAATTAAAGGGAATGAGTTTTGTCAATCAGTTATGGGGCCATTCATCTATAAATTTCCTCTAGAAATTTAGTAATTTCCTTAGATATGTGTCCATTTGTTTTACTCTCAAGTTTGTTGTAGACCATGATGTAATCAGCAAATATTCCTATCTCCCAATGAAATTTTTATCAGGGAGGTCATTTATGAATATCAGGAATAATTAAGGTTCAAGGATTGACAGTTGTGGAACACTATCGTTTATATTTATTGTTTAGATGTACGACTATAGAGGACAATCTAATTTTTTTTCTTATCTAAGAAAGATTTAGTGAGACAATTCCTATAGTTTTAACATTTAGTGCGTTGTTTTGTGAAGCAATAAACAACTCATTAGTTTAATTCAATAATCTTTTTTGTCAGACGAAACTAATGGAGATTGAGATATATATTTATTGCCTATGAAGTAGATCTGTATTGCAAAAAATGTTAATTTATAAAATTTTATATTAGTAAAAGTAAATATACATATTTTATCTCATATTTCAAGCAATAGGACACTATTTTTATTTAAATATTAGCCAATGTATTTACGTACAGTTTTTATTTTTTGTCCATTATTATTCACATTTTCTGCGAAAGTAACATATTTTCATATTTAAATATTGTTCTTCTAACCTTGTTTATTATTCGGCACGAGATTATTTCTCATTGAACTCCTTATTCCCTATTAGGCAAATCCATTTACAATTCTGAACTCTTAATAAGCTAGACGTTTAATTATTCTCATAAACACAGATCAGGTATCACTAAATGCAGCATCAGAATCAGGTGGCACAATCATATAGAAAGGAAACTTTTTTCACTTAACTACTTATTGGGATAACTTGTCTATTTTCCTCGATGTTCGTCGGCACGTCATTTTTGTTCACCGCCTGCTTCTGTTCATCCCAAGCTTCTGCGTAGGATTACAGTGTCGTTTATTTGATGCGACGACAATATCCAACAGCAACAGCACATTTAACTCTAAAATTCCCGTTGTATCTAACAGAATTTCACTGCTAAATGTAAGCAGCACTATCGTATTCCTCTTTTAAAAATCAACTTAAAATTTATTTTTATCCCCCGGTTTTCAACAATATTTCGTTTATTATTTTTTAACCCACAATAAATGTGTTTATATACTTATGTTTTACTTGGGTCGTTATGTTCCACGTAAAATGTATTCTGCCTTGTCTTTTATTCATACTTGAACTCAAGAACGTAATATGATCATTAAAAACTGAATATTTTTTAAACATTTTACACTGTTTCCAATTACTATTAGAGTAGCATCTCACATCAAATAGAAGAGAAGCGTATAAATCATGTATGATTAAAGCAATCTGTTTTAAGAACAAATCAGACAAAATAAAGCAGAAGTTTATAAGTAAAAATGTAACTTTATGTATACGTGTGCGTGTGTTAAAATATCGAACAGTACAAAAGTATGGTTTTTCATGAATAAAATCTCTTCTTTTTTTGATAGATGATAACTTGTACAGACATATATCGATTAGATAAAATACAAACTGTTTATTACTTATCCGCATTCACAAATATATCGCTGAAAATGGTTTAATTTAAAATCTTTCTCATCAATCTGCTCACACCTCAAACGGTAGGAAATGCGGTTAAACGCTAAATGTATTAGTTTCAAGAGTAGCTGTTGGCACCGAAGTATTTTTAAAGTTATTAAATCAGTACTCTACATCAATTACAACATAATAGTCAATAAAGGAATGGTTCTGACAAAATAAATACGAAATTTGCATGAATTAAAACATATTTAAGCGTATTTTAAGACTGTGGCGCGTCCGAAATGAATAAATCTGTTAAAAGAACAATTGCGCAAGAATACTTTACTTTTTCCATGTTAAACTTAAATTCAATCAATTATCACCACATAAGAATTAAGGCTATGCATATAAAATTAGAAGTAGCTCCTTAGATATTACATGGCGCGTTCAAATGAATGTTTCTGTGCAGAGCACAATTGCACTATTATACTTTATATCTGTATTTTAAACTTTAATCTAAATCATTATGTATAAAATATTTTATATAATAAACAATAGGTTCTCTACCGTGCAATGTAAACGATAATGCATTATGGACAAAGTTACTGTGGGGATAAATATGAGATCAACACCTAGAGCAGGCAATCAATAGATATGATTAGTAAAAAGATGATTTTACCGATCACACTCACAATAAAAATATGGAAATGTGAACTATTCCTTGATTATCATCCAATCCCTTAAAAGTAGGGTCTTCCCACTAGCAAACAATTAATCTGGATGCTTCTTGGTAACGTTATATAGTTTTCAAAAGTACAGTCGGGAACAAGCAGATGAATCGAACTTAACCTTAGATTGTGTATAAATGTTACTTACTAACAAATGAAAAAGAAGGGGGTCGACTAACACTACATATAAAATATAACTGTTGATTATATTTTGTGTGTAGTGTTCCATTGTCTTTTGATTAATCATTTAATAAATTATTTGATTTCAAGCGTCTCAACTTTAACAATTACATCGATTATCATGATTATTAACACCCTTACTGGAGCTCAGCCTTCAAATTCCTTGGGTTAATAATATAATATAATAACTTATTTAGAGCAAATAGATTGAGAGCATTACTAAGGCTGCTGCAAATAAGTTTGATTCGCTTTATCGCGCTATGAAACTATGAACACCAGACAACATCGTATAATTTTAAGAAGCTGCAATTCATCCATAGATGAAATATTGTTTCTACATCTGGACTGGTCCATCTTCCATTAGTTTCCCATTCGTAGATTGGGTCCAAAAAATAGCATCAAATCTACTAGGTCTCACAATTTCAGCTAAACTGCAACCTTTGTTCCATCGATGCAAAGTGGCATCCATCTGCCTGCTTTACAAATATTTTCATGATATGTGCCTTGAAAGAACTCATAGTAAAATAACTCCTTTGCAATTAATTACTCGGTAATAAACACACAAGCTGCAAAATCACTCTTGAAGTCCTTAGATGCAGGACATCCTTCTATACTTACAGTTTCTTCTCTCGTATTCACAATTCATTTCTTGTTTCCTGCTTAATTGACTGTAACCGACTTAAAGGTACTTGCAATATGAAAAGACATATTACTTTTCAACTCGTCACAGTCCTCTGTCAGACACGTCAACAAACAGTAGCCGCTGATTTGCCCAGTGTTAATATGCATTATTTAATGTAAAAAAGAGTGGTTTTAAATGTATTACTCATTTAAAATAGCACTTGACAGTTTGTTATTATGCAGAAATTAATTCTGGACCATATTTATTTAATTAATCTAGTTATAAACTAGTAAGGATTCAAAAGCACAAACGTTGATATAAAAAATCACGTCGAAAGTGCCTTTAGTGGTTTGGATCATAACAGTTTCGATTTTTACTTTCAATAACAACACAAAGATGGTCGTTATAATGGAAGTTCAGAGGCTTGCAGGATTAAACGATCGATACTGATTTTAATCGGAACAATGTTTCTCTGTATTTTTGTTCTTTAAAATAACGCTGTTTAAATAGATGAAACTACTTTTGAAAGCTGTGTGCAGCTTGCTCTTCACAAGAAGTAATTAAAAGAGACAGATTGAATCAAATCATGCGCAAGCGATTTTAACTCAACCAACAAGAATAAAACGACATTGTATAAAATAGAACAAAATAGGGACTAAATCCACCTTTAAAATTGTCTTACGGGCTCAGTTTTGATTGGATACAACTTGAGAATATTTTTAGCGCAATCTAGTTCATGAACATTCTGCGCAATTAAAAACTGTTTCAATTTTTTTTGTTTAAACTTAATTATTGTAGAATACGTATTATAGATTTCCCTAGCCATTCTTTAATTAATTCCGTTTGATGATCTTCAATTCGCCACACAAAATGTAATTACACACACATATGCACACCCGCACACATACATATGTAACATGATACTAAAGAAATACTAAATGGGAGTTATACAGAAAGATTATAATAAAATACAAAAACTATCCAATATTACAACTACGTGTGTTGTTACAAAAGTAACGTCCCCTATTATTTAATACTGAATATCAAAACATAAAATACCATATATCATTATAACATTTTTGTTGACAGATCAAACATTATATATATATATATATATATATATATATATAAAGAGAGAAAGAGAAAGAGAAAGAGAGAAGAAGAGAGAGAGAGAAATGTATATTTTTTTACTAGAGTAAATCTTCTTGATTACAGTCTTTTAGCATATACAGCTCTACAACTACTTTCGGAATTTTCTAAAATGACTATTCATCAAGTAATATATATATATATATATATATATATATATAAATATATGTATATATATATATATATATACACTTCAGAATAATGTAATGCAATGGATCTACTGGAATGGAAGCCCACGATTATTGGTCTTACAAAACATTATTCGCTGTAATATTTTATAAAGACGATCCCAGCTAAATAAAAAAATTGCTCCATATACAAGATAGAGGAAATACATTATAATTTAGTAATTTAAATTTTAAATTTAGAATATTTATTATATGCAATACAAGGAATACATTTCAATAAATATATATCCTTAACCTATAGAACACATTTCAATAAGTTTATATCCTCACCCAGAGCAAAAATATTAGAAAATATTATTAATGGTTAATATATAATTTGCTAAAAAAATAAGCATAGATAATCATAATTAAAAGTTTTAAAGATTTTAAATCATAAATTATATATTGGTTCAAAATGAAAAGGATATTGAACTTCATATCCAAATTGTATGGTGAATTCCGAAGTGAGAGTCTTAGCTAAAGTTATCCCATACGTATCTTGATTCTCCCAGGACACCAGGTAAGAATCCGAAGTAGGCATAATTCCTTATTTTCTCCTTTGGTTAATTGATTAATATGCATATTGTATTATACATGCACGGTGAAGATGTTTTTAAGAAACATATATATATATATATATATTTTAATTCATTTAATATTTTTTTATATGTGATTTTAAAAATCCAGTCCAAATTAATTGCAATTTGTGAATAAAAAAGCAGTTTCGAGATACGCGCAAAGCAGATGGCAAACCATCAAATACCTATAGGTAAATGAGAAGTGCATTCATGTTCTTGTATATGATAACAATTCTAGATTTGAAATTTAACCATTTCATATCATGAAATTTAAATTACTATTTATATATATAATTTTCAGAATGTGAGAGATTGTATATAATAAATGCCACAGCCAAACAACGTCGCAGCTCACAATAGCCATGACAGTCAACGAACCGGAAGTCCAAGACTATAGTTTCGCCCTCATTTGGGTTAATCAGTTAGACACATCCGAACTCAGGATTCGAAACCGAGCCTCTTGCATGCGAGGCAAGCATTCTACCAACTGAGCAAACGCTCCGCATACAAGAATTTCTATTAACCAACACAGATTAAGCAAACCGCGCCGAAATCCGACTGTGAAATGAACAAGGGACGCGGCCATCCAACCAGTCAATAATCCAAGCCGATGTCTCACAAGTAGGATTTTTTAACTCGAAAGGACGACGCCATCGAGCAATGCTAACCAAACGAGCAACTTATGATAGGATTTTCAGAATGTGAGAGATTGTATATAATAAATTCCACTTGGACTTCCGGTTCTTTGACTGTCAGGGATCTTGTGGGATGCGACGTTGTTTGACTGTGGAATTTATTATATACAATCTCTCACATTCTGAAAATCATATCATAAGTTGCTCGCTTGGTTAGCATTGCTGGATGGCATCGTCCTTTCGAGTTAAAACTCCTACTTGTGAGACATCGGCTTGGGGTTATTGGCTGATTGGATGACCGCGTCCCTTGTTGAGACGAAGTAGGTTCATTTCACAGTAGGATTTCGGCGCGATTTGCTTGATCTGTGTTGGTTAATAGAAATTATTGTGTGCAGGGCGTTTGCTCAGTTGGTAGAGTGCTTACCTTGCATGCAAGAGGCTCGGGTTTCGAATCCTGAGTTCGGGCGTGTTTAACTGATGAGCCCAAATAAGGGCGAAATTCGAGTCTTGGACTTCCGGTTCTTTGACTGCAATGACTCTTATGGTCTGCGACGTTGTTTGGCTGTGGAATTTCTTATATACAATCTCTCACATTCTGAAAATCATATATATATATATATATATATATATATATATATATATATATATATATATATATATATATATTAGATTTTCGATATATGTATATTAAATTTTCGAAAGTGACATAATATAACTATTTTCACAGTAAATGCCGTCGCAGCTTACACAAGTCATTAGGATCACGCATCGGAATTACAAAACTCCTACATTATCCTCATCAGTTTAACATATAAGGACTCAGATATGTTCACATATATGCATACATGTATGTATGTATGTATGTATGTATATAACATGTAACATCATCACTATCGTCATGACCATTGAGGAATTATACCGTTTCTTATAAAACGCTTCTCTCAATTTAAAAAAAAAAATAACAGCAACAAAAACATCGAGATTCGTGACTGGTTTCTTTTACGTTTGCATCTGTGGATTTCCTTTCGTGTTTATTATTGTGTGTATTTATTGAATTGTAACATCATCAATATCGTCATAACCAGTGAGGAATTATACCGTTTCTTTTAAAACGCTTCTCTCAATTTAAAAAAAAATAACAGCAACAAAAACATCGAGATTCATGACTGGTTTCTTTTACGTTTGCATCTGTGGATTTCTTTTCGTGTTTATTATCGTGTGTATTTATTGAATTGTAACATCATCACTATCGTCATTACCAGTGAGGAATTATACCATTTTTTTTTTGGGGGGGGGGTTAGACGCTTCTCTCGATTTTAAAAATAAAAGATAAAAATAAAAGAAATAACAAAAAAAAAAAAAAAAAAAACAACCATGTTACATGCGTGTGTTTTGTTTTATCTGGAGTGGAGAGGGCTCCAGAAAGCCATGGTGAAGGAAGCCTCTCTAGGAGAAGCAAATCTATGATCTAAAAAACAAAGCGGAAGACCAGTACCCGCATTAAGCTGGTCTGCAGTTTGATTTGTTGCTGGCTATCTTGCTCCTGTTTGTTGCTGGATATCAACATTTTGAACCGAGAGAGAGACTAGCTGTCGTACAAAGCTAAATCTCTGGAATAACATCTTTGTACAGATACTTCCTCAGACATTTGTCAAAAAAAAAAAAGAAAAAAAAGAAAGAAAAGTCCTATTGGCGATGGCTGTCCATATAAACAGGAACAGAGGATATTATGCTAAACGACACCCACTCCAGCTCTGTTGCTGGAATGTGAGAACACTTATTGACAATGGTAAAAGACTAGAACGGAAGACTGCAATTTTGACTAAGGAATTGCAAAGATACAATATAGACATTGCTGCACTCTCTGAGACACGTTTCGCAGGTGAGGATCAACTGGTTGAGCGCGAGTCGGGCTACACGATCTTCTGGTCTGGTAGAGCTGAAAAGGAGAGGCGTGAGGCTGGTGTTGGTTTTGCAGTTAAGAACTCCTTAATTGACAAAATCGAACAGCCAGTAGCCATAAATGATCGTGCAATGACATTGAGAATGCCCCTTGCTGCTGGTCGTTATATGAATGTTCTTTCTGCCCATGCGACAACTCTTACTTCGCCTGCAGACGATATTACGTCCTTTTATCATATGCTTAGATCTGTTATCACCGGTTTGCCAAGCGCTGAGAGTTTGGTGGTTCTTGGTGATTCAATGCACGGGTTGGATCAGACAATGAGACTTGGTCTCCATTGGGTCCATATGGCATTGGTAGAGTCAATGCAAATGGTATGCTGCTTCTCCATCTCTGCAGTGAACAAAATCTTGTTATCACCAACACTTTTTCCCACCAGAAACACAAGGAGACCTGGTTCCATCCCCAATCTAAACATGGCCATTTTCTTGATTACATACGTGGTGATTTTGGAAATTTTTGCAAAGTTAGAGTAATGCGTGGTGCTGACTGTGGTACTGATCATTTAATGGTCAGAGCTAAACTGAGAATTACAGTTCGCAAAAAAGCCGTTTCAATGGTGTCAAAGTGCCAAAACGTATTGATGTTTCCAAATTGAAGGATCCAGTCGTACGAAGTTCCTTGAAATCTGCTTTCAACCAGGTGGATTTCTCAGATTGTGACTGGGAGACAGTAAGAGATACAATATACCAAATAGGTGTTGAAGTTCTTGGATTGAAGGTTCCCAGACATAGAGATTGGTTTGCTGATAATTTCGATCAAAATAAGCCTCAAATTGATAGAAAGCGGAAAGCTTATTTGAAACTTCTCAACTCTTCACCTCTGAACGAGCCAGCGCTCGCTGCCCACTTTTCTTCTGTTAGGAGTGAGGTTCAGTGTTCTGTGCGCCAAATAAAAAACAAATGGTGGTCTAACCTCTCCAGGGAGATACAGACTGCCTACGATCATAAAGATGTCAAGACATTCTACACTTTGCCTCATCAGGCTTATGGTCCGAAATCCTCTTCAACTACACCACTCCTGGCAAAGGACGGGAAAACATTGCTGAAAACCTCAGATGAAATTAAGCATCGATGGCATGAACACTTTCATGATCTTTTTCATAACCCATCCAATGTTGATGTTGCTGCAATAGAAAGTATCCCTCAATGTTCCTTTTGTCCGGAACTTGATGTTGAACCGACTCTTGTGGAAATAGTTGACTGCATAAAACAGATAAACTCGAACAAAGCCCCTATGCTGGATGACATCCCTGTTGAGCTGCTGATACATAATGGTGTCAATGTACATTGTGTGGTCCACTCTTTGATACTGTCAGTATGGCAGGGTGACCCGTTTGCCCAAGATTGGCTAGATGCCATCTTGGTTATGTTGTACAAAGGAAAGGGTACAAGATCTGATTGTGGAAATTATCGAGGTATCTCGCTGCTGAGTGCGGTTGGAAAGGTATTTGCACGGCTCTTGCTAAACCGATTGGAAAAGTATGTATGTCCTAATATCCTTCCTGAATCCCAGTCTGGTTTTAGAGGAACTGTGGATATGGTGTTTTCTGCTAGACAGCTCTTGGAAAAATGTATTGAACAGCGTATGCCTCTTTGCCAGGGTTTTTCTGGACTTAACCAAGGCGTTTGACACAGTCAACCGTGAGGCTCTCTGGAAAGTGCTGGAAAAATTTGGCTGGACACCTGCTTTTACAGACAAGTTCAAGCAACTTCATCATAGTATGAAAGGTCGCGTCAACTTCAATGGTCAGCTTTCGGAAGAATTCCCCATTGATAATGGTCTGAAGCAGGGTGATATAGCTGCACCAACATTGTGTTCGCTCTATTTGACTGCTGTGCTCTGGTATGGTTTCCACGATTGTGATATGGGTGTTTATATTAGATTTCGAACAACTGGAAAGGTGTTCAACCTCAGAAGATTCCAAGCCAAAACACTTGTTAGTGATGGACTTGTTAGGGAACTGTTGTATGCTGATGATGCTGACCTGGTAACACACTCCCCAGTAGATATGCAACTAGTGATGGATCTCTTTACAAATGCTTGTACCTGCTTCGGACTGACAGTTAGCATTAAGCAAAATAAAGTCATGTACACTCCCGCTCCCAATGATCTGTATGTGGAACCTGATATCTCCGTCTGTGGAAAGCGCCTTAAAGTCGTAAAAAATTTTGTCTACCTTGGGAGTGCCTTATCAAATGATGGCACTCTTAATGCGGAAATAAGACAGAGAATCAGCAAGGCATCTAATGCTTTTGGAAGGCTACAAGATAGAGTCTGGTCTGACGGTGATCTGACTCTGACAACTAAAATTTCAGTATATCAAGCATGTGTAGTACCATCCCTACTCTACGCATCTGAAACTTGGAACTTGTACCGGACACATATAGAATTGCTCGAGAGGTTCCATTAGCACTGCCTTAGACACATTCTTGGTTTAAAGTGGTATAGCTTTGTCCCTGATACATATGTCTTACAAAAGCCCAAAACAACCAGTATTGCTACCATTGTTATTAAGAACCAGTTGCGTTGGGCGGGTCATCTCATCCGGTTTGAAGACTATCCTCTCCCAAAACAATTGTTCTATGGTGAGCTCATTCTTGGAAAAAGACCCCAGCACAAGCCCAAAAAACGTTTTCGTGATAGCATCAAGGAGAGTCTGGTGAGCTTTCATATTCCTGTTGACCGTTGGGAGTCCCTAGCGTATGATCGCAAGCAGTGGAGGACACTGATATACAGGGGTGCAGAACACCATGAAGCAGCCAAAATAGACCGAGAGAAGCTTAAAAGAGCATGTAGGAAATGCCAACCCTTGCCGCCCAACCATGGAGATCTCTGGATCTGTAAGGTGTGTGATCGGGCTCTGTTGTCAAAGGCAGGTTTTGTTAATCACATGAAAGCCCACTATAATACAGGTTCCGCTGCTGTTAGTCTCATACAAATCAGTGAGCGTTTTCAGTGTCATGTCTGCTTGAGGGTGTGCAAGTCGCTGGCAGGGCTAAAAAGTCATATTCGGGCACATGGACTTTCAGGGACTGAGGGAGTGGCTCTCGTCTGACAAGACGTTGCAATCATCATGTATATATATATATATATATATATATATATATATATATATATATATATATATATATATATAGGGAACATTTTTCAGGAAATTACCTTGATAGGCATTAAAATGATATACGGAGCATTTTTCTAGAGAGGCTGCTAATGCCTGGCAAGGACATCTCCTGAAGATCTGAAGACTATTTCTGTAATTCTATAATCCTGATTATATAAACAGGTCATATATATTTTAGAAACTTGCAGAAACACTTATAATTTACTCGTAATTCCACCCTTCTATATAAATGCGATAAAATGCAAATATGTTCAGCAAACATATCTGAATTCTTCGATCATCATTACATAATTCTACTTGCATAGAATTCTACAAACGAATCAAATATATTGTCCGTCTACAGGAACACTGCCAATACTTTAATAACAATTTTAGAATGTTTTAAATTTTCCAAGCTATCTGATATTTAAAATATATTCTCCAAAAATGCAGAAACATTTTCCAAACGTTTTTTATTACTCTAAAATTTTAGGATTTATGAAACTCATATCGCTATAACAATATGAATCTGGCAGTCGAGAGAAAAACTTCCCATTAAACACGATTTGAACGCTTACACTTTCCTTTTTATCCATTTCCATAGTTTATTGATACAATTTTACTAGATTGTTTATTTGAGAAGAACAGCAATGAACGAATCCTTCATTTTCAACGTAGAACTTGATATGAGTCCATCAATCCCAAGTGATTTCCGTAACAGATTTATATTAAAGTCTAAGTTCTATTTCCATTAGTCTCAAAAGCAATGCACCATCTCAATCTAATTAGATCAATCAGATATCACTGTTTCTGCAACAACCATACTATTCTTTCACTGGATTTTACATGAGAAAATTTCATTTTTTCCACCACTCACTTACTCAGTCCTATGGAATTTTTTAAAAAAACTTTTGCCGTCAGCTACCCAGGATTAGTTCAATTTGATCCTCTCGTAGAACACACAGTGTCGCAAATGTACATGAACCACACATAACCAAGATGGTTATTAGCAGCAAGTCTAGGAAACAAATGCAAAAACCGTAGACGTGTAGACCGAAGATAGATTCAACGTCAGCTTCGGTGGTGTATACCCATATCTCAAACTGACTTTCTGATCGGTTGCGTCGATTTGGTCTTGGGCTATAGCTACGTATATTATTTAATTCCTTTTGAAAAGCCTTGTTTGGACGAAATTCCCCTACATGGTGTGCATATATATATATATATATATATATATATATATATATATATATATATATATATATATATATATGTTTGTGTGTGTGTGTGTATTGGAGTAAAATTGTTAAAATCGACCTGCAAAATTTGGCAATGTTAATCATTACCAGTATATTCTGATCTGCAGCTCTTTTCAGCTTTATTTCAACGTTGCAATCTGTCTTGATTGAAATGAAAAAGATTAATTAAATAAGCAAATAAGTGTGAAGCAATCAGAAACGAATTACTTGATCACATGCACAAATAAAATCGATCCATAATTACACTATGCCTAATTACATACTCAAATGTATGATATAAAGGAACAGGGTCACGTTTATTTTGGACATATATAACGTATTTAAAAATCTAAAATTTCATATTTTATTTGCTGCAACAACGTGTACTCATCATTTCTTATAGAAGTATACACATTTGTTTGTTTATTTTCGAAACAGGCCACCTCGATTTACTAGATCGAACGCCTTTGTGAGGTTGTTAAAGGCGATGTATAGTGGCTTCTGCTGCTTTCTGCATTTCCTGCAGTTGACGGATTGAGAAGATCATGCCCATGTGATCCCAGACGCTTTAAGCCATTCTGGAATTCTGGGTATATCCTTTCTGCCAGTATTGCCAGACGGCCATGTAGCACACGTGCGATTATTTACCCATCACACTCAGGAATAAGATGACGCTATAATTATTGCAATCACTCCAATCACCCTTGTTGTTGGATAAGGTTATGATGTTGTAGTCCCGCATGGCTTGGTTGATTCATCACTCTCCAACACTAAATAGGAAGTTTGTATAGTACGTGTATCAAGGATGGTTTGCATAGCTTCATTTGATCTTGCTGCATTACCTGCAGTCTTGCATGGTTTCAGTGTGTTAATTGCTTTGTTCAGCTCCGTTAATGTGGGCTCGGCATAAAGCTCGTACATAGTTGGACGGATTTTGGTCCCCTGTATGATATGTGGCCGGCCTGTTATTAGCCAGAAATACAGATTAACTTAGTATTAAACTCAACAGTCCATTTTCTTCCCAGTATATGTGATCGTCTCTCGTTAAGAGGGTGTTAAAAGGGCATTTTTTGTTGCTTTTGGTTGGGTCGAGAACATTCTTTCAGTCTTGGGACATGTCTTTGCTGTTTCCAGTGTCCGAAGCTGATTGGGTTTTCTCAGATAACCGGAGCCGGTAGTCGCTTGTGCATAGTCTGGCAAGTTTGTGAAAATTTGATATTGTTGCACAGGGGGTTTGTAGGGAATTGGAAGAAAAGTGTTTTATGCTAGGAAAGTTGATCGTTTAGCATCGATTACGATGGGCTGACTTCGTCATCCTTTGTGTCAAACCAATCGTTGATGATGCGAATGCCTTTTCCAAATGTTTTAACAGCACTGGTATAGATGGTGTCGCAAAGCCAGGCCTACTTCTTTGTTGGTGTATTTCTCTCGATGGGGTCAGCAAGGACATCGTTTAACAAAGTCCTGAACTTTGTGACCTCTCCCCTTTTTCACTCGTTTCATTTGGATTTTACTTTGTAACTTGTTCGGTGTGTCTTTTTAGTGGTATTTTGGTCTTACAGCATACAAAAGTGTGATCCGGGTTGTAATCTGCACTGTGGAAAGACCTTGTAAGACTGATAGTGTTCAGCAACGCACTTCTGATAATAATGAGGTCGAGCTTGTGCTAGCGGTAAGCCTGGGATGTTGCCATTAAACTCTATGTTGTCGCTTCGTTTTGAAGGAATTATTAGTTATGCAGAATCTATAGTATGAGAAGAACTCTAGAAGCGCGTGCCATTTACATTCATTTCCATACACCAAAATGGCAAAGGAATAAAAGCGTGTTAACATGGCAGGATTCTATCTCCACTTACCCTATGATGAAGGCTGATTATGTCGGGACAAACCCCGAATGGCTAAGATTTGTCAAGTTTGAGGCGGGTGGTAGTGGTACAGTGAGGTTGGAAAACCTCTCCCAATGACGGGAATAGCTCCAAGCTCTATGTCAATTAAGCTCGACTTTGAACTGGTAACTGTTACTTCCCATGTTCTTATCCATATAGATGGTATGGATAGAGCGACGTTTCTAAGGCGCAAGCCAAGGCAGAAAGACTATGGAAATACAGTAGTTGCCCATGCTATTGGGTTTCCCTCCCCCTACTGAAGACTATTCCAATAGAAAAGCAGAACCAGTACGATTAGGAGTCAACAGCATCGTAGGTATTGTCAGTTAGTATTGCATGCAGTAATCAGTGTTCTTCGGGGCATCAGCTCCAGATTTGATTTCCTGAGCTCTCTGATGAATTGATATGGCCGCAGGGAAGTGGAGGTTTGAAATAAGAATTTTTCTTTCTCCTCGCCTTTGCCAATTCAGACAAATATGTATATATATATATATATATATATATATATATATATATATATATATGCATATATTAATAAATATATACAAATATATATATATATATATATATATATAGAGAGAGAGAGAGAAAGAGAGTGGGCTCCTCCAGTCTTTGGAAGTCTAGATACCTACAAAGATGACTGTCCATTTAATTTTTTTTTGTGGCAGAAGGTGCGCAATTTCCAACCACGCTTTTCCTTAGTCGACATTGTTAAATACCAGTTGTAAGTTAATTGTATGTACCGGCCGACTCGGAACAAATGCTGAAATAAGATGAGAACACATATAGGGCCAAGGCATACAGCTTGATGCCGATGCAAGAGTATATACCTATGTGCAAAGTCTCCCACTCAGGTCAGCAATTGTCTTCTGACCTCATCGAAACTGTTGGTCGTGGTCGTCTGTCTGCTGGGAGGTTTTCACATGGGTTCTCGGCGTCTCAACTTCGTGTTAATTTCTGCTGAAACGCAAATAGATTTGCATGCACGCCAGACAAAAGACATACTCAGCATTCACAACTTCGTTTACTTCATAAAAGTTACAAGTTTTTACATATATACCTCGTTCAGTTTGATTACACCAAGAAACATCAAGATTCACCCAAAATCGTATTGTTCGTTCTCACGAATCGGTGGTATCTCTTGGTTATTTCTTCTCTCACGGAGTTCTGGATTAATTTGCTCAATTCGATCCGGGTATTCGCTCTTATTCTAAGGTAACAGGGAGGGTCTGGCAAGCTCTTAAAATAATCAGGAGCTCCCGTAGTTTATGAATCTGAGACACAAATTAAATCTTCCTCACACGTCCTTAAGGTGACCCGGTATCATGTCTGAGCAGGTGTACCCGAGGCCAACAAGTACATGATCTCATTTCTCAATTTTTCTGGCATTACCTGTCATTGTTTTAAACAATAAAGATATGTTTGTTTGTTTTTACGAAGCAAAATAAACCTGTCCCTTTTTTATAGGTAACTTGCCGCTCTCCGGGATCCGATCTACGTTTAACGGACAATCTCAGCATATTTCCTGGCCTTACTCAGGGTTTTAGAGGAGTTTAACCTCCCCAATGTTGAGCAGTATCGTTCCTGAAGACGACCACATCATACTTATAAATACATGTATATATATATGATGATGATTGCTTCTTCATGATGGAAGTTTGAGATCTCTTCTGTTAGATGTAGTGTGTCTTTACTTTAGACTAACATGAAAGTACACATATGTGACATAAAACTTTCGCTTGTAAATGTGATCGCATGATAATATTCTGAATCCTCGCATGTCATGTCAGGCCACTTTAAGATTTGCAGATTAGGCCACAAATATGACAACTTAACGGTGTTATATGTGTTGTAAAAGCCTGCTCATAATGTCGTTTGTCTCTTTGATTCTGTAATTTCCAATGATTTAAGAACCAGCTTTTGACAAAAGGTATCTACAGCATATAGTACACATCATTACCTGGCATTATATTTTCCTCCTGCTTTCTTAAAGTACATTTTAAACATCAAGGTCTACACGCTGCTCTTCAAACATCTTATAACGTCTTATGTTGAGTTTTCTCCACAGCGATCGCCTTTCGTTTTGACTTACCAGTTATATATGTATATCCATCTCAAGTATTTTCAAGTTGTTTTCCAGAGAATCGTTAAATTTTCTCCTTGGTCCTTGTTGTTGACTTTTTTCTATGTTGCCATAAAACAGTGTGGAATAAACCTTTTGTCCCCCATCCTAACAAAGCGCATCTGATTTTAAATAATTGTTATTTCTATATTGGTACTTTTGGGTCGTTTCATACTACAGTTCCAGGCATTTGGGGCGTCCAGTTCATATTAATTATTCTAAAAAAAAAAAAGTGTTTTTAAAACTTTTCCAATAACTTCCGATGGCCTCTATATTTTGTCCGATTCGCCTGATCCATATAGCAGCATCATGATAACCAATGGGTCAGACCTTTTTCCTTGTACATAACTTAAGTTTAGGACGAACAAGATTGTGATTAGTGGCATTGTCAGCGCAGCGCATACCTCTTATAGTGCATATATCCTGAAGATTACGCTTACGCATGATGACCTAATTCAGAATATGGGCATGCATGGCCTAGGGTGTATTCAAGTGACCTTGTGGATGGGCTTCCCTTGGTAAAAGGTGTTACATACTGCAATATTATGTTCAGTTCACAACTGCAAAAGAAACATCCTATAATCATTTATCTTAACAACGCCGTATTTTCGCTAAGACACCCCAGGTGTTGCGATCCCTTCCTACCCGTGCATTAAAGTCTTCAAGCAACAAAATCTAATCTGCTTTTGCTATCCTTTTGATACAGTTTACAATATTTTGATAAAATTACATTTTGACATTTGTTCTACTAGCAAAAGTATTAGGACATACTGAGATAACAGACACGTAAGGATCACATGATAAGGGTGACCTCAGAAACATAATTCAATAACTAACGGTATGAGATGTGATATGTTTCCTGATAGCAATACCAACTCCTCCTTCCCTTTTTCTTCCTTGGGCTTGCCTTTTCTAGAAAAACGTATACCCTTCATCTTTTTTCTAAATCTCCAACGGGTTTCAGATAGAGCAGTAATATCCACGTTTTATCTAGCCAATTCTCTGGAAAGAATAGCTGGATGAACCGGCCTTGTCGTATAAAGACGTGCCTTGAAGTTCTACGTAAGAATATTCAATATAGTTTGTTTTTTTAAGGATAAATCTATTGTATTTCTTTTGCTTCTCCTGCAGAAATGAACAACCGTCAGCGGCATGTAACTGAGCAGCTGAAATAGGAACATACGATTTTTAGGTCACATTTTCTAGATTCTCCAATGATATGGCTGAGCAGCGCTGCCCATTAAAAAGGGCTGCTCAGTCGCAAAAATCCCCGCCAAAACTAGTTTCTGTCCCTCAAAACTAAATGCGTCGTTAGGATAAGCTTTTAGCGACATGTGTGCATATTTCTGACTACATACTTCCAACATGTTACGTCTGCACACGTCGCTTCGCCTCTATCGTCACAGGACTTGTAAAGGTGAGATATATTTACGGAATGATTTCAATGATAAACGCTTGTCCGACACATATATCCCTCTCTGAACATCCACAATCAGAATCCATGTTTACAAAACCCACGCTGTTGCAGATGATGACGATTATGATGCATCTGAAAGATTATTAAAAAAATATTTAAATAAATAAATAAGAAGAATTTCAGGATAGGAAGCCTTTAAAAACGACAGAATATTTCAATGATCGTATCGATGTTGATCATTAGCACAAATTAATTAATATAAAAACGGACGAAAAAAAACCAATTAAATCAAATAGAATATGTAGAGCACGTAGCCATGGGTTGCGTCGTTTTGTTCCAAGTTAAAAATAAAGGAGCGTCTAAAACGGCAAATTTCCTAAATATTCATGACGATGCTGATGGGTACAACAATAACAATAATTAACACAGAAATAAATAAAGCAAATTAAACACATATAAGCCGTACAGAAGGAGCGATTGGCTGCGGTTTGTTAAGTTAAAAATTAACAAGAATAAAAAAGCATTGGAAATGCAAAAGGATATAAGGATTGTATGCCAAAAAGTATACAAACAAGATAGCTATGAATGGCTAGGCACATGGAAATAGAATTGCATCCAAAGTATAGCCCTATAGCTTTTTCTCCAATCTTCATTCCCTGCCATCATTATAGTTGTAAAAAGCTATAGGGCTATACTTTGGATGCAATTCTATTTCCATGTACCTAGCCATTCATAGCTATCTTGTTTGTATACTTTTTGGCATACCATCCCTATATCCTTTTGCATTTCCAATGCTTTTTTTATTCTTGTTAATTAGTATTTTTACTTACAGTCTTATTTTTAAACTTACATTCATGATAGTATTGTATTTTTTAGGAGGCGGCTCATTGCCGCCTCCATTAGTAGCAGGTCGCTTCCTGCTGGGTTTTAGGTCTTTGGGTTTTGGGGCTTAGGAGTTGCCTCTTGGTTCTCCATCGGTTCTATATTACATAGAGAGTGCTACCGCCTCTCTGATAAAACAGTTAGAGTATTATAAAGTTCTAAAATGTTGACACCTTCACTAGTAAATTTTTCTTGACTTTCTTGCAGTTTCTTTTGCGGTTAATTTAACTTTTGCGTTTGGTGAGTTCTTAGAAGAACTGGTCTGATCTACTTTTCTTAGCGAGCGAAGAGATTCAGCTGCATTTAACAATGGTTGCTATAGTGTATTTTTGCGCATGCGTGAGAATTTAAAGTTTCCTCCTTATTTTTCAATAGTTTGACAGTAGTCATGTGTCTTTCTGCCAAGAGCGACAGACGTCAGTGTTAGCCGTGATCGTCTAGAGGTTAGGACCCCACGTTGTGGCCGTGCTAACTAAGGTTCGAATCCTGGTCACAGCATTGACGTTTTGTACATATTTTACAGTCCAAAATCTGAAGAATTATTTGTTTTTATAACATTGTTTTTTGACGTCGTACTTGCTGATAGGTTACTCTTATAACAATTTTGATCAACTGAGATAAAGATTTCGTGGTTTCATTAACGCTGGTGGGTTACTATTTAAAGAAAAACCCTTAACGTTCACCTCAAATATTCAGCGTCCAAGAAATATAGGCCACTGGCAAACTGGAACGTCTGTGAGCATCCGGTGTATTATTTGGAGCTGTCTCTTTTGAGAGAAGTTCCGTGTTCGAAGTGGTCTGTCTACATTGGGTATATAGTGTTTAAAACTTGTTATTACACGTAATCTTATTTAATTATGGAGTTAGCTAAAAAGCGATGGGTCACTGCACTTCTCCGTGTAAAGAGCAGTCGATTGATGCTTTAACTGTTGACAGAGACCGTTCGTACACCGAGATACATCGTCTCAAAAGAAAGAAGAAAGAAGAAGAAAGAAGAAAGAACAATTGGCGATTGTTGTACCCTTTTTTTTTGTTCTCTTTTGACATTTTAACCGACGTTCTGACACTCGCTGGATTCGTAAGACACTTCTCTGTAAGAATATGTGCTTTTTGAAACTTATAAGTTGATTTTAGTTGCGATTTGGATAGTTTTGTTTTGTAGGCGTATATAGGCGTGTACGGGCCATCCCTATATAGAGAGTGCTACCGCCTCTCTGATAGTTTAAAACAGCAGGCTCCTCTATGATCAGGACGATTGTGATGATGAGAACAAATCCAGCACACACGATACGTAGATCATATATACATATGCATATACATATATATATATACATACAAATATATGCAGATATATATATATATAAATTCTATAAATATAGATATATATCTATATATACAAACATGTGCATATATCTATACATATATATACATCTATGCATATACATACACCTACACATATGCATGCATCTATTCATGCATTTATACAAATATATATGTATACATACATATACATATATTTATGTATACATATACATACATAAAATATACATATATACATATAAACTGCGCCAATCGTTTTATTGCAGATTAGTAAAATATCAATATTTAACTAAATATATGTCACGAAACAAAATTGCACAATGAAATAACTGCTTTAAAGTTAGTTATTTCCCAATATATTATCAAATTCATGCTATATTCACAAAGTTATGGCATTTTATTCTTCACCAAAGAATTTTCACTGTCTATCATTTCATTTCAGGTCTCTTAAAATGGTGTAATCAAGCAACAAATACAATGTCTAATCATGACAACTTTACTTTTTATTATATTTATCTGTTAAACGAAAACACATCCTAGGTGCTAAGTCTCAAATTGATTTTTATCGCCATATCTACCCTCTTTTGAAAATAACTTTAAACAACATTTTGTCCGCCTAAGAAGTCCCTTGTTTGATCTGAAAAGGAGTTATGGTTCTCGCGAAATCAACTACTTTCCTCCACAGTGCATCCCTTGAATTAAATTACCCCTCACCCTCATAAAAACCTCTTTTCAATATTGATCAAAGATGTTCAATGGTGTTATGATCCGGGGAACCCGGTGCCAAGCTCATGAGGGTTTCTCAAAAAAACCTCATAGATTCAAGAAATGCTGTAGTCACCCTTGCAGAATTAAATAGTGCATCGCCATGCATAAAAATAATCTGAAAGCGACGTGAAAATCGTAGATCATCAAGCCATTGTGACAAATGTTTATCCAAAAAGGCTGTGTACGCATTGCTGGTAGGTTTTATTTTCTCTGGAACTCGGTTTGGTCCAATCAACTTATCCCCAATGATTCCTGCCCAAAACATCATGCATCAACATCCTTATTGGCGATGAACTCTGTAAGGGATTGTAGTTCCGTTCGAGTTCCGAATTTTCACCCATCCATGCGGAGCGTCAAGATTAGCACTGGTCTCATATGTAAATAAGTCACGTTGGAAATCGATTTTCATGTAATTCTGCGCTCAATCCATTCATTTTTTCCTGCGTTGTTTGCTGAATGGAGGCATTGGAATTGTTTTGATGATCCTTGCGATCTCGTTCAATACATTACATCGGACCTGCCTGGATCTTCGATCGATTCCAGCCCTTGCAAAAATGGAAGCATTGATGCTATTTGTGATCGGGTTGACTTCCTTACGAATTTTCCGTATATCACGATGTGAAAGATATATCCAGGTGCCCTTATCCTTTCTGGAGTTTGTGTTGGGGTTGTTCAGGAATGAAGTTAAAGTTCTTGGATCCATTTTTCAAGCTATATAGATATACTTTTGAAGAATAACCCTTCTGTGAGTCCAGCAACCATACTTTCCTTTTCGATAACCGTTAAACGCCCCTTCCTTGGTATTTTACAACCTACAATAAAGCGATAGACAGTTTAAATTACTTGATAATAAATAAAATGTCATAACTTCGTATTAACGCATGGATTTTAATAAAATTTTGAGAAATATCTAAACTTGAAACAGTCATCGGATGCTACAATTTTCATTTTTGTGAAATATTGATATTTTACAAATCTGCAATGAAGCGATTGACTCAGTTTATATGCGTATATATGCATATACACATATAACTACACACACACACACATATAAACATATAAATACATATACATGTATAAACATATATATAAACATATACAGACATGTATATAAACAGATGTATGTATATATATACATTTACATATATATATATATATATTAACTGATATATTCATATAATATCAATATATATATATATATATATATATATGTATATATATTCCTATAAACATATATATACATATCGTTGTCGGCCGATTTCTTGTATCCGAGGATTTCAGTTGTCTCTTCCCTCAGTGTTAGCATCGCAGATAGCTTCTCAGACGAATCTGAGCATGGAATTTGCTTGAGCAGAGTAGGCAAAAAATGATTTGCTGGGAGAGGGGAGCAGCGCGATTTTTCTTGCCTGTCATTTGATCTCCACCAGTCTTCTTCTTTCTGCATTGTATCCTTTGATAAGGGGTATGATGAATTGATGGCACAGGTACTAATGATGAACTGTTACTTCTAGCTGTGAAGATCAAATCCGGTGATTTTAGGGTGGACTTCAGTCGGAACTTGTATCGGTGTAGAGGGCGGACGGTAGGTCTTTTTTCCTGTTGCTAGTACAGAGTTTGTCAAGGGAGCCTGCTTGCATCCATTCTGAGGATGTGTACCAACCAACGGAGTCTGTGCCACGTGGTGGTTCCCTCAATATTACATCTGTTTGCTCTTAATAACGCTTCTGTTGGTTACATAGTCATACCATTTGATAACTCGATGTTTTTGTTGGTGGAATATTATGAGTTTAATGGGATCACTTTGGTAAATAGTCCAGGTCTCAATACGCTACAAAGATGTAGGGATAACAATCGCGTGGTATACCATGAGTTTATTTTTTATTGATAGATATTTATTTTTTAAGACGCGCTTCGTCAGTTTACCGAAAGCTCAATGCGCAAGGGCAATTCGGTTTCCTATTTCATTCCCAATTTAGCACTTTTCCGATATTATGCTACCGATAAATGGAAAGTGATCTGCTTGCTCAAGAGGAGTATCATTTATGTTAATACTTATGTCATGTAAGATTTTTGTCTTACCAATATTAACAGAGAGTCAGAAAAGGTGGTAGGCTGCTGTGAAGTTGTTTACCAATCTGTTGATGTCTTCCTTGGAATGGAAAAAGTCCATGTTGTCATCTGCATATTTAAGCTCTGTAATGTGTTAGAATTTCACAGGAGATTTTAGTCTAGCAGGCTTGCAAAGCCCCCCCCCCCTTATGGGAGTACCTAATGTCCACCCCCGGGTTATTTGGGGGTAGTTCAAATAACTTCCCCAAAATTGCCAAATTGCTATTGGTTATTTGGGAAACCAAGTTGCTTAAAAAACTTTTCACATTGCGACATTTGGAACGCTATCGAATTATTTTTTGTGGGTCATTAAATACAAGAAAGAGGGGTGTCTGTACTTCCCTGCTGTCTAGCACAGACAATCATATCTATTGTCCTCAGAGAGGCACGGAAACCACACTGAGATTTTGGAAGGACTGATTCCGTGACTTGCCACAAGCGATTCAGTAGTATGCGGGCAAAGATCTTTCACATTGTCTACTACGTACCATCTGCCAGAACACAGAACAGTATGTCCATTCGTGTACTTGAACACATACCAGTATGTTCACTCGCAGTGTGTTTATTCAGTTGGCATTAGGAGTTCGTGGTTCTTATAAAGACAAAAAGCTATGAATAAATATTTGAAGAAATGCAGTTTATATATTTGATGCGTTTCGAATGGTTAAGTAAAAATGTCATACTGTATTATGCTATTAGACCTTTGTATAAACGATTAAAATTTGTAATCACCGGAAAAAATCATTTATTATATTTTATAATCTGGAATTGGAGGTATACTTTTTGGATGGTCGATTCCTTTGTTGCAGTGCATTCTTGCTCAAGTCTGCTCTTTCTACGTATTTACTAATATCAAACAAAATATTGTATACATATATATATATATATATATATATATATATATATATATATATATATATATATATACTAGCGGGGGGCTCATCATTGGCCAAGCGTAAAATACTCCTAATATGATATTTTAATTTGCCCACGTTCATATATATTATTATAGAGTTGTGATTTCAAAAGTAAAAAAAATGTATTTTAGTTCCAACAGCAGGAATAGAAACTGTAACATTCAAAGCTGGTGAGGTTACCATGTACCAACGTTACACGGATATAAACTGATTAAAAATTAAAAATAAACTAAAATGAATGTACACAATGTATAATGATTTTTTTCAAGTTTTACCACTTAAAAATATGTTAACCGGCTAAAGACTCATAACAGAACGGTCTATAAAAAATCCAATCATATGAGACCCCTAGCGCCGCTCTGCGACCTTTTATTTTGGAGGAGATTGCGTTTTATAATATTAAGACTGACAGACATATAGTCTTTTATATATAGAAGTTTCCCTTCCTCTGAAAAGAATGATGGATTTTCAGTTTTTCTAATTAAATCCTGTTAGGAACGCATTATCTTTTCTGTAGATTCAATAATTCATTTGTTTGCAATCTTCGTAACCGTCTGTGCTGTATTTCTGTTTTTCTCTGTTATTTTCTTCATGTGTATGTCTGTCTGCAAAAACGCCTATCAGCCCGAGTGTCTGCTGCGCTATTATTGATTCATAAAGATTCTCGAATTGCAAACATAGTTTACATACATTAGAAACGGAAAGTACATCGGAGACGTATTTATTATTCCGTTGGGACAAAAATCAATATTTTTATTAAATGACGAACATATACTTAGTTTTCAACATGAAAATAAATAGAAAACACTCAGAAATTATTTCTGTCATTCTTACAAAAACATTTGACTTCAGTCTACAGACTTTCACTTTTGTCGTATATAAAAACTCCAGGAATGATACCATTTTATAATTGCACGGATGTTTATTACGATTCGACAGTGTGCGATGCTAAGAAAGTTGCACCTTTTTATAGATGTGCGTCAGAAGCCGATATGTGACATTAAAATCCTAAGTAGAAAAATACATTCTGAAGCACAAAAAGTAGCTCGTTTTAAATGTAGCACTCCTACCTTAGTATTTCCTCAAGTATAGCGCGCTGAAAACATAAGAAGTTTTATGTATAGCACTCCTCTGATAATGTGTCTTCAGACACTCATGCATAACCAATTTTCATCACTGGCAATAGTAGAATGTTGGGGAATATATAAAACAACAAATTTTCGAGCAGAAGAGGTCGCCATTTCGAATGGCTTTACTCCAGTCATAGGAATTCTTGACGTTTGGATTACAAAAATAAATGTTTTAGTTTTACAAGTACATGCGTATATGGACTCGCCCTGGTTACGGTAGTACTGCAATGAGACAAGGTGTGCGTTTTTTCCACTCGCACCAAAGGAGGAAGCAGAAAAAAGACAAAGAAAATAAGATCTGCTCCTAGTTTTATGCAAACTGCCATGAAGAACGGTTTAAGCACATGTAAATGGGCTAGATTTGAGACAGATAAAAAAAAACCCGACTTAAAGAGAAATGGGGCAGTTTTTCGTTACGTATTGCTTAGGTAGAAACATTACGAACAGTTATGACCTTACAGAACAAGGTAATTCCATGTTTACACATAATCCAACGCGTATAATATTTGACATTGTTCTGATTCCGAAATTTTATAGCATTTCACCCGATCACATAGCGTCGAAATTGTTGGAATTATTAAAGTTCCTGTGCGAAATGTGCGGTGTTGACACCGTCGAGCGTGTTCTACAGGGCTCTGTTAAGATAGCGATGATTAAGCCGAGACAAGGAGGATTGCAGGCAGGTGAAATAAGCCTTCCTACTGGCTTTTAAGCCAGACTCTTTTGATGAATTGTCAAGTTTTTCTCTGGCATCTAATGGAAACGGTGGACGAATATTTCGGTGACCTACAGGGCATGGGGCGGTTTATTGAAGAATACCCCCTGCCTGGTGTCTTAGTTGTGCTTTCGTATCAGGACGCATACTTCGGTTAGACAGCAATTGCGTGGGTCCTCAATTATGGTACACATCATCATAGAACATATTCTTTTAAGAGCGCGAACTCTCATTACAGAAGAGGTAGAGGTCAGTGAGCCTATTGCTGCGGAATGTGGACTCACCTTCGACCCGCGACCAGAGCAGTGCCATAAGTGTGGAGGTAACAATCACTTTCCCATAGATCTTCGGCAGCTCGAGGAGAAAGAAAGAAGAGCTCTCTCAGAGACATGTTGTTATCGGTGCCAACAACAAGGACATATCACATCGCGGTGTCCGGGGAATGAGACAACGGGTGCGAGGCTAGAACTACCCCTCCCCAGAAATCTAGATGTATTGCGGCAGAGAAAATGTAGGTAGCTAATGTTATGTTGCATATTCAGTCTGAAGCACTTAAAGACCTAGCCGTTTTATTCTAGTCCTGTTTCTCTAGTTAATGGGAGGGTTTTCCGAATATAAACTCCATGTTCGTGCATATGTCCGTCTGAGTCCTAATGGCAGGCATGTTAAATTCGTTAGAGAGAATGGAGGAACGTAGGTTAGTTTCACTTAGTGCTACCATATCCGGTGTGTTTACTAGGAGAAGGTGCCACAAATAGGAATATAATGAGATTTTCAAATTTCTGTGCATGAATTTCATTTTATAATTCAAGCAAACGATAATGTGTATATATAAATTGTAACTCCTATTTAAAGCAACATTCGTTAAACTGCAGAAATACCAACTTAACTGGTGCGGATTTACAAATTAATTGTAAAATTTGTGATGAGATTGCAGAATGTATCTTAAAATAGGAAATAACAGTCTATAAAAAGATATTGTCTAATTATTTTGTTTAACATTTAATTATGATTCATTTATATTTTCTTTTTAAATGTGTTTGCATCGTTTTTTTTAGTTTAATTAGAAATCATCTATATTTTTTTCAATTAATTGTATGGGAAAATAGCTAAGGAAAACATCCGAATCGATGACCTTTTTATGACTCAATATATAAACAATTAAAGATAAACGACAACAAATAAATAATCAATATGTTTAAATTCGTACCTCGTAGATTTGTGTGATTCTACTTAGAGGCGTAAATGGTTGTCTACTGAAAGAAATTAACACGTAACGCGTAAAGAGTATAAAACCTTGCGAGCAAATAAGTATTTACATGGAATGATATAGGATAAGCAAGATTGACACACGATCATAATTTCACTCATTTACGTTTTATTTTACTCATTGTGCCCCAAAATGCTTAGCCTACAATCAGATCAGATTACATGCTTAAAGTACTCGTTGTGTAATATATTATTTCAATTCCATTTCATCATTTGATTAGTCATATATTTTCTTTATAATTTTTGTGGCCCTGAAAGGTTCACTAAGGGAAACACGGACATTAGTAAGAAAAGGTAAAATATATTGAACAAAATAAGAAAAACAGCATATACAAAGAGAAACCGTCGGAGTAAGTACAGGCAATATGGTGGATTACGGAAGTATACTGACCACACCCTGCGAGTTATACTTCTCGGTTTATTTATACATGTAGGAAGAGTTCAATTTTAGTGCATGGCGAATCCCACAACACCCTCTCCCAGGGCTTTTGTTCCACAAAAGGCTTGTAAATCAGTTCTGCTTTGAGTCGATAATTTGGCGGTCGGTAGATTTCCTCTTCGCTGTCGCTGTCCAGGTTGAGGTTAGTCGCGATTAAAACTTTTTAATTTGTTGCTGATCAGTTTTCTCTCCGAGTAATGTTTAGCAGGTGTAATCTGAGTGACGTTTTTTTGTTGTTGTTTAAGTAGCGTTTTTTTGAGATTTGTAGCTTATATGGTATACTCGATAAAGCCAATCCATAACATCTTAATTGCATTTCGCCAGTTCAGTTAATTTGCTATTTCTATGTTTATACAAATAGATTTATCTATTAGAAATTAATAAAGTTGAATAATTTCATTTGTTAAGCTTATTGACGGAGTGGAAATTGGTTTTCGTTTATCCCAACACGTCATCTCGAATGGAAAAGATGTGTAATTGGACTACAAAGTTCTGAGGGTACCTTACGGTTCCGCGAGCTGCAGATCTGTCGTTGCTAAAGTAGAATGTATTCTATAAATCTACTGTGTTCCGTACTTCCAAACCTTAGTAAAAGCAGGTGGACGTTTTTTTGTACCATGCTTATATACGCAATCTTCGTTGAAAAACGTCCCCACCATCACAATAATGCGTCGAACGGTCTTTGTCAAGGGCGTAGTTAAACGTTTCAACAGTGTTCCGAATCGTATTTTGCGAAAACGCTGTATCGCTGTCAGTGTTAAGTCTATTGGTAAAGATTTTAAGTAATTCTCAATTTTTAAATGGAAGTTCTTACATTTAGAACTGTTTTTTTATGCAATTGTTATATTTCTTGTTGCTGATTTTTTCTTCAGTTTTCCGCTGTCTTCCGCCTGTGTCCTGCTAGTGAATATTTAATGTTTCTAGAGTACTGGCTGCTATAGTATATTTTACGATAGTTTTTGTTGTTTACATATAGTTAAAATTACATCCTTAATGTACACCATCTTGAAAACCATTTTTTCTGCAAGAGTGAAGTTAACTTACTCGAGAAATAAACGATGTAATACTTAGTAAGTTCAGTTTAACATTATACGTTGAAAGAACTTACGATTTCTTTATGTTTTGTGCAAAACAAACATACCCATTTTTAATCACCTTAGTTCAAGTGCAATTCTTGGTGTGCAAACGTTAGGCACTTTTTTCAGTGTCTAACCAAAAATTACTTTACTTCCTGTTAGGCGAAAAAAAAACTTGGTCTTACGATAATCTAACAACTTTGGTATGCAATTATTAGTGCATATTTCTTTTTTAGCGTTAGTTTGAATATTTTGGTCTTCCCCCCCCCCCATTTCAGTTATTGGGAGATTTTTGTTTCGAGAATGCGAAAGTTCGACGGCCAAAAATGTTGTAGACACTGGAATATTTTGAATTCAGCTTTCTCGTTGAGTCTCTGTTGATCATGGGGTTTTTAAATTTGATTTTATCAATCCGATCATCATCCTTTTCGGCAGCTTTAATTGATATTTCAAAATTGTGAAATCCTGCTGCAAAATTTTGGTAATAAAATCTACTTTTGCTGATTTTATTGACATTGCTGTGACTCCCAGTTAAAGATCCACCACATCTGAAATCGATCTTTCCTTTCCCCCTCCAAAGAGTCTGCACTTAGACTTTCTTACAGAGAGTGTCCACCTCCCACTGGTGTGTTATACATACCCCCTGACCTCGGCCAGTCACACTCTCTTATTCCCCTGCTTGACCTTCTACACTCCATTACCCCAGCATGGAGAACTGGGTGCCGAACGCTAATGCTCAGCCATTTATACCACGTCGACGAATGGCCCGCAATACGAATGGGCACTATGTGCGAACATATTCAAGAAAGAAAATACTTGCAAAATATTCCAGGTATATAAGTAATGTTGTTGGTTTTTCCATGTTTTTTTTCTATATTTTTGTGTTTGTTTCTTATTCATTCAGTGTCCTTGGAGATCATATTGCTGGATCATAAAATATTAGAAAATAGAAATAAAGACGGATTCGTTAAATATGATTTGCATATTATCAATTACTCTTGTTTGACTGTTTCATGGCACATGGGCTACATGGGTCTGTTTTACCGCATGGTGGCTATATGCGTCTGTTTTACAACATGTTAGTCCTATTGGTACGTTATACTGCACGAGTATAAGTCTGTTTTACAGCGTTTTAACCATATGGGTTCGCAATACAACACATTGGCTGTATGCAGTATGTTGGTCATATCGGTACATATTCTGGCATGTTGGCCATATGGCTACGTTTTCCGGCATGTTGGCCTTATGGCACCGTATTCCGGCATGTTGACCATATGGCTCCGTATTCCGGCATGTTGACCTTATGGCTCCGTATTCCGGTATTTTGATCGTAATGGCTCCGTATTCCGGTATTTTGACTGTATGGCTCTGTACTCCAGAACATTGGCCATTAAGGTTCATTATATTGCATGTTGGTCATATGGCTCCGTATTCAAGCATGATGGCCGTATGGCTCCGTATTCCGGCATATTGACCGTATGGCTCTGTATTCCGGCATGTTGACTGTATGGCTCCGTATTCGGGTATTTTGATCGTATGGCTCCGTATTCCGGTATTTTGACTGTATGGCTCCGTATTCCGGTATTTTGACTGTATGGCTCCGTATTCCGGCATGTTGACAGTATGGCTCCGTATTCCGGCATTTTGATCGTATGGCTCCGTATTCCGGTATTTTTACTGTATGGTTCTGTACTCCAGCACATTGGCCATTGAGGTTCATTATATTGCATGTTGGTCATATGGCTCCGTATTCCAGCATGTTGGCCATATGGTTACGTATTCCGGCATGTTGACCGTATTGCTCCGTATTCCGGCATGTTGACCGTATGGCTCCGTATTCCGGTATTTCAATCATATGGCTCCGTATTCCGGTATTTTTACTGTATGTTTCTGTACTCTGGCAAATTGGCCATTAAGGTTCATTATATTGCATGTTGGTCATATGGCTCCGTATTTCAGCATGTTGGCCGTATGGCTCCGTATTCCGATATTTTGACTGTATGATTCTGTACTCCAGCACATTGGCCATTAAGGTTCATTATATTGCATGTTGGTCATATGGCTCCATATTCCAGCGTGTTGGCCGTATGGCTCCGTATTCCGGCATGTTGACCGTATGGCTCCGTATTCCGGCATGTCGACCGTATGGCTCCGTATTCCGGTATTTTGACTGTATGATTCTGTACTCCAGCACATTGGCCATTAAGGTTCATTATATTGCATGTTGGTCATGTGGCTTCGTATTCCAGCATGTTGGTCGTATGGCTCCGTATTCCGGCATGTTGACCATATCGCTCCGTATTCCGGCATTTTGACTGTATGGCTCCGTATTCCACTATTTTTACTGTATTGTTCTGTACTCCAGCACATTGGCCATTAAGATAATTTACTAGAAATGAATCTGATTTTATTAGCTATGTAGTCGTATCTGTCCGTCTGATTATATAATACCAGGTTGATGTTATAGAGAAAAATGATTCAAAAGATACATTTTTATTTTGTAAAATAAGATTCTAAAAAAATTGGTTTACTTTTCCCTTATTTAAATTTTGGTGTCTCTAAACATTCAATTAATAGTCAAAAAATGTATGAAATATTCTAATTTGCATAAGTGAGTATTTTTTTTCACACTTAAGAGAGACCGTTAAAGTCGGCATCAGTCTTTACAAAAAGAACTTCGACGAAGAGAACTTTAAAATATGTTTAACGGTGTTAATTGCTTAAAAAAGGAGGAGTAGCTATGTTCTGCTAATAGAATAACTCGCCTCTAACAACGGACTTCCTGAAAAAAGGAAACCCCTTCCAAAACAACAGTTTTTTGGAATCCTGACTAAGTATCTCTTTTATTGCATTTTTAAAAAAATATATATGTTTGAATGCAATCATTGACTTTGTTCAGTTTATTTACATTTATCCTATATTATAGCTTCTTTGTTAGAACTGCACGCCTGTGGAACTCTCTTCTGTCTGCCTGCTTTCCACCTGACTACAACCTGGATGTCTTCAAGTCCAACGTTAACAAATTCCTAATGAACCGCCCCCTTAAGTAAACACTTCATTAAATCTCTACACTAACGTACTGTACTTGCAATAACCCTTATCCCTGAGTGGCTTCCGGGCCTTGATAAGTGGTGACCATCGTGTAAAAAAAAAAAAAACAAAGTCACGAATCCTCGTTTGTAATGTTGTTGTGTTGCACAGTTGTTGTGGATATTCCCTTTGATAGTTCGAACCCTCGTCTTCAAGTTGTTTTGGTCATTAAGGAAAGCACGGATACAGGGAGTAGTAAGAAAAGGTAATATATATATTGAAACAAAAAATAACCGTATACAAAAGAGCAACCGTCGTAGATATACGGCCAAGATTGCTGACTACGAAAATACACCCACCAAACCCCTAGAATCGTAACACTCAGTTAACTAATACAATTAGAAGCGTTTATCTTTAGAATATATAAGCCAGTTCCAACCACAATTATATGCGTTGCATACTGATTTTATTTAAATGTTTAGATTATTCACTATTAATTTCTTACAATTTTTGTTCGTTTTACTCATAATCGAGAAATGCCGGGTCAGCTCTTAATCGAAACAATTTTAATCTTTTTTCGTTGCTATTGAAGCTTGTTTGCACATCAAGATTGTTAAAATAATATTACTATTGCATACAAATGTAATGTATAAAAATAGTTCTGTAAAATTGAATTTATCTTGAAATTTCTATTTACATCTAGGAGAAGAATAAACCACATAAGTACCCATATTGTTGCAATATTTTTTATTCATAATGGTGTAGAGATTTAATTGTTGCCCACCACAGCAATATATGACACAAGGCCGAAAAGTGGGGATCTAGCAGGCTCCCCTAAAGAGGGGCACATCTGCAATTGTAAAAATTGCCTGAGTAACCCGTCGGCATTCTCCGATTGGGGCGCCTCAGGCAGTAAGCAATGAACTTACTCAACAGGAAAGCCCGGTGGCAAGGCCTGGAAGGGTGGACCTCCTAGACATTACTCAGGCGGTGTACCTCAGTCCGACAAGGGCTAGGCCGGATCCCGACCCCTCACCTGTCGGGCTGACTTTCAAGAACGGATCCTTGACGAGTACTTCTACCCTGTCTCCGTGCGGCCAAGGCCGTTAGGAGACACATCCCATCATCCAAGATGAATGATGGGGTATGATCCCACACAGTCGGGCGATTCTACTTATTAACGATGCTTCTAGGAACTGACGAATCGAATTAATTCATGTTTTCTACCAACCAATCAAAAACCAGAATTGCTCCATAAATATTAAAGCTTTTCTGTAGAAATTTCGCATGTTTTTCCGTCTCGACACGGTAAGAATCTTTGCTCTGTTGAACTATCCACTGCAAAACATTCACCTCTCAGGACATGTCGAACAACGAGCCATCGGAAACTGTTCTGTCTACTGCAAACTAGTCACCACTTGCGACTCGTATAAAACAACGCACCATCGGGGACACTTCTGTCTACTCCAAACCAGTAACTTATCAAGGCATGTGTAGAACAACGGACCATCGGAAACTGTTCTGAAACTAAACATAGCTTACACTTCTATATGGTACGAATAAAATTGCAGAATAACATTTTTAAAAAATGAAATAACATTTTCATACATCTATATATTTCTGACATTTTTTATACATTTAATCAGATTTTATTGGCATTTTGTTTTTAACTGTTCTTCTCATCAGAGCTTCTTAATTTAATCTATATCAGATCTACCTATGCGTTCCATGTTTAAAAAGGGTGTGTCATCTATAGTATCAGACCTGACGGAATGGTTAATTGTAGGTATAGACCGTTTCATACCCTCGAAAAGTTCCAGCAAAAATCTAACAGACAGCCATCGTTCTCTCCAGAATGTGCTGTTGCCATTATGCTCAAAAATCACTTTTTCCATTGCTTCCAACTTAATAGATGTATGGAGACTAAAGCTGCCTTCAGAACTGCCAGCAACCATTGTAGGAAAGGGATAAACAACGCTAGAGAGGTGTATGCTCAGTCCGTCAAATCCAAAGTAGTTGAGCAGCTGCTTAGTTCCCACCAGTGTTGGCAAATAGCAAACAGAATACTGAACAGAAGCGTGTGTTCTATCCCAACTATCATTAATGGACCTGAGGTCATCTCGTCAGCATCAGACACAGCCAAACTCTTTACCAAGAACTTTTCAGCTAATTCTATCCTTTGCGATTTAGATTGCCAACCCCCAATATTTCTTTCTGTATTAGAAAACACGCTATGTGATATACATATATCTGTACGTGATGTTGTCAAGCTAATCAAAAACCTTGAGTCCAGTAAAGCAACCGGCCCTGACGGTATTCCAATTATAGTACTCAAAAGACTACAACAAAAAGTAGCACCCATACTTACAAAACTGTTTAAACGTTGTCTTAAGGTGAATTGCTTCCCATCAACCTGGTAAATCTCATCAGTATGCCCTGAGTTTAAGACTATAGGTGATCACTCATCTCCCTCTCAGTACAGACCAATAAGTCTCCTGTGCGTCATGAGTAAGTTGCTGGAATCTGTGTTCAATAGGGAAGTAATTAAACATCTCAGCAAAACTAACCTTCTTAGTGAAACACGATATGGTTTCCGTTCTGCTAGATCTACAGCAGATGTGCTTACAGTTATATCTCATAGTATTAGTGAATCCTTCGACGGAGGCAACCTTTCTAGGGCAATTTCTCTTGACATATCAAAGGCCTTTTATAGGGTATGGCATAAAGGTTTACTTACAAGATCTCCAGCTCTGGCATAGCTGGAAATGTTTTCTTAATTATTAAATCATTTCTTTCTGATAGGTTCATAAGAGTAGTAGTTGAGGGGCAAAAACAGAAGCTCACAGTATTAATGCTGGTGTCTCTCAGGGGTCAACCCTGGCCCAACTCTTTTCCTGATCTACATCAATGATCTTACAAATCATATCCTTACATCATTCGTAGACATTTACGCTGATGACACTAACATCTATGGTTGCACATCAAAGAACGTAAACGACCAAGGTCTCTCCGATTCCCTCTCCGCTGATCTTGAGCACGTGGTACAATGGGGAAAGGTGTGGCTTGTTACTTTAATGCATCTAAAACCAAGATTTTATCTTTACATCATCAACGTTCTGATCCCAATCTGGCATCAGTTGAAATGAAAGGCTCTCGCTTTGAGGAGGCGTCATGTTTTGACAAGCTTTTGGGCTTAAAATTTACTCCTGATCTGAAATGGAACACGTACATCAAATCTGTTGCGAAGGCCGCTGGAAAAATGGTGGGACTCTTCTTTCGATCTAGTAGATATCTCATGATCAATTTCTCTATCTATATAAGAGCCGGGTACGTCCAAGAATGGAGTACTGTTTCCACCTCTGGGCAGGAGCTGCTAGAAAGGACTTGTCCTGCCTTGATAGAGGTCAAAATAGGCATTGTATCCTCGTAGATGTATTTTTCCCTGCAAAAACTATCTCACAGAATAAATGTTCCGAGTTTGTATCTGCTTTATCGTTATTTTCATGGCAAGTTCTCGACTGAGCTCCAATCTATGGTCCCCCTCGCCAAACTTTCACAAGATACATTCGTCTAGCTGAAAACACTATTAATAATTCCCCCACTATTTATATGTTCCTTAATCTAAACGTAGAATCCATGAACAATTTTTTTTCTTAGAAGTGCCCGCCTGTGAAATTGTCTTCCGTTTTCCTGCTTTCCAGCTGATTACAATATGATTCTCTTCAAGTCCAACGTAAAAAAGTACTTGTTTAGCCGTTTCACTTAAGTTAACAAATTTACCGAATTTCCATAAATAACGATTACTATTTTGTCCAATTTACTACTGTACACTCTTAACCATTATCCTCGATTGGTCTCTGGGCCTTGATAAGTGGTGATTCCTATGTAAAAAAAGAATACTATTTTCAATTTGGGAAACGTAACTATCTAGATATTTTTAGAGTCTTATTAAGGTTATTAGTGCTGTGTATTCTTATTTCCTATTTGTATAATATGTTATTTTCATTCTGTCTCATGATATATTGTTTCATAATATATGTTACATATTCGTTCGTTTAAATCGCTACATCGTGCCCTATTTGCGTTGTCGGATAGGTCCTTACGCGTATTACATTTATTTTACTTAAAATGGAGAAGCACTGTGTGTATGTGATATGAATATGCAGGTGCATGCCCCCTCTCTTCTGTGTGGTTTTATATTGGTTTTATTGCGAGTTTTCTTTTCTCACTAACTCGTCTAGTATTTTTTGTTGCCCCCCCCCCTGGTTGCTGCGTGATCCCTCGAAGTACTTTCTCATCTATGGTCGCGTCATTTTGGTTATTAATTATCTTCTTATCATCGGTATAAGTATATACTTTTTTTCAATAACTCCATCATGCGTATATGTAGAAGATTTTAAAATGAATGTGCGAGACGAACATAGAAAATAACCGAGTATATATAAGCTGCCCCTTACATTCTTTTAGTTTTTCGACTCACGCTTTCCTTGAATTCTTTTCATATCTCCCATGGCAATGGATTGTTGCATCGCGAGGATACCGCTTAAACTAAACTGTATCGAATAGTCAATGTCATTTCCTCTTTGCTTCGTTGTGCAATTTGGAAAGCAAGTTTTCTTTTTATAGGAACGTGCTAAATCAAATATTCCCAACGATAAAAAAAAACCGGAAACCCTGTTTAAATCCGTGTCTAATGTATCAAGCCTGGAAAATAATGAATTTGTCAGCAGAAATAAAATTCCTCCGACATGACACCTGCGATGCGCATTGTCTACCAAAATCAACAACGCGCATTATACAAACCTCGATTACTTCAAACTGAAATTGCTTTTTTTTGCTATTTTTCCAGGAACGGCTCAGTCAACCAGAGGAAAAATTTTATTTTCTCTCTCTCTCTCTCTCTCTCTCTCTCTCTCACACACACACACACACACACACAAACATACACACGCGCGCGCGCGACACACACACAACTTAACTTTAAATCGGATTTCCTGATGCTTTTTCTATATTTTATACAATAATTTTAAAACTTCTTAACAAAATTTGTTTATTCAATATATATGTTACATATCTATATGTTCTATATATGAATATAATTTGTTCGTTAATTCCTTTGTTCGTTTTTCATTCCCAAAATTCCGTTGTTTATTTATGACTTTTTAGTCTAGACTTATTCATATCATTCATGTGTTATGCATCTTTTAATTTGACATTTTAGCTTAAACTTAAGCGACGTTGACGGAACTTTTGAAAGATTTACACACATCAAAATATTATAAAGGAGCGGACAAAAAAAGAGGTAACCCTAACATTCGTTATAGATACTTTATATGTTGTTTGAGTATCTGTAGAAAAAAAACTACAAAATGACGAAACAAATAACAAATCGAATGATTTTTGATAGGAAAATTGCAATGTTTTATGATTTAACTTGCATTAAAAAGGAAAGACGCCGATAGATAATTCTTAACAATTCATTAATAAAAGATATATCATCATAGTTTGATATTTAAACATAAACTGGTTGTAAATCAAATCTTTTTAGTTTTTTTTTTTCAGTGTTCCGTTTAATTATATACATAAATGGTCGCATATTGGAATCTTACTAATTTCTACTCCGTCTCATGAAATGTCCCATTTGTCTCACGTAGTAGTGGCTAAAGGAACTTATACTCATTCGCATATGGCAAAACTCATATCGATGTGTATATCTTCGATAAGCACTTATTGCCACTAATTTTATTATTATTAGTAGTCGTAGTAGCAGTAGGAGGAGGAGGAGAAGGAGGAGTTGTAATATTAGTATTTACAGTAGCAATAAGTAGTTTCTTTATATACAGCGCAGTTTGAAATATTGAAATATTTGAAAAATATACAAAACATATAGGCTTTTGGATGTCTCTCTCTCCCTCTCTCCATACATGCATATATGTGTATGTGCCAACCAGTCTCTATTTTGGTTTATTTATCTCGAATTTCTTTTGTTTGGTGCTATGTAAAAATAACATGTTGGTAATATGCAAGGAAAGCACTTCAGCCCTCTTAATATTCGTATAAATTTGCCTCTTTTGTTGATCCAATGATAGATAGGAATATACTGCAAAAGGAAAATCAACCAGAGCTTTACCGTTTTATTGGTGAACTCGTAAGTGTATAACGATTTCTCACTTTGTATTTAAGAGCAAGTAGTGTAAAATAGCGATCTGTTACATGAACTATTTTAACACGTGTTATTATTTTTCCATGTTTTTCATTTTGAATTTACTTTTATTTTACTTCTGTATACTTCTTTTTAATATCTTATTTTGCAGATTATATGATTTTCCAGACCGTTACTGATAAATATTCGAATATTTTCTACAGTTATCATCTGCACCATTTGAATTACTTAATGTCTCGTAATATTTTATTGTCGTGAATTTGTATCGTGTATTCTAGATGATGTATGGTGCGGGAATAATTGTAACATAATTATTATTGAATACAACGTTTTTGTTTGTTTTTTTTTTAATTATCTTTGTATTATATGGACTACTGTAATCATATTGAGTGATATTTGGACAAAGTTTCGCTAAATGTAAACTTCGGCTTTCATGAGGCGTATATCCTCGATATAAGGAAGATTTTCCCGACCTCGAGAATCTGAATGAATTTCCAGTGGATTATTCAATCAGGAAATCCACATATAATTGTAAGTGAACTTATCTATCATTCTCTATGAGAAAGGGCATCTGCCAAATACTCTCGTGATTATTTATCTACAGAATTAAAGATGATATATTGGCTATCTCGACCTGACGAACCAGATCGATTTGTTTTAGCCGAAAAAGGTGTTAATGTTTAAAAATTAAAAAGAAAACGTGTACATTTCAGGCATATATAATTGTGTACGTTACACTGTGCTAATTTGTCAAATTTTGATATATATGTGTCGTTAGATTAGATGGGAGGTATTACCAGTAGAGGGAAAAATTCCTCAGTTTCGATTATCGTAGATGGTATCTTAATCTTCATTTTTTAATTTTTGAAATCACTGTTATGTGTTTGGCTTGCTATGTTAATTAACGGAAACCCCGCTCTATTATTATTATTATTATTATTATTATTATTATTATTATTATTATTATTATTATTATTATTATTATAATAATAATAATAACAACAACAACTAGAAAATCTACAATTAAAATATGATACCGAAGCGTGTTTTATGATTGTACAACGCAAGAAAGTATGCTAGTAAATTATATTAAACATAGTGTTATAAAACATGTTTTTGTAAGTTCTCATGCGTCGAATTAACCTCTTATATTTATGAGAAAACGGTAATGCGTGAATTAAGATGAAAGGAAAAAAATCGTATTTTCTAATAAGATTTCAAAAGTTCATTAGGTTTTTCTTTCCATTTCACTGTAAAATAAAACACGTTTCATAAGAATTCACTAAATGTCTAATGTGAAGTGAGAAATGAATTGCGTTTCACACGTTTATATGTGTGAAACCATTTTTTGTTAATTACTGTCGGTTGATATACGACCACATTAAATGTATATTCATTTGTTGTATAGATCATCAATCTGACGCGGTTAAGATTGAAATAATGTATTAATATCGGTGCTGATTGTTTGAAAGTATTTCACTTGTATCCACTCTTGTGTATATTTCTTATTGCTTTTTAGTTTTTTGTTGTATTCAACTACGAAAGACGGTTATTAGTTGTAGGGATTTTAAAATAGGCAATGCAGTTTTAATCAAGACCACTGCGTGTAGTTTTACTTCTATCTTTCATGAACCTATAACTCTTTCGTGACATCACCTTCAATTTAATGTAATGGTTTGCTAAGTAGTCAAAACAATCTAGAGCGACTGATTCAAGCGAAAACACAGATTAATTCCATGTGAACACTTTCACATGTAAACCAGTTTTTTCTCTAAAATAACAGGTATTACTGAGAATATAATTGTTATCAATATATTCATTCAATTATATTCACTGTGGAGATATGTTAACATTTCTTTTTATACGAGTGTCGGTCCCAATGTAAAAACTCCTCTTTCCTTAAATACACAAGTTGAGGCCCGGAATAATACTATTAAAACGAGCGACCATTTGTGTACTAGAGTGTTTTTTTCTGTTTTTTATTTTGTTTTGTTTTATTTAATGCCGTGGTCTGCAAATTCAAACTCCGCGCGTAAATGTCTTCTTTTTTTTTCATTAATTGCAAAGAATTTTATAAGACTTGAAAATTTACGTATTTTTTTATTTTTCTTATTTATTTGTGTTTTTTTAAACGACGTGGTCTGTAGGTTAAGACGCCGCACGTAAAGTTCTTAATGTTTTTTTTTTACCGTAAACTGGAAAGAAGTTTATATATAATAATTTCATAAAAGAAACAGCACGTTCTATGGAATGCAATGTAGAATATTATATTATTTGGAATAAGTTACTGCATTGAGGCATGTAGAGGTTCCTCCCGGGCGATATCAAGGATTTCGATAACAATAAAATTATAACAGTGTGGAATATATATATATATATATATATATATATATATATATATATATATATGCCTGTGTGTGTGTTTGTGTGTAATAACACTTCAGGGATGGGTTTTATATTTCTATAATATACGCCAAAAGTAGAGTGGATTTCATTGAAATAGTATAAGCACAATGCGGGGATATATACATATATATATATATATATATATATATATATATATATATATATATGTCAAAACAATCTAGTGCGACTGATATATATATATTTTTTTTTTTTGTATAATATCTACAGGAATTTACATCGGTAGTCGGTACCGACGGTTTCAAGCCCGGTAGTTGAGGACTGCTCTTAATGTCCGCCTCAGGCTCTCTTCAGCCGACTCTCATCTGTCTTTAACCGGAACCGGAACTCTATATATGCACACAATAATTTTTATTTATTTATTTCACCCTTTATATTTTTTTATTTTTTGTATGCTACTTAAATAAGGTAATACATTTGAAGCAATAAATTAAAAAGTATGGGATGATGCCTTCTATATTATTATTTTTTATTATTTTTCTTTAAGCATCCCCCCTGTCACTCAGTTTAAGTCTCGTCTGAAAGCGTTTTAAAAGTTCATTTTGAAGTTATGTCTAATCTCGTTTAAAAATAGGGTAATACAATTTAGATTGAAATAGACCTAGGAAGTACCCAGGGGATGGTATATACTAATATTTAAGTATCGCTTTGCGTTTAAAACCGTATAAGATTTATTTTAAAATAATCTCTAGTTTCGTTTTAATTACGGTAATAATATTTAATTAAAATAGACTTAAACTGTGTAAAAATATGGCATATGTTATATTTAAGTCTCGTTTCACGTTTAAAATTATTTAACCCGTTATTTTAAAATATGTATTTTCGTTTTAAAAACCGGTAATAACTCTTAGATTGAAATAGATCTAAACGGTGTCAAAAATTGGCGTTTTTATATTTAAGTATATTAAGTATAACATGATCTCGCTCTATTTAAAAACACGTTTTAAAACATGAAGGTTTTACTCGATTTTTTCCCTTTCACCGTAAAAGGTGCACCTTCTTCTTTTAACTGCCAGATCTTGTTTGCTAAAGCCGTATTACGTCTCTCTTTTGCTCTAAAAGAGCTCATGTGCATGTAATATCTCTGTTTAAACGGCCCCTTCGTCATTCCAATGTATTTATTAGTTACGTTTGTGGATGTATTCGTTACAGTTGCTTCATATATAAGTGACTCTGCTTTACAATTCCCTTCAAGCGGGCACTCATTTTTGGCTCTGCAAGAGCAGGTTGCATTTTCCCTCTCTATTGGTTCTCTAGAGATGATGGATTTTATTGACGGTGTTGTTTAGTAGCTTATTTTAATTGTATTTCTATTGAATATTTTATGTAGCCTGTGCTTTTTTGGAAAATGTTTATCTAGTAGATTCAAGAACAACCGTCCTACTTTAGTTTTTATATTTAATGAATATGGAGGTAGAAACCAAATTACTTTCCGTCCTCTGTTTTTTTTTTGTTTTTTTTGTGGATTATGGGTGGTTCGAATCTTATTTTTTCTTTAAATCCACTTTTATGGAGCGCGTCATTGTAATATGGGGCTGCTTGTTCAAATACTTCTGCATTTGAAGACAATGTAGATATTCTTTTGCTCACATTTGCTACCATATTTTTAAATATTGTCGGGGGATGGCATGAACCTTTGCTTCAAATGTATTACCTTATTGAAGCAGCATACAAAAAAATAAAAAAATAAATAATAATAAAAAAAAGATAAAATAAATAAATAAAATCATCGTGTGCATATATAGAGTTCCGGTTCCGGTTAACGACCGATGAGAGTCGGCTGAAGAGAGCCTGAGGCGGACATTAAGAGCAGTCCTCAACTACCGGGCTTGAAACCGTCGGTACCGACTACCGATGTAAATTCATGTATATATTATACAAAAAAATATATTGTTCTTATTTCGAGAAAGGTGTTTTCCCTAATAATAGAGCACTGTATGGAATTTCTTTTTCTACAAAAAAGTACAAGTATATATATATATATATATATATATATATATATATATATATATATATATATATATATATATATACAGTCCTGGTCAAAATCATAAGACCACTTCAGAAAGTAAGCGTTTATGCATAATATCGAATTTTTAATTAAAAAAATGGATTGCCAAAAGGGAAAATATGACGAAAAAAATGAAATCTGCTTCATTCGAAACCTTAACTCTGATCTAATAATTAGTTTTTAAAAAACAAACATTTTCACCTGGTCAAAATGATAAGCCAACTTTAATAAAATCTGCTAGTTTTGAAAAAATGAATACGAAAAGCTGTCTATGTTATTAAAAACAACTTGTTAGTGGATAAAAAAACATCTTACTAAATTATAAATGACAAAAGGGAAACCATTATCAGAGTTTGAGAGAGGCAGGATTTTTGAGCTTAATAGGGGTGCACTCTCCAATAGATCCATTGCAAACGAAGTAAATCATAGCAAAACGGTCATCAACATTTTTTCAAGAAATCCAGATCAATATGGGCACAAAGAGTTCAGGTCGACCAAAATCGCCATGTCAGAAAAAGTTTTTTTAAAAAATCCAGTATGAGCTCAAGTCGATTGAAAAGCCGAACAGCATCAGAACGCAGTCCTAAAACCATCAGGAGGCATCTGAAAATGAAGGGGTTCAATCGTTTAAAGCGACTTGGGATCAAGAGAAGTGGGAAATTGTAATTTTCCCCGATGAGAAAAAGTTTAATCTAGATGGTCCAGATGGGTTTCAACACTATTGGCATGATAAAAATTTGCCCAAAGAGACTTTTTTCAACTCATCATAGTGAAGGAGGGTGTTTATTGATCTGGGGGGGCTTCCTCATCAGCTGTGACTCTAAAGTTGCAAGTAGTGAAAGGCCGGTAAACATCAGTGAAGTACATTTCAATGCTTGAAAATGCTTTTATCAGGACTGAAGGTCAACGTCTGTGTGGATGAAATTGGATTTTCCAGCAAGAAAATGCTGCGATACACATTTCTCGACAATCACGAGAATACTTTTCTTCAAATAATATAGAATTGTTAGATCATCCAGCATGTTCTCCGGACCTCAATCCCATTGGAAATCTTTAAAGATGGATGTCAAAAGAAGTGTTCAAGGATGGAACCCAGTATGATCCGATAAAGGAACTTTCTGATCCAGTTTTTAGTACATGGGATAAAATTCCTTCGCAACTGATAAAAAAAATTTAGTTTCAAGCGTGCCGAAGAGAATTTTTGAAGTAATTCGTAATAATGGAGGCTATACTAAATACTGAGACCCTTTTTAGTAATTTATAATTGCCTTTTGTAAGATAAATTATCAGTAGCCTTATCATATTGACCAGGTGAAAATGTGTTTTTTTTTAAATAATTATTATACCAGGGTTAAGGTTTCGAATGAAGCAGATTTAGTTTTTCCATCATATTTTCCCTTTTGGCAATGGTTTCAACAATTTGTTTGATTAAAAATTCGATAATATTCGTAAACGCTTACTTTCTTAAGTAGCCTCATGATTTTCACCAGGACTATATATATATATATATATATATATATATATATATATATATATATATATATATATATATATACTAGCAGTAGACTCCACGCTGCCTGGGATTGAATGATGATCAACGAATATTCCACACATTTTTATTGTTATCGAAATCCTTGAAATTGACCGGGAGAAACCACAAACAAACACACATACACACACACACAAACACAAACACACACACATGCATATATATATATATATATATATATATATATATATATATATATATATATATATATATATATATATATGCGTGTGTGTGTAATTAAACTTTAGGAATGGGCTTTATATATTTTATATGCGCCAAAGAAAAAAGTCTATTTCTTTGAAATAGTATAAAGAAAATGCTACTTCTTTTAAAGTTTGGAAACTGATTTAACGGTTTATGATATAAAAATCGAAGTATAAGACAGCGAAACAAATCGGCACAATTTATTAAATGGGCTTCAATTGCTGATGCGTAATTTCTATTTTTCTAAGTAATTTTTCAAACCTGATTAGAAAACTTTCATAATATTCTTTTAAGACAGATATGAATTTTAAAGACCTTGCTTTAATTGATACTTTGATTTGTTTAACATTCATCCCCGTCGAATGAAATTTCACTTCTAAAGCGATAGAATTGGAAGCCCTATATATAGTAGGAAATAAAATCCAAATCAAATTTTCCAGCCTTAGTATTTGCTTGTCGCAAATTTATTGGCAAATAATCTATGAAGTTCTGTTAGAAAATCGGGTTTAAATGGACTTTGCAATTCCTAGCACGGATTTTAGTAGCGAACGCAATTAGCAATTGGCACAACTGACATATGATTACGCCTCGCATCAATTGTACTGTCGGTGAAACGTTTTCTGAATACGTACTTCATATTTATGACGCTCGCCAGTTGTGCCTTCGTAATCAGTTGCTCTTGTGAATTTCAAGAGTCTTCACTTTTATTATCTTCGTAAAAAATTGTGAAATGCGTTTCAATTCAAATATCGTCAAAATGATGGGCACACGTTATTTGTAATAAGTAATATAACTTATGATTTTGTCTAAGTTATTATCTCTTGAAAGAGAAATCTTTCATTTATAAATCACTAAATATACTTACATTATGACCAATTTTTGTAAACTATATCAAGTTTCTTATGTTTATAATGCTTTCTGGTTTTCTAATGTCATGTAGATACGTATACAATTGTATACAATTTTCACTAATAACCCTAGTGAAATGGGGCTGTAAATGGATAGTAACATTGAAGGCTAGCAAGACTAATATGCTATATTTTAGGAATTACAATACAGGGCCCTAATCACCGATATCTGTGGCAAATAATACCCTACCAGATAATTCTTCCTTCAAACTTCTCGGCTTAACATTCCTAATATAAACTGGAACAAAAACATTGAGGATATTGCGAATGTTGCTACAAAGAAGGTGGGTTTCCACAGCTGAGGGTAGCTTTTGATTATAAAAAGCCACCATTCGCCTATGCATGGAGTATTGTTGCTACATGTTGGCGTGTGCATCTATCACTCGTCTCTCCATTCTTTTATCTAATAGGTTCCATTTGTCAATTAAGCATCAAATTCTGTCTTATCTCTGTAAGTGTGAATATTTTATAAGTATTTGAATAGATTATGCTCTTATGGATACGTTGAATGTGTTCCATCTAGACGTGTATATCCCCCGACAAACTCGGTTAGCAACAAAATCACACCCCTTTAATGTTGATGTTCCTAAATGCCAGAAAACTGTATACTCTAATAGTTTCTTTCCTCAAACAGCTAAACTTTGGAATGCTTTCCTGCTACTTGATTCCATAACTATACTTATATGACGAAGTTTAAAGGTTACGTAATCAATAATATTTATGTTATTTAGTTAATACTTACGTCCAGATGGCGATATGCCTTGTTGAACATGAGTAAAAAATGATTTTTGTGAAGGTAAAAATATAAAATTAAAACTCCAACTTTTATTATAAACTATTTCTGTATCTGCATTATAATTCCATAAGTATTAAAAATTAGATAGATTTTATTTTTACAATTAATCAGCCCAAACAGGGGATATTTCCACTGGGATTTAAGAGAATGTTATTTTGCCGTAGTTTGCAGGGACACTGTGAAGGGAGTGGAGTATCGGGATTCCTGTTTTCGTAATATTTTTATTTCTGCACTGCAGAAGCAGAAACCAATTATGGAATTTCACAGTCTAGCAGTTTAAAGAATGAGAACAATAAAATAGAAGGATTTCCGACATCTAGGGACCTCTATCCTGAATCAGTTTCATTTCTCTATGTGTGGGTTTATCTGGGTACAAACGATAGGGATTAAATAGAGCGCATTCTTATTAAAACCTGTTCACAAAGGAGTCAACACTCCTCAAAGTCCAGATAAGGGTTAATTAGCGTACTGTGGTCAAAATGAATGTGTTGTAGAAACTATTAGTAGTGGAAATTTGGTAAATTAGATTACTTAATGGGATGGCTCATAAAGAATGTCTTCACGTTGGACTTGAAGAGAAACATATTGTAGAAAGCAGGCAAACGTAACAGAGTTTCACAGGCGTGAAGTTCTAAGAAAAAAAGCTTTGTTCATGGAATCTACGTTTAGATATAGGCGCAGATAAAAAGTGGGGAACATTATTGAAAATAAATGCCATGAAAATAACGGTAAAGCAGAGACAGACTCGCAACACCATTTTTGTTGCAGAGGAGAAAAAAGGCCATCCCTCACTATAATACGAAGTCTATTTCGAACTCTTTTAAAACATTATAAGCTGCTTCTATCAGCTCTTGCCCATACATGGCAACAGTACTCCATGCTTGGACGCACAGGCAAAAGCGGTGAGATATCTGCTGTAGCGGTACTATGATCCAACAATTTTTCCAGCAGCCTTGGCAACGGATTTGATGTACGTAGTTCATCTCAGATAGGAAATACAGGTCAGACCCAATAGCTTGTCAAACATGGGGCCCCCCTAACATGGGAGGCATGCATTTTCATTGATGCCACGATGTGACGGTGAATAGTACGTTGATAACAGAAAGATAGAAGCTTTTTTTTACATGCATTAAAATTAACCAACCATCTCTTTTATCATTGAACCACGCGATCAAGATCAAAGAAGAGAGAATCAGAGAGAATTTGATCATTTACGACCTTTGAAGTGTTGCAATAGATAGTAGTGTCGCAAGCATATCTGTCTACTAATGATCTTAAGATGTGATTTGTAAGATAATTTATGTAGATCAGGAAGAGTTCTGGGCCAAGAATGGACCCCTGGCTCCAACCTTAACCCTGTGACCTTTTGATTTCTGACAATCAACCACTACTCTTATGAATCTACCAGAGAGAAATGATGTATAAATTGAGAAGCTTTTTCCAGCTATACCTTTACAGGAGATTTTGTGAAGTAGACCTTTATGTCATACCCTATCAATGTCCTTTGATATGTCACAGTAAACTGCCCTAGAAAAGAAGGTTCCCTCCAGAGATTCGCTCATCCTATGAGATATAACTGGTAACACATCCTCTGTTGAGAAGAATGGAAACCATATTGCATGTCACTAAGAAGGTTATTTTTGCTGAGGTGGTGGACTACTTCTCTAATACAGATCCCAGTAATTTTCTCAGGGCGTACAGGAGACTGATTGGGCTGTATTGAGAGAGGGAAAGCGACCACCTTAATCTTTAAGGGCCTGGCACACTGATGAGCTTTTCCAGGATGTTGGTAAGCAAGTCCCTTTAAGACAACTCCTTAAGTATGGGAGCTAGTTCTGGTTGAAGCTTTTTTAGCACAATTACAGGACACCGTAAGGGGCATGCGCTTTACTGGAATCGAGGTTTTTAGTTAGCTTGGAAAAATCACGGGCAGATACTTGAATGTTTCTTAGAGTGTTTTCAGACACAGGAAGAAAATATTAAGGGTAGGCGGCGCTGATGGTATAGAGTATAATTTACTGCAAAGGTTTTGGCAAAGAGTTTAACTTTGGCCGATGCGAACGAAATAACCTCGGGTCTATTGGTGATGATTGGTATAGAGCACACACGTCTATTCATAATTCTGTCTGTTATTTGCAAAAATTGGTAGGAACCAAGTTGCTTCTCAGCTACTTCAGACCTGACAGACTGAGCATAAACTCGCACGCGTTCTTTATTAAAATTTTACAGTAGTTACTGAAGTACTGAAGGCGGCTATCGTCTCAGTATATCAATTACGTTGGAAGCAATGTAAATAGTGATTTCTATGCGCAATTTTATGAACCCTACGATTAATCATTCTGTCAGATCAGATACTATGAAGGGCACGTTCATTTTATACATGTAATGTGGAGGTACATCTAATATAAATGTACAAAAGCTATTCCTGTCGGCCATAGAGTATAGATATGGTGTATGATGGAGAGGTATGTCGGAGAGCGTCTTAATTATTAACGGAGACAATCGAGTGGTCGGAAGATCCCAGTTGAGATAGAACGGAAAATGAAAATTACTTAGAACAAGGAGTTTGTAAAACTTCTATTAGGCTTGGATAATGACCATCAGTGTCGAGCACACAGGTCGGTTCGTGAAAATCTTAGGTCATAAGCAATATTGAAATCGAGACAGAACCTCCTCCTATCATCTTGAGTGGGCAAACCATTTCACATTGTCAACATTGAAGTCTTCAAAGACGTGAATGTCAGCCGAAGGATGAGCGGACAGGATGTTGTCAATTTTCTCAGATGTGCTTTAAGAGTAGTAACACCACTATTATGTGGGCGATAGAGAGTAGATATAAACGCAGTGGTGTGAGCAAGTGCTATTAAAAAGTGTGTATAGGGCAATTACGAGACTTTTCCGGAGATGCCCTTGCGACATGGAAAGCCATCTCTAATGTAAACACATATCCCTTGCTCATGTTGACCTTGGGCGTCAGATTTTTATTTTAAATTAGAATTCGCTTATCGGGAAATAGTCTGTCTAATGTCAGTTTCCCTTAGGGGAAACAGGTCTGGTTTTGTTACCTGGATGTCAAGCTCTGGAAGTTTGGATGGCAAACCTTTGATGTTGCAGAAGGAGACATGGTAGTGGGTGTCTACTTGGAAGTCGGACTTCTGGGTTTAATCGTGTGTTCTTTTTGGAGACTTTATCATGGATTTTTAGGATTTGTGGAGTACGTCGACAGATATGGTTAGAGCAGGGAAATTACAATTATCCACTAATACCGCATCGAGAAGCCCCCACCAAAAAAGAAAAAAATACTGCATGGTCCAGAATCCATTCACTAAATGGCAATACAGTAGTCAGGCCTCCTTCGTTGTTAGTTCAAGGTCAGATTTCTTGAATATGAGACAGAAAACGTCAGCCCAGAAAAAACACTTTTGCCTCCAACACCCTTATTATTGACATGGCTAAGAATATAGAAAAAGAAAGTGAAAGTTTCCAACATCTCAGGGATTGGCTCACGCAAAAATGTTGCTTACCAACTACATACATAGGAATACAGCTTTTTCCACTCACTTTTTTCATCATAAAACGACTAAACGAAAACTGAGAGATAAATTAGGAGAAACGAGAGTAAGGAGAGATGCCGAGAACGCATCTACAATGCATTGTCTACTCTCTATTAAAAAACTGATAATAATATTAATTATTCTACTAAAGATAAGTTCAGTTGGTCTGTTTGGGCAGAAATATGGCGATAGATTCCCCTCTCACTTCCAGAAATAAAGAAAGAATGCCGTTGACAAATTTAACGTGTGTAATTCTTGAAGAACTCGCCTAAATAGTCTTTAGACATTCCCGACTTGAGTGAAAAGGTAGTTGTTAACACTTGTGTTAACGTTCAACGTTAGGTGGCGCATTTATTAGTATGTCTATTTGAAAATAATACTCATAAACTCATGCCGTCGTTTTTTATTTTTGTACTTTTCTGTTTTTTTGTTGTTGTTTATTTTGCAAAAACGAATATAAGAGGACGTTGAATTCAACATTGGAAACTCGTATATTTTGAGGAAAAAAATTGGAAGTGAATCATAAACCGCAAATTGACAATAATAAATTCAATAAGAAATATTAACAATAGTAATTGGGAGAGGGGTGACCGAGGCAAGTGTAGAAAAAAATAATAAAATATTCTTATTTTTATGCTTACCAGAATACAGTTATTAGGTTTATGTTTGTAATTCTTGAGCAACTCGTCTAAATTTCCTCAAGGTCATTGCCAACTTCATTTGAATCGAACTTGTTTACCCTTTTTGCTACCGTTTGACGCTAGGCGGCGAATTTATTACCATGTCTATTTGAAAAGTATAATTTTAAATAGAATGGCGTGGGCGATATTTTTTTATAATGGAATGAGGTAACACGCTGAATTCAACATTGAATAACGAGTATATTTTAAAGAAAAATTTGTAACTGAATCATAAGCCGCAAATTGAAAACAATAACTTCCAATAATAAATTTTAACATTATTATTTGGGAGAGACGTGGCCGGTGCCAAGTGTAGAAAGAAAAATAATTGGATAAATAAATTAATACAGAAATGAAAGAAACATTTATACATAACTAAAAGAAAAGCAGAAATATGAAAAATTATGTTAATGCTTTTGTACATATTTTCGAAATATAACTGAATTTTATTATATCAAAACATTTGACAATAATAATTTACAATTCATACTTTTCTAAAGGCAAATGTTTATCAAGTGGTGGCTCTAATAGGCAAATCAAAACGCAACGAATATTTATCTGTTTTAAACATGTTCAGTTAAAGAGATTTTGTTGGTTGACCACGCTTTGTAGAGCAACACCGTAGAGTTCATCCTCGACTCAATTTCTCCAGAACTAGTACAGAATTGTTTAAGACGTTCCAGAGGGTAAGTGAAGACATAAATACATAGGTACCATCGATTCTACTGGTTCAAAAGTATAAAATGGTTGCAGTTTCTCTGAGAACTGGTTGACAATAACTATCTTGGCCACTGCAGTTTGAGAAGCACCGGATCACCTTCAACGGAGCATGTTTAATAGAATTGCGGGATAAGGTCGGACCCACATGCTTCCGAGGCGTCTAGATTTTTATGACAAAACGAATACAGTAAGGACTGATTTTAATCATCGAGTGTGTGAGAAAACTCCACAGTCATCTTGGTCCCACTTTTTTTTTATTATTCTCTGGAAGTACTTTCCACTAGGTTTTCAAAATTATTTGAGCCACGTTCTAAACACGCTAAAATTGCATTTTTACACACGGGACGCCTCAGTAGTTCAGGGAATTTAAATATAATGTTTTCTGAAGCATATAAAGCATCCAGATTTTAAACGAACCATACTCAAAACTGCGGGAGGAATATTGTTAAAAAAAGTACTTCCAAAGACTAACTAAAACCAAAAACCAGATATACTAAGACGACTATAGGCCATTCTTACATAGATAAAACCGAGAAATAGGAAAATAAATTTTAAAAATTAAAAACTAAAAAGAAAGTGTATTAAGTAAAAACACTCCGCGCTATTTAACAAAACATCTGAAGATATATATATATATATATATATATATCTCGCTCTATACCCTATATTAACTTACCCTCTTGCCCAACCCCCCTAAATCCAACAAAATATTTACAATCTAAACACCACATAATTTTATCTACCATACAATTACCTGATAATCTGTGCCTATTACTCTTTCTAGCTAAATTTACCAACACAATCCCAACATATCCCACACACAATTTCCACAATTTGATGTGGGATATTATTGTACATGTAACTCTATAGGTTTGCACCTGCAAATGTAGGCGCATGTGGGTATGTATTGGAGTGTATAACTGCGCAATGCTTTATATGGATAGGTATATATCTTAATATGTAGATGTTCCAATATAACTGTGAGCATCAATTGATTTATAAGGTGTTAAAATCTAAATACCTCAACTTAGAATAGTAATTAAAGTATTTAATCTCCATGAAATTACCATAGACTCCTCCCCAAACTCTATAATTATACCTACCTAGAACTGTTATCTCACCCAATTATTAACGAGACAATCGTTTAGAACACGCATTCCCCTTTTCTACTTGTTAAGAATATAGCCCAATATCCCCGAATATGTTAAGTTTTTATGTAACCAATTCACCTTTTTATTTATTAGACGTGCCCCCGCTCCCTCTCTTTAAGTATTCCACTTATCCTATATTCTATATATTTTCTGACATACTCTTCTCCCTCCTATACCCTTATACCATACTTTAGCTTCCATTATTTGGGTGTGCGTAGGGTTTCTTAATCCGACAAAGGGGTGTAATGCGCTACAGTATAAGGTATAAGCTAGTGTTAAGTTCATGCTTGCATACCTTCTCGCTTACAGCTAACACGGCTGGCTAACCTCGCGGTGAAAAGGGAGCAGCTTTTCATAAGTCTTCCCTACCAGTACATAGCCTCTCCATCATCAAGACTCCTACAGTGCCTCCACGTTGGCCACACATGGTAACTGGGTGCTTGAATCCCCAGGCTAAACTTGTAGGAGATCTCGGAGTAGAAGGAGACCTCAGAGGTAATGTATTATGGCCAACCGATGTATGGGCACGCCCTGGCACACTATCAACCCCTGTCTTACTGTCTTGTGGGTACCCTTGGTTGATCGAAGACTAGGGGAACCAACACCAAAATCAAACACCACTGCCTTGTGGGTTTTATAACAGAAAAAGGCTAAGAGATGGACACTCTGATTTCAAATTCTACTGCTGCCTTGCCGTTTTCCGTAAAAAGCTATAGAAGTTCATCCAGAAAGAAAAGGCGTAGTAGCGGACACGATAAGGAGACTGTCTACCTCACTGAGATTACTTTCGGCCAGAAGCTGCGGCCTCCTCTGCTGCCAGTCGTCGCGGGTTCGCTCCACTGGACATGAGCATTGGGGTTCAGATGGCGTCTCCCTGATGCGCAACAGATACTACACTTAAACTGCGCAAGCAAGTAAAAAACCAAGGTGGAAAGTCCTGTGGCGATGGGGTGAGGATTACGGTAGCAGGTGTGAGAGCTGGGAACCACTAGTCCAACCTCTGCGCATAGGCGGCAGTGGATGATGGTCGCAGGTGTACCGAGAGGACCGGGAGCTCTACATAGTCTTTGCAGACATCCGTAAACATTTGATCCGGTTGACCGAAAAAATGCTGTAGAAGGTACTTAAAGTGTTTGGATGGTTCGATCACTTTGTGGGAATTATCAAACAATTTCACGAAAGAACAATCGAGAGATTTGTTATAGAGAATCTAGAAAGCGAACTCGTGGAAGTAAACCACGGAACCCGACAAGGGTGCGTACAGGCCCCAAAACTGTTCACCCTATTTCTGACAGTCGTCTTAATGCTGCTTCATCAAAACATCGAGGAAGGTGTCTTCATCCACACACGCCCTGATGGGAAACTGTTCAACCTTGCAAGAAAGAATGCCAAGACTAAGACAAGGAAGGGGTTGATAGCAGAACGACTGTCTGCAGACGACACTGCTCTGACAGCTCACAATCAATTCAGATGCAAAGAATAGTTGATACCTTCTCTAAAACAGGCGGAAAGTAGGCCTACAAATCAACATAGAGAAGACTGAAGTGATGTATCAGCCCTCACCAGATAACAACGACCCGCTAGAGCCTATAATAACAATCAACGGCAAGGTGCTAAAAGTTGTTTAAAACTTCAAATATCTTGAAAGCACTCTAAACACTGATAACCGTGCTAACAAAGAAAGAATCCAAACCGCATGTGCCTCCTATAAGCAAGCTAGAAAAATGCTCTGGACAATGGCCAGTATCCGGCTAGAGACGAAGTGCAGAGTCTACAAAACCATTGTCCTACCAGCCCTGCTGTACTTAGCAGAGACCTACACTCTGTATAGAGAACACATAAGGAGATTGGAAGCCGTCTAACAGAGACACCTGAGAAGGATCATGAAGATTAAATGGAATGACTACATACCAAACACGGAAGTTCTCAGGAGAGCAAACCTAGATAGCGTGGAATCTACACTTGCTACTATGTAACTACAATAGACCGGGCACATTACTTGAATGGAAGAAAACCGAATTCCAAAGATGATCTTCTACGGGGAACTGGAAAATGGAAACCGCAAGGTAGAAGGTCAAAAGCTTTGCTACAAAGATGTAACAAAGCGGCACCTGAAGGCAAGGAACATCAATATCGACATTTGGGAGGAACAAGCAAAGGAAAGGAGCGGTTGGCGGAACAGTCTCCACAAAGGAAAGAAAGAAATAGAGAGAAAGATTAGAGAAGCCTTAGAGCTGAGACATTATAGACAACACAACCCTGGCACTCACATATGCAGTGCCTGTGACCGGATGTTTCACACAGAAAGAGGACTATACCAACACCGAAGGATAAAGCACTGAGGCCCCGACTAGTCATCGTCAAGACTGACGGACTGCATCATGATGATGATATGCATCTCTGTATGTATATGTATGTGTGGGTGGGGGGCATGGATTGGTGTATGATTGTATGTATTTATATATGTCAGGTCATGTCATATGCATCTGGTACCATGTATCCCAGTACTACTTACCTCATGGTCGGGTCACCGGCGACTAAACTGGTTCCAAACCAGACTTGTTTGGTGAGGAGGGCGATTAGTCTCCCTAAAGGATTAAAAACAAGACCTTCCAAGCGGCGAATGGACCCTTTTTCGGGGTCAACGGCCAACTAGCACTGTGTGTTTTCTGTGTATGTATGGGTGTATTGGTGTGGCGAGGGCTCTCGTAAGTCGTGGTGAAGGCAACCTTTCTAGGAGAAGTAAATCTCTGATTTAAAAAACCATAAAGTGGAAGACCAGTACCCGCATTAAGCTAGTTTGCAGTTTAACTTGTTGCTGGCTATCTTGTTCTTGCTTGTTGCTGGATCTCAACATTTTGAACCGAGAGAGAGACTTAGCTGTCGTAGAAAGCTAAGACTCTGTAACATCATATGTGTAATGATACTCCTTCAGACATTTGTCTATAAAAATGGTTCTGTGGCGATGGACTTTAAGTGTCTGAGAGAGTAGCACTTTTCTTACAAGACGTTGCAATCATCATTTATATATGTGTTTGTATATGTGTATGCATGGGTTATATGCTCATGGGCTGTGTGTATATGCATGGGTATATGTTTGTGTATGTATATATGTGTATACATTTATATGTATACGTGTATATTAGTGTATTTATGTATATGTATATACATGGGTATGTATATGTTGGCCTAGATATACGTGTATGTTTATATTTATATCCGGATATATATGCGTGTGTGTGCATGTATGTGTGTATATATATATATATATATATATATATATATATATATATATATATATATATATATATGCGATACACTTGACACTGAAAATAAGGTAAGGCATAACCATTATCCAAAACACCATTTAGACACCTACTCGTTATATATCCAAACTTAACAGAACTACAAGAACCCCTGAATAATTATAACTTCACCACCACGTTCATAACTTTTACTCTTTAACCCTTCAGGACCCCTATATCGGTCCAACCACATTTAAACTCTTAAATATCCTACTTACCATATAACTAGGAATTTTGCATAGTTCTTATTAGAAGACGACTTATATATTTGTTGTTGTTCGTCTTAGTAGAGAGTCTTAGAGGTGCATGTTGTGTCCATATATATCGCGTATATATAAAGAGAGAGACAGTCTGTATATATAATGAGACCGGGTACAGGCTACTACAGGAGAGCCGAGCATGTAATTCAGTGAGGGGAGATTTATGATATATTGATAGATAGACCGAGAGATAGTGCGTTTGGCATTTATGTTTGACAGTTCTGTGAATGGGAGTGTTTCTATAAACATTGACACATATATTTCTTACCTATTTTTGAGATGATGATTTCCACAAGTTCTTATAATAGAAATGGACAATAACTTTTCTGTTAAAAACATAACACGAAGACGCAGATACAAAAAGATGAAATTGTTTGTTTATTCCATTTCGACTATTCAGTGGCTCCGTATCAAGGAATTCAAGTCTTACGTGATTCTTCTTCCAACCTCCGCTTCCAAAGTTCTATCAGCTCTGTCTGACTCCTCTATTCTCCCTTCTGACTGACTGAGTCCCCGACTGAGTTTTTTGATTGACTATATTGAGACCCATGACGTCATTGCATGACCAACACGTGCATATTAGACACATGGCATGACATGCTTCCGTGTTTAAGCATGCATTGTTACTCACATGTTTCAAACATGCGCGATTTGCACGTTTTGAAACCATTTCTCACGACCAGGAAATTTCCCACTCTCTTTGTTTTACGACGGAATTTAACCTACTTGTTAATTCTCTAATAGATATTTTTATTATACATTCTTTCTAAAAATGTGAATAGATTTTCCAGCCAAATTTTATTTATAAAATACTTTAAAAGGATTAACAATTTAACTGAACATTCCATTTAAAACCTATTTTTCTTTAAAACTTATCTACAGGGTTTGATTCTCGTTTTATCTGATATCATTTTGGTTTTACTAATTCTCTTTTTTTACTTACATGAAAAGGGGACAGCTCTTTTCATGTTACAGGAATATTACACAACCTAACCGTTAATACGCTAGCCTAATTAATAATTCTTTCTCCCTATATTTATATCTCTGATACATATAATTTTAACCACTATATACATAAGACTACTTAAGGATTAATAATTCATCCCTAAACCTATTTACATCTTTACTACATTTAATTTACAAGCATTAATCTGTTTCCCTTCCTCTTATAATCTCTATGATTTTTACTTTTTATTTTTACTTTTATTTTTATTTTCATTTTTACCTTTTATTTTCATTTTTATTTTTACTTTTACTTTTATTTTTATTTTCACCTATATATCCATTCACAATTTACTCAGTATGTAAATATGTATGTAGTTTAATATCTGCATTGCTTGTGATTTGTGTGCGTATATGTGTATGTGCAAACTCATACCAAGACCTAACCCTTCTAACACTTTTACATCTGACTCCTCATATCAGACACCCCAAACTAGTATATTAAACAATGTAATCACCCCCCAGCATATTGTTCTAACACCTCTTACATCTTTCTGTATCAAAACCTACCTAAACATTACGACCTACGAGCCATTAAAACTTAACCCCTACCTAATGAATACTTATATCCAAGCAATTCCATATAGGCTCCCAAATATTAAACCAACCATATGTATTGGAACATATTTTCTTATGCATCTATCTAGCTTCGCCTAATTAATTATACCTATTTATATATCCTAATTTTATTTTATTTACTTATCATAGATATGTATATGTTTATATATGTGGGTATGTCAGTGCATGTATGTATATTTTTATGTGTACGTATGTATGTACATAATGGGTATGTAGGTACATGTGTATGTATGTATATACATCCTTGTGCTTGTTATATAGCGTGGTGTCATCATCAAATATACCCATATCGGAGACAATTTTATTCATTTATGAAGATTAGGAATAATAAAAGTGGTAGGAGAGACCCCTGAGGTACTCTCGCATTTATATCATATTGTTTAGATTTGCAACCGTCGAAGACAACCTAGATTCGTCTCTTACTTAATACAAGATTTAATAACGTTATATATATATATATATATATATATATATATATATATATATATATATATATATATATACGTGTGTGTTTTTGTGTTTATATATCATGGAAGAAAATTAGCTATAAACATGCTCTTGATTTTATTAATTAAATTGCCCTACACCTTTGATTTAAGAAAACGTGCTGACAAAACAAAAAGCTGAAATATTAAAAAAAAACAATTTAATGAAATATCTATACACAAAACTTTGATTTTATCAAAGATATTTAAACAAGTTTAATATCAATGATCATAATATATGCTTAAATATATCAATCCAAACGATTCCTTACAATTCCAGGCATTATTTTAAATAGAAGCCAAGAAGAAAAATTTTCCTAATTTTCAATTAATTCTGCACCGTCATATCTTCATAGAAATTGAGTCAATATCTAATTTCGTTGCAAGGAAGATGCTAAGCAAACACTTTTTCCCCAAAGAAGGAGATGGCGTTGTAAAATACTTTGCAAACGAAAAAAAAACAAATCGGAAAAGGCAAATGAAGGTGCAATCTGTTCAATTACATTTATAAACTTTTAATTTAAAAAAGTACTTTGTAATAAAGAAACGTATCAGGTTGACAAGAAACTTGTTATTATTATGTTTTTTTTTTGAGAAAAACATTGTTTCTCTAATCATTTCTATTAAAGGGTTGATGAACATTTATATCGACCATCTACAGATCTCCTGAAACACAGTTAGTTTATTATAAAATATTCAAAATAAATATTATTAATGATAACAAAAACAGACGAATTCAAATTTATTGGCACCAATGATTTTTATCACAGAATTCACGATATTTTTGTTTATTATGATTCTGGTATTGCAGCATCTTCTATACATAACGTGCATTAATCAATCTTTCACTTTATCAATGCCACTAGATTGCAAAGATCGCTAAAATTAAGGAACACGGTTTCGATGTTACACAGAAAATAATGGATGCACACAGAAAGGTAGTGGATAAAAATCAATTCCATAGTGTTTTGAAGATCCTGTATCAACAGTGAGAAACATTATCAAGAACTATGGTGTTTTCAATACGATTCAAAACTTGAAGGGTCGAGGCCGTAAAAAGAAACTTTCTCCCATAACTGCACGACAAGTCATTCGAGAAGTGGAAAAGGACCCGAAAAGTACTGGTAAGAAAGTATGCCAACAATTGAGCGATCAAGATATTAAAATTTCGATTTCAACATTGAGGAGGGCACTGAAATCACGCGGGATTCAGGGGCAGCGACCAAGGAAGACTCTTCTCTCCTCCAAGAAATATGTTAAAGCCCGCTAGACTTTGCACGGGAGTTTATTGACAACGATTCAACTTTTGGGGTTCAGTTTTATGGTCAGATGAGATTAAAATTGAACTTTTTGGCAGCAGAGATGTGTCGTTTGTGTGGCGGAAGAAAGGAAAAGGCTTCAACCCAAAAAATATTGTCCCTAGGGTGAAGTATGGTGGGGGAAATTGTACGTTTTGGGGTTGATTTTCGGCCAATGTCACTGGGAAACTTGTCACTGTAGATGGCATCATAAAGCAAGATCAATACATTAAAAAATTGACTGAAAATCTGGAACCTTCTGTAGAAGCACTTACTCTTGGAACCAACCGGGTCTTCCAACAGGACTATATATATATATATATATATATATATATATATATATATATATATATATATATATATATATATATACTCAACTAAGGAATTAAATGGCATTTAGCCTTTTCAAGAATGTTTCATAACGATCTGTGTTCATGAGAGGGTTGTTCAACAATTAAAAATGTCTTTTTATATCCACAAAAATAAAGAGCCTTGAAGACGAAAGTGCAGACACTGTATTTTTGACGTAGTCACCACAACTGTGAATGTGCGTTTGCTAGCGATAAAGGATGGCTGCATTTGCGTCCGGAGCATGCTTTTTTAATACTAGGGTCGGTATTATATGTCATATTTTAACTTAGAAAAGATTAAGTCTTGTGAGATATAATCAGGATACAGTTCTGGGGTTCGGGAAGAAGTCAGTCACTCTCTAGACAACAGCACGTTTCTGCCTCTTCTTTTCCAATCGACCACACCTGGCCTCTTGCCACTAATGTCACACCGCACAATCCGAACTTCAGCAATACAAAATTCTTTTCAAGAGAAGATGTTCACGACTGTTTTCTCTCTGCTCCCTCAGTGAATTTTTCCCTGCTTTTACATCCTCCTATCTACAAAGAAAAGGAAGAGACAGAAAAAAATAATAGCTTCTCCCATCATGTTCTGCCTTCCCAAGATGCCCTTCGCGTATACAAATGCGCTGGCCATCCTTTCCTTCTTCTTTCCCAAAGAGCGATGCGGATACGCCCGGTACGTTTCGTTTTCTTTTTTTCTTCTTTTCTAACCATATACCCCACATGAAGACCTATGTAGATGTAAGTATATATATTAAAACGAACGATCTACTGTGGTCTTAAATTTCTTTTTCTACATAGTCACAAACGTTTTCAATGTATTTTTGCTATATGTCTGGGCGTGGAGTATGCGCTGTACCATATGAAAGTGGTTCCTAAAAGTAAAGCTTCTAATTCTGTTTACTAAAAAGTCGAAGGGCTTTGCAGACGTACGTGATACTATTTAAGCAAGCGAACTTCTGTATTCCAGAATCTATTTTATTACAGAGTTACCACTAATCACAATGCAGCTTTATCAGGAATTCAATAAAGCAGCTCTGCTTTTGACGCAGTTCCCTCGAAGTGGTTGATGGCTTTGAGATTCAGTCCACCCAACAGAGAGATGAAAATGCCAGCTAATGAATTCATAAATGCAGTCATCATAATAATGTAATTTGTCAACCCCTTTCTTATCTATTCGAAAAAAACAAAAGATTTACACCGGAAAACATATCGTGTAAATATGTTTCAACATACATCCTTATCGTCCAATATTTGGGATTATGGCGAGGTGTTCGCCCTCTAAATTATTATTGTTGTATTTCTGCTCGTTACCGGTTGTTACATAATAATTTTGGATAATATCTGTGGTCAATATGTTTTTGTAAATCTTTTTTTAATAATATGTTAACGTAGTTCGCTTGTAGAACTGCTTAATAGGTATATAAAGGAAACTTAAATTTATTAAATGCATGACAATGCAGGCATACCACGAATAAAGTGATATGCTATAGCATGATGCACAGTTATAGGACAGAGTATTTCATGTGTGCATCTAAGCATGTATGACAATTTATTTAACAAAAATACTGACTTAAATTAACGACCTATATTTTTCCTCTTTTAATAGACAAAAATATTTAGTATATATATGTATGTATATATATATATATATATATATATATATATATATAATGTGTGTGTGTATTATCCCGTATTTTAGAAAATGGGTACGATTATGAATAACTCCAGCATCAAATAATCCTTATACACTGTGAAATTTACATGATGTATGAAAACCAAATATTTGGAATCAAGTTTCCCCTTGTTATTTTAGATCATTTGACACCATAGCAGCAAGTTTTACTCTTCCCTTAATCAAAGACAACGGTTCGGAGGAAATATCAATTTTTTATTAATTCATATTTAAAACTAGGTAAACAAGTTATTATGACTGAAATATTGATAAATGTGAAGAATCTTTCACCCACAATATCGTTTAAACTTAACACTATTATATGGTTTCGAAATTAACAGTTAAAACATGTGAAACGCGTTGTTTCCAATATATGAAAAAAGTATAGTTTAAAATATCAGCTGTCACTTTTTTATATCAACTTAACGTAAAACGAATCCCATTTATAGCCACCTTTTGGTGTGGGGGTCTGTTATTTTTTAAGGGGTGGTATTCATTTGATTACTGTAGTCTGGTAAACAAACACAAACCCTACGTTAAAAAACTTGTTTTCCTTAGATTTTCGGGTCTACTGAAAACGAATATTGCATTTACATTTTCCGCAAATAAGTATTTTTACAGGTATTTCGCAATGTAATTATTTATGTTATAAGTGAAAGCTAATGTTGTGCCCACAAGCGCCAATATATTTTAGCTAAAAACCTTAAAGAAAACATACCCCCCAAAAAAGGTGACCATTAAGTGGATGCTCATTTTGCGGAAAAGTAATATGGAAAAGTTATCCCCCACTTTTTTTTATATGCGAATTTAAAAGCAAATGTCACATAGCCCATTACACATTCAGGTAATTAGCTTTACAGCGAGTTTTCATTAAATTCTGATTAATACTAGCCAAGATTTCGAACTTATAAATTACCAAAATTGATGGTGTATCTATACATGGATATATCTATACTCGTACCAAATTTGGATATTAAACTGTTCATATCTTTGGTTTTATGGGACGAAACTACATGAAAATTAGCAGGTTTATGAAAATCATAATACTATTCCTTGGTAAACATTTATGACCATTAGTAAAATATAAAACGTATTTTCAAACCAATATAGTATACTCAAAGTTGCTTACATATGTATATATATAGTGTCATGATAAGCAGCTTTAGTTTTGCTGCTTCAGTTGTCTCCCCTGTATTTATGGTTTTTCTGCTTTGGTTGTCTCCCCATCATTTGTCGGTTTTTGGTGCTTTAGTTCTGTCCCCTACGTTTGTTGGTTTTGCTGCTTCGATTGTTTTCGTGTGGCCTTGCTAAGTCACTAATATATATATATATATATGTATATGTATATATATATGTATATATATACATATATATATATATTTATGTGTGTGTGTGTGAGCAGAGGTCGCAAGATAAGAAAAGATCATTTAAAAACTCTTCAAGTTCGAAAGCGCAGAAATATTAATATATAAGTGTACATTTAAAGAACAACAACCTCATCAGAATTTCCATTTGAAACCTATATATTTTTAAATATATTTCATATGCTTCTCTGAACACAAATTATAATTTCCATGGATTGGATTTTACTCCCGCATTTCACTACAAAATATGTCTACACGGATTTTTCATTCCTTGTCTAACGCCCGATATTTTTTAAGAGATGCTAAAAGATAGCTTACTGAACGTTTTTTGAACTTACTAATCGCCCCACCTATTGCGATATTTTGAATATCACTGGATATTTACAACCATACGTATTTGACTTTTCTGAGTATTCCCTTTTTATTTTACTTATAAAAAAATGTCTTTCAATTTTCTTTATCGACTATTTTAAAAAATTGAGCTAACCAACCAAAATAGAAACTTTTCTATTCTTACTTTTGATAACTTTCTTTCCTCTGAGAAGATAAGACTTAATTTAAAACTTTATGGAATAAGGAACCCCTTAAGTAAACACTTCATCAAATCTCCATACTAACGTAATGTACTTGCAATAACCCTTATCGCTGAGTGGCTTCCGGGCCTTGATAAGTGGTGATCACTATGTAAAGAAAAAAACTTTCAGATTTATCTTGTATTCGTTGTTTGGAAAAAAAAATTGTAAATTCAATCTTCATTTCTTCCACTCACACATATATACACACATATATATATATATATATATATATATTTTTTTTATTCAATTTTCACCCCAAACAAGGCACAGTGCCACTTTGAAGCAGGGGGCTACTATTAGGGAATTAATTAGCGGGGTCATTATGAAGGGAGAAGAGTAGAAAGATGTTTGTTAACATTACACTTGAACTTCTGCATATCATTGCAGTTGGGAAAGCAGAATCCCGGAAGGGAGTTCCAAAGACCCGCAGTTCTGGGGAAGAAACTATTGGAGTAAAAGGCTTTCTTGCACCTAGGGATCTCCACTGTAAAGGGATGAGACTTAGTAGCTTGTCGGGTTTGTCGGGGGTAGTTACGTCGGGGAGGTACAAGTGTTTGCAGTTCGTCAGAGCATTCACCATTAAAGTATTTGTAGAACAGGCAGAGGGATGCAACATCTCGTCGATGGGACAGAGGTTGAAGCCCAGATGACAGTTCAGGACCTATCAGGTTTGCGACTCTTTTTTGAACCCTGTCCAGGAGCGAGAGACAAGCAGCAGATGCACCAGCCCAGATGTGACAACAGTACTCCATACATGGGCGAATGGCTGCCTTATAGAGGTATAGGATACTGTCAGGCGTAAGTAGTTTTCTAGCATGGTAGAGGGAGCCAACCTTCCTCGCAGCAGCCTTGGCAATGCTCTCAATGTATCTATTCCAGTTCATATTCCCTGTAAACGTTAGGCCGAGGAGTTTAAAAGAAGTACTTTCAGGCAATGTGTTCTTTGCCATTGCTATTGGTGGGAGAGAAGGTTTCTTGTAGTTATTGAAGGAAACAAGCTTAGTCTTAGCAGCATTGAATGAGACCAACCATTTTTGTCCCCATTCCACTACGGATTGGAGGTCATCCTCTAGTGTTTCTGCCATTTTCTTGGATATGTGTTCATTTGTTTTCCCCTCATATCTGTTATAGAGAGTGGTGTCATCGGCAAATATACCCATCTCCGAAACAATATTATCAGGGAGGTCGTTTATGAATATCAGGAACAATAGAGGTCCAAGAATAGACCCCTGAGGCACTCCCGCATTTATGTCATATTGTTTGGATGTACGTCCGTCGAGGACAACTTTGATTTTTCTATTACTTAAGAAGGATTTAATTACGTTATGAATTCTTCCAGTGATTCCATATGATCTAATTTTCCTTAGAAGACCATCGTGCCATACCCTGTCAAAAGCCTTAGATATATCAAGGGCCACCGCTCTACCCTCCCCTGTTTTATCCAATGAACGGTATATACGTTCAGAAACTACAGTTAAGATATCTGCTGTTGAACGGGCTTGCCTGAATCCATATTGTTTGTCAGTCAAGAGTTTAGCAGCTGTTAGGTGCTGGACTAGGGCTTTATTAACTTAGGACTCAAATATTTTGGCGAAAAGCGGGAGGAGGCTAATGGGGCGATCATTTAGTGGGTCAGTTCTTTCACCAGAATTCTTGAAGACTGGTACCACAGAGGCGGTTTTCCAGCAGTCGGGAAAACAAGATTCGTTAAGGCATTTATTGAAAAGTTTGGACAGAACTGGAGCAACCTCGGCAGAGCATTTTTTTAATAGCACAGCCGGGATGAGATCTGGTCCACATGCTTTAGAGGTGTCTAGGTTTTTTATAATAGCATGTACCTGAGAAGGGGTGATTTTCAAGTCGTCAAGTGTGGCGTCTGTTCGCAGAGGAAAATCAGGGAGTGAGTGGTGTACCGAGTTCAGTGTGGAGTTTGAGGCAAACCGACTGGCAAGCAGATTAGCCTTGTCAGTTGCCGTGCAAGCAACCTCATGATTGTTTGTTAGTGGGGGAATAATTGACTGTCCATTATTAACTACGCTGTTGTAGATTTTCCAAAAATCCCGGGTTCCTAATTTCTGTGCTTCGATGCGCTTTCTGGTGGTTTCAGAGTAATCTGACTTAGCTGTGTCTATCACTATCTTACAATTATTTCTAGCTTCTATAAACTTCTGTTTATTTGAGCTGGACTTATGTCGGTTGAATCTGCGGAACGCATGCTGCCTTTGACAAATGGCAGCTGCACAAGCAGAAGTAAACCATTGGGGGGAGTGGGGCTTGCTATAGTATTTCCGTGCGGGAACATGTGCTTCAATAGCAGTTTTGAACCATTCAGTTGTCTCATTTGCACACTGTTCCGCTGGAAGAGTAAAGATATTTTGCCATGGGTCATCTCTGATGAGCTCCCTGATGGCTTCCCAATCAGCCTTTTTGTAATACCTCGTTGTTTTGAGTAGTGGGTCTTCAGTTTTAGGGCGAGAATTTAGGCTGATTTCTACCATTATCACAGCGTGATCAGCATTCCCGAGTGGGCTATGGGCATTTGTTGTACAGTCATTGGGAACTGTTGTCAGAAAGAGATCTAGAAGTGAGGCATGTTGATCGTGCTGGTCTGGGAAACGTGTCGGAAATGTAACCATCTGAGATAGGGAATGAGATATAGAGAAGCTATATGTGGCGCTACCAGCTACGTCTGTGTGATTTGAGAATCCTAGCCAGTTACTGTGGTGGACATTGAAGTCACCAAATACATGTATTTGTGCGCTAGTATCGAGGGAGAGTGCTATATCTATGCTGTCTGAGACTTTGTTTATTAGGGTACAGTCTTGGTTTGAGGGAGAGCGGTAGAGAAAATATAAGTAGCTAATATTGTGTTGCATATTTAGTCTGAAGCACATAAAGGCCTGGCCCTCTGATTCTAGTTTTATTTCTCTAGTTAGGGGGAGGGTGTTTCGAATATAGACTCCAAGTCCATGCATATGTCTGTCCGAGTCCTTACGGTAGAGTGGGAGATAACCAGGCATGTTAAAGTGGTTAGAGGGTATGGAGGAGTGAAGGTTAGTTTCACTTAATGCTAAGATATCCGGGGTGTTTACAAGGAGAAATGACTCAACATCATCTAAGTTAGTTCTAAGCCCGCGGATATTAGTAAATGCAAGCCTCAAGGGAGGAGACAGGTTGGTTTTCTTTGAGTTTGGTCCTGGTTTAAACGTAACTTTTGCTTGAGCTGTCATTTCATTTTATTTTATTTAAAAGTTTCAGTTAGGGTGGATGAGTGAGGGGGTGCTGGACAAGTAGTTGTGCAGAATACCAGACATGCAATACAAGTAGACCATCAGCTGTCCTCACCCACAGGATTGTGGCCTCAGAAAAGCCCACCGGGGATGAGTGCAGGGTCCCTTTCCATGCGCGACATGGCACTACAAACATCCCGATATTTTACAACTGTTGATGGAGCAGCCGCTCTAAGCGCTACCAAAGAGTTAGGGCTCCTGTACTATCAGTCGGAAACAGCAGCCAGGAACTGTCAATCCGGTACCCTCAATCCATTAGGCAAAGCCAGCCCAGTCCAACTGCACTGACATATATGGCACTGAAGCACCCCACTGTGTCCAGTTAAGGGGGATGGGATGTGGCAGGAGTGGGGAAAAGCGGCGTTCATTACCCTAGTCAGGAAACAAGGTCAACCACTGGGTGATTACAGCGAGTCCCTGTGATAGTACCTCTACGCCTGGCCAATAGGCAAAGAAGGAGTATGAAAGCCGAGCGATAGACAGAGTCTATCTCCTCCTTAAGCAGTTTAGGTTTGCCAACCGGTGATTTGTTTGAGTCACCAGCTCTAGCAAGGTTGTCGTCCAGGACTGAAGAGACCTCCCTCCCCTAGGTTTAGTTTCAGAGTTTTCCTTCTCCTAGACGGATGGCCTGGGAAGACCTACGGGTCCATCAGCTCCGAGGGGGTTCGCCCCGCGCCTGGGTCCTAATCCAGGTATTTCTTCGACCCCGCATGGGTAGTTAATATTTATTGGTTATTTATGTTAATATCTCCTGGTAAAATCGGGCATTTAGGTTAGCTTCTACAGAAGATTTTCACTCCTCAAGTGTGGTTTAAAAAGGGCATTATTATGCTGTCCATTTTCATTTATACTGAGAGAGGGTATACGTAAAATTCATGCAGTGGAAGCAGTTAAATTTGCTACAGTATTGGATCGAGAGAGTCGAGTTGATGTATGGTTAGATATAGTTTTGTAAGTTTAGCAATGTATGGTTAGATATGGTTTAGTAGGTTTAGGAATGTATGGTTAGATATGGTTTAGTAGGTTTAGGATTAGGATAAAGTGTTAGAGTATGATCTACTTTCTATTAGAAATTCTGATTTGGTGCCCAAACCGGACATTTAGTAAGACTGAAAGATTAGATATGCTCAGTATAGAGACAAGAGAACATTTGATATGGAGTACAGTTATACCTGATAGATATAGGTTATTGCATATTCTGTAAGTATAGTTAACGTATAGATGGATGGATAAGTAGTATTGTATACGAATGCATGGAATTTTAGACAATTTGAGCAAGTTGCCTTTAGACTACAACTAAGGAGAATGACTTCGCCTTTCTCTTAATATCCGGAAGTTTTTATTTCAATGAGTACCGGTTTAGTTTGTGTAATAATTATTGCAATACTATCTCTTAATAAAGAGATATTAACGGTTACTGTTCATTATAGATTACTTTAAGTCAATGTATTGGACTAAGGCTAGTAAGTATTTACTTAGAAGCTTGGTTATGGGTTGGGAGTTATAATCGGGAGCATGCCTAGGAAATTTTAGGTGTTAATGGGTATCGATTTACGAGTTTGTTAAGGTCAAGGGCGGAGAGCAAGGACCCATCTAAGCTACGTGAGACGGATTTGTTTAGTATCAACTTAGGAAGTAGAGCAGATTTGATTTGTTAGTGATCAGGAGAAAGAGAATTTAAGTAAAAAATAATAAGGTTTGTCATGCAAAACAGACAAGGCAGTCATCTTGGAGGTAAAGTATCTATAGGAGGTACTTGCTTAGTATACAAGCAGCAGTATTTTGTAGTTTGGAGAGGAATTTTAGGTACAATAGTTTCATGACTTATTGCACAAGTCCGTAGTCAAGGTGAGGGACGATGTACTTCTAATATTGAAACTGGGTTTATCTAATTTTAAAAGTAGTTGACTAGAGTGTTATTAGGTGTTCTACTTAGCTTAGGGATAGAATAAAGATTTAAGGTAATATTCAGGGTGATATAAGCAGTTTCATGAGGATTGGATATATGATCACTGGATGTTGAACTGCTCAGACGGATTCTTGTATCAATTAAGAAGGATGTCTTGGTGATATAAGATTTGAGAAATTAAGAGTCTGGGGATACAGAGAGCTTTGAGCCGATGAGGATTCAGTATAGGCGATTGTATATAGGTAACAAAGGTTGTTTAGTTTAGTACGCACGTATTGTACATATTAAGTATACTGCTTCAGTTCAATCCTCTAACGCAAAGGAAACTCCGTTTGCATTCCGGTTTGCAATTTTGTCAAGAGGAGAAATTTAAAAACAGCTTATCTAATTGTTGATGATATCAGTTTATAGACAATAGTACAGACTGATAAATTGTTGTGTAAGGCATAAGAGCCCCTCATCTTCAGATGAGATGATGGATCACGAGCATAAGTTCGGAGCAGGGATCCGGAAAGGAAATGGCAGTGTACAAGCAAGGGGGGGGGGTCACTGATGTTTATTAACTTTTTTATTTTTTTATATATATATTTATATTTTTATATATATATTTATATTTTATATTTTATATATATATATATATTTTATATTTTATATATATATATATAGAGAGAGAGAGAGAGAGAGACAGAGACAGAGAGAGAGAGAGACAGACAGACAGACAGAGAGCGAGAGACCGCGAGAGAGGGTGATAGAGAGATAAATACATGGATATAGATGTGCGTTAGTATATATATATATATATATATATATATATATGATTGACACGTCTTGCCAGACGAGTGCCACTCCCTCGGACAGTTAATGTCCATGATCCCAACTACCTTTGAAAGGTCTTGTTTTTAATCCTTCAGGGAGACTAGCCGCCCTCCTCACCAAACAAGTCTAGTTTGGTTTGGAACCAGTTTAGTCGCCGGTAACCCGACTATGAGGCAGGTAGTACTGGCTTACATGGTACCAGCAGCATATGACATAACCTGACACAGTATATATATATATATATATATATATATATATATATATATATATGTGTGTGTGTGTGTGTGTGTGTGTGTGTGTATAATGGGTAAAGAAATTCCAACGAAAGAAAGATGTATATTTAAATAAGGGGGTAGTCACCAATAATGTGTACTTTTTAGCAGTATTTTATTATTCCGTGTCTTGGTTTTCATTGAGAATTATGTTTGGATCATTGTAATAATGTTTTTAAATCATTGAACTTGTGTTTACGCGTTTCAAACGTTCTGTGAAGCGTCCTCGTCAGAAATTATTTCACATTTTGAAAATAATTTCTGAGAAGGACGCTTCACAGAACGTCTGAAGCGCGTAAACACGATTTCAATGATTTAAAAAACATTATTACAATGATCCAAACATAATTCTCAATGAAAAACCAAGGCACGGAATAATAAAATCCTGTTAAAAAATACACATTGTTGGTGACTACCCCCTTATTTTAATATATATATATATATATATATATATATATATATATATATATATATATATATATGCATTTGTGGAGGTTATCTACGGGCGCTGCTCCCGTGGGTTTATGGGTAGAACTGTCAACGCGATGGTTCTTGGTTCAATCTTCGGCTTGGGAAGGGTGCTTGTATAGCCGCATTGATGAGTTGTGATACAACGAAACAGTTCTGTATGTGGATGACTACAAATATATTTAAGCCCCACCCCTCTTTTGGAAGAATACCATCGTATATTCTTTGGGAAGAGTATTATCGTATATACTTAATTGACTGAAGAATGCGGGGCTCACTGATTGTTTATAAACAAGCAGTTTGATCACTATAAAAGCGGTGGATGAATCTGTGTTATAAATATACATTTGTTGAGGTGTTTTACAAGTGCCGCTCTTGTGGGTCGATGGGTACATCTGCCGACGTTCAACGCGATGGTTCTAAGTTCAGTTCTCGGCTTGGGAGAGGTGCTAGTCTAGCCCCACTGATGAGGTGTGATACAACGAAACAGTTCTGTATGTAACTTACTATATATATATATATATATATATATATATATATATATATATATATATATATATATATATATATATATATATATATACGTGTGTGTGTTGTATAGCAGGGTATCAAATATATGTGTTGCTGTATATTAACTGACACACAGGGTGTATATAACTTTTACAATGAACAATGTTTTGCTAAATCTGGACTGAAACGAGGGTTTGGACTTATCGACATGTTATTTTGAGGGAATAACAAACGTGAGGGGTTTAAAACGGCGATGAAAAAATGTTCTATTCTAAGAGAGGTAGATAAATGTCATTGTTGAAGATAAAGCGGAGTGTACATAATAACAATCTATATAATAAACAGAGTCTGTAAACTTTCAGAGTTCAATAAACATTTAACATGACAGTAACAACCGGGACAAAATCACATATCTGTTTCTTCGAAATCCCACACTATACAAAATTATTAATTTCATTCTGAAGATTACAACATTGACTTCACATTTATATCTTGACGTAATCGGCCCCCATTGTAACTTCTACCCGACTTCTCGTCTTCGACTAAAATCTTAGATTGAATCCTTGGACTGCCGTCCCACTTTTAAGAAACTAATATATGTGTGTACACACTAAATTATTAAATTTTGATTTGCAAGTCCACATCTGTATTACTTTCCGAGATTGTATTATGTTTAACGCATATTTTTCTAATAACATATTTGTATTAATTCATCTAAAATTCCTATTTGCTATTATTTATAGAATTTAATCAATTTGAATTCCTAAAACGCCATTTAATCACATTTGTTCTTTAATTGAACGGTTCCATTTAAAACAAATCTTTATTCAATCTAGACAATCTATATATCGATAAAAGTTAAAGTGTATGTTTGCCTGTGTGTCTGTCTGTGTACATTTTCCTATGCAATAACTCTGTTATTTTCAGTCTACATACTCAAAGTTTGTTATACAGGGTACTAAGATTTGGGAAAATCTTTGTAATCCGTTTTCGGCCAGATATTTTGCCGGTAAGAGGTCAAAGTTCAACGATTTGACCTTTGAGAACTCTAAGAAACTAAGAAACATTGAAATTTTAGATATAGGTTCCTTGGACATGGGTCTAACAAAATAACTGTATTTGAGCCAAAAACAATAAATGTTAAGGGGTAAAAATAGGGATCAAATTAAAATAAAAATGATCCTGCGGCCTCTACCAAATTACTATGACAATTTTTAGTCTAAACATTTGAAATTTTACATAAAAGGTATTCAGAGATAGGGCAAGCGTTTTAATTGGTTTGGGTCGAAAATTTGAGCCCCCAATATACAAATGTATGTATGTAGGTCTGCATGTCTGCCTAAAACTTTCGACAGAGGAGACGGATTTTCACAAGATCTGTACCGCGTTGAAGTTCGGCCCTTCAGACGACAAATACCGAAAACTTGGCTAAAAACATTAATTTCTTCACCCTCAACGTGGTACTTTTCTACAGGAAGGGGTTGCTTTCTTTGCCGATATTTTTTAAAGACATCCCCTCTTTTCGGTTGTCTAGGTTTAATTTAAACCTACGTCACTTATGTTTTGACGCTGGTCGTAACAGCAAAGATGTCACGTTTTTCCCATTCTTTTCCTCCTTCGCATTACGGGTTCGAGCCTGCCTTCCTACTACCACTTTTTTTTTTGCTCAGCATAAACCTCCAAACACGTGGGCAACGCCGGGCTTAAATGCTAGTTCTAGTAATCATCCTTTTGCTCACCAAGCCAGCGGTGCCCGAGGAGTGTGCTCATATGCAACACACTCACACACACACACACACACACACACACACACATATGTGTATATATATATATATATATAAAACTTGAACTTTTTGCTTCCGATTTGTTAGCTGTCATGGTTTTATTAGCTGCGATGTTGTTTAGCTGTGAAAATAATTATATATATATATATATATATGTGTGTGTGTGTGTGTATGTGTGTGTGTGTGTGTGTTCGTATGTTTTGCAGCAGGTTATTATTCAGACACGTTTGATTGAACACGATGGAGTTATTCTTTTTTCAATTTACCGGGCGGTCTTTTCAATTTTAGCATGTAACTTATACAGTATGACGGCCAATTGTGGTTTTTCGGCCATATTCTTCTCGGGCGCTTTCTATCACTGCATTCGATTATCTTCAGGAGCGATCTATGTATGTATATATATATATATATATATATATATATATATATTTAGAGAGAGAGAGAGAGAGAGAGAGAGAGAGAGAAAGAGAAAAAGAGAGAAATGTATATATATGTATATATATATATGTATGTATATGTATGAAACATATATATATATATATATATATATATATATATATATAGAGAGAGAGAGAGAGAGAGAGACAGAAAAGGACACGAGGAATGATTAACAAGTAAACATATATTAATGTGCGGAACAGTGATGTTTCGTATTTTGTTTATATTTCTCTAATCCATTTTCATAAATAAAATATCATAAAACTCTCTCATCAATTATTTTAATGGAGTCGAGATTTCTATTTTGGCTGGCCTATGATGCATTAAATGGAATCATTATTTTTGCCATTTGAACGCAGTTTAATTTGATAAATGATTGCATTTTTCATCGATTATTTTTCTTAACTTCTTCAATGAATTGATTTGAAATATTTCGATTTAATCGATCTGGCAGATTCATGCAAAAATCGATTATATTATAATCAGTCTCTTCTGTTAAAACGCACAATGTATAAAAATCCGGATTGTGTATATAAATTATCGAATAATTTTCTTTGCTTATAAATAGTTATTTGTCATGGAACAGATAGATACAAATATGGTAATTTTGTGTCTCTTTGTTAGTTCGGAAACATAACTATCACATACCAACCTGGTAAGTAATTTCAGGAAGGGGAAATATATAGAGAAAGTACAAGATAGCAAAAATAATTTAAATGAACAAAATTCCTGAAAATAGAAATTGACAACAAAAGAGACTATACTGGTAATCGAGTATTATTATACACGTCACCAGAAAGAATAAGGCTATCGGAAACAAATATAAAAGTTATAAAACACATCTACTGGTTGCAATACAACGGAACAACGAAGCACAGACAAAAGGGAAACTAATAAAACGAGTATAGAAATTATATCCGTATTATAAATTTGTATAAAAGTTGTGTCTTTAATATTAAAAGTTGGATTATGATGTTTAGATTCGGCTCGATATCATTTCCTTTAGTTTTGTACAGACTATTAATTACGCACTGTAAATGTGACTGTGTGGGACATTTTTCTGGCAAGAGTTGCGCAATCTCTGAATACATCCTGAGTTGGCGTTGTTAAATACCAGTTGCAAGTGGAGGTTCAGGAATACTGGAAACAATGCGGAGATAAGCGGAGAGCACCTATACCGCCGAGAATTCACAAATGTTCACCCATCTGGTACTAACCAGACTCAACATTGCTTAACTTCAGTGATTTTACTGTGTATATATTTTTAAGCATAGTGATAAAGACAACTAGTGTGTTTTGTTGTTGTTGCTTGGAGAATATTTTACAAAGTTCAAAATCAGACTAATTTCTTTGTCAATATTTATTTGAATTTATTTTTATAGTTTTGTATCATGATAACTTTAAAACTAATGAAATAGTATGTAATAATTTCAGAACGAACTGGTGATTTTCCTACTGGAAATATAAGAGACAAAATACTAAAAAGTATCTTTAAATAATTACAAGAATCTCCAAAATTTGATTGCCTGAGCAGTAATTTTATTCAATAACTTTTAGCAGCTCATTTCAAACATATGATGTTAGTATTGCAATTGTACTAACAGGTAAGTTGTTTGACACAACTTTAATCGTATCCATAACGCCAGATTTACTGTTAAACTACTTTCACTTATAATAAATATCTATCTTAAGAATGTCAATGGAGTTTAAGTCACATTGATTTGAAGGCCAGTTATTAAGAAAATTATATTTCTTTTCAAGTATATGTATATATATATATATACATGCATATATATATATATATATATATATATATATATATACAGGGTGACCCCCCAAAAAAAAAGTTAAATGGAGGCCATCTAGAACATATGCTGTAGAACGGAGAAAAAGGACAAAGACCCTAGTGTATAATATACAATACATAAAAAGCTAATTATGACGAAAGTTTCATTTCATTCGGACAAAACACTAAGAAATGGGGCCTAATTAGCGTTGGGGCCCGTTTTTGGGGGCCACCTTGTGTGTATATAATATATATATATATAAAACTACTTCATTTACTCACATAAATTAATATACGAAAGTATAAATTTGTGCGTAAACTTTGATTATTTACTTCAACAGTTCCCAATACGTAGGTAGAGACTCCCACAAAATTCTCGCATAAGCCTGAAGAATCCTAGAGTGAATGAAAAGCGGAATATTCAGTGTAGCTTAATCGCCATATATGTTTTATAACTTATTACACACACACACAACCATATATATATATATATATATATATATATATATATATATATATATATATATATATATATATACTGTGTGTCAAATTATTAACGATATAATATTTTTTACCAGTTTCAGTAACGATAGATTCGTATAAAAACCTTCGGAAACGCTGGCAATCCTGAGCTGCGCGTATTGTTAAACTTTCGTACTGTTCCCCTCAATGTAATCAACTTGCCATCGTAATTGCTGAATTCACGATATTTGAGTTGTGTCAAATTATTAACAAGGCAGTTTGTTTCGTAAATAAAATGGGTCGTAAAGGTGGATTGAGTAATTTTGAAAAGAGAACAGCAAAAGAGTTGTTTAACGCTGTTCTCTACTCCAAATGTAACGTGAAGTTTTAAGAACCATAAGCAGACATGTCGAGAAGTCTTTGACCAAGCCGGGTTAAAGAATGTCTCAAAAAGTACTCGATGTCGCCTTCTGAAACAAGTGGCAAAGTCTGTTAAGCCGTGACAAAGCCTCCATGAAAGTAACATCACATACAAAACCGATAGAAATGAGCAGAGGACAAAATGAAAACCGATTATTCTAAAGTTTTGTTCACGAATAAAGTGGGTGTCACTCTTCATGGCCCAGATGGCTGGAGCAAGCGATGGGTCCTAGATGGACAACATCGTCATCAGCGTTTAAGGCGCCGACAAGGTGGTGGAATAATGATTTGGGTTGGGACTATCGGAGGTATTTTGTTGGCCCATGAAGAGTCCCAGAAGGCGTAAAAATGACGTCAAATGCTTAAATAGCTTTTCTGAAGGAACACTTTGTACGATAGCTGAAGAAGCTATTTTTATGCAGGATAATGATCCCTCCCAAGCAGCAAACAAAAGCAAAGACTATTTGCAACAACTTGGGTTTTCTGGGCGACGAAAGATAGAGTGGCCTGCAAATTCACCGTATTTGAACTCAATTGAGAACCTTTCGAGTATCATGAAGCGACGCCTTTATGCAAGTGGACTCCAATTTAAGAACAAAGATGATTTATGGGATGCTCCCTAAGAGGTATCGCAGGGGATAACTGTTGACGATATCACACAGTTGACTCATACTGTGGACCAACGTCTTTTACAAGTATTTTATAATAAAGGATCTCATACCTGTTACTCATTATGTCAACGTAGAAATTGCTGTTCTAAGCATTTTTCCTAGTTCATGTAATGTTTGAATATTATTTCAATAAACAAGTTATGGGTATATTGTGTTTTTCTCAGCTGTGTTAATAACTTGACACGGTGAAATCAACAGATATTCCTATCCTCTGCCATAGTTTCACTAATACTGCTTAAAATACTTATTTTCGGGCTGAGGTAGCTTAATAGTATTGTAAACACTTTCTTAAAGTTTCATCGATTTTATTCACTCGTTCCTTAAATATTAAAAAAAATGTAAACTCGTTAATAATTAGATACGCAGTATATATATATATATATATATATATATATTTATATATATTTATATATTTTATATTTATATATATATTTATATTTATATTTATATATATATACTCATTTTTTTAAAACTTCATTAAAGGTCTTTGATTCTCAAACACATGTATGCATATGCTTATGTATGCATATATATATGTGTATGTGTGCGTGTGTGAATATATATATATATACATGTATGTGTGTGTGTCAGAGATCTAGGCTATGCTGAAAACTCGTTATAAAATTATTGAAAGATATATTGCTCTGAAAATGTCAGTTACGTTCGGAATTCATTAAAGTTTAAATGCAATTTCATGGACAGACTGATGAAAATATAAGACCTAAAATATACATCATAAAATGTTACATACATGCACATGTCAGTCAGCAACAACTAAACACACACACATACGGGTTTCACAATAAAACGGAAATAAAAAAAAACTCTGGAGAAATGTAGGTAAACTTTTTATTAGATGGTTTTCCTTAAATTGTAACGTACGATAAAAACACTACTGGCTGCGATTAATCTGATCTGTGTTGAGTTGGTTTTGTGAAAACAATATATATATATATATATATATATATATATATATATATATATATTTATATATATATATATATATATAGGCGTAACTACATATCAAGGCCGAGAAGTCACTCGAGAAAAAGTTTTAAAAGTGCACAGTAGAATTTGGACAATATAGTAATCGTTAGTAATGGAAATTCGGTAAATTTGTTAACTTATATGGAACGGCTCATCAAAATTGTGATAGTGTTTTCTGCTAGACGGGTGTTCCTTGTGAAGGTTTGGCGAGAAGAACCATGGATTGAAGATCCGTCGAGCCTTTGCCATGAAAATAACGATAAAGCCTAGACAAACTTGCAACATCTCTTCTGTGAGAAAGACGTTGCAGGAAAGAGAAAAGGACACCTCCTACGAGGCTACAAAGTCCTTTCTAGCTCCTGCCGAAATGTGGTAACAGTACTCAATCCTTGCACTACCTGGCTCTTACATAGATAGAGAATTGTATCAGTGGTGAGATATCTACTGGATCGATAGAAGTATCCGATCATTTTTCCAGTGGCCTTGGCAACGGATTTTATGTATGTCGTCCATATAAGATCAGTAGTAAAGGTCAAGCCCAGAAGCTTGTCAAAGCATGAGGCCTCCCCAAGACGAGATACATTCATTTCAATTGATGCCAGATGGGATCAGAGCCTTGATGACGTAAATATAAAAGCTTGGTTTAGATACATTAAAAGTAAAAGCCACCTCTTTCCCCATTGTACCAATTGCTAAAAATCAGAGGAGAGAGAATCAGGAAGAATTGGTCGTTTAAGGTCTTAGATGTGCTACCATAGATAGTAGTGTCTTCAGCATAAATATCTACGAATGATGTAAGGATGTGATTTGGAAGATCATTAATATAGATCAGGAAGGCAGTTGGTTCCAAGAATGGACCCTGAGTGACTCCACCATTAATACTTAGAGCTTCTGATTTCTGTCCACTAACCACTACTCTTATGAACCTATCAGGGAGAAATGAGTTAATAACTAAGACATTTTCAGCTACACCATAGCTGCCGATCCTGTCAAGTAAACCTTAATGCCATACTCTATCAAAGGCCTTAGATATGTCAAGAGTAATCGCCCTAGAAATGTAGGCTCCATCGAGAGATTCGCTAATCCTATGAAATATAACTCTAAGCACATGTACCGTAGATTTAGCAGAACGGAAATCATATTGCGTGTCACTAGGAAGGTTATTTTTTTCCTGAGATGGTTGATTACTTCTTTATTTAACACAGATTCCAGCAACTTACTCATGACGCACAGGCGATTTATTGGACTGTACTGAGAGGGAGATGAGCGATCACCTGAATTCTTAAATAGAGGTCATATGCTGAGATTTTCAAGGGTGATAGGGAGTAATTTTCCTTAAGACAACATTTAAACAGTTTTGTAAGTATGGCCGCTAGTTCTGGTTGAAATCTTTTGAGTACTATAATTGGAATACCGTTAGGGCCGATTGCTTTATTGAAATCAAGGTTTTTCATTACCTTGGCAACATCACGTGCATATATTTGTATATCACATAGCGTGTTTTCTGATACAGAAGGAATATTGGAGATTGGCAACCTTGGTTGCAAAGGGTAGCGTTCGCTGCAAAGTTCTTGGCAAAGAGTTTTGGTTGTGTCTGATGTTAACGAGATTGCCGCAGGTCCATTGATGATAGTTGGGATAGAGCACACGCTTTTGTTCAGGATTCTGTTTGATATTTGCCAAAACTGGTAGGAACCGAGCCGCTGCTCAGCAACTTTCGACTTAACGGAATGAGCACATAACTCTCCTGCGTTCTTTATTACTTTCTGACAGTGGTTGCTGGCAGTCCTGGAAGTAGCTGTAGTGTCAGTACTTCTCTTATGTTGGAAGCAATGGAAAAGGTGATTTCTGTGCGCAATGGCAGCAGCACATTCTTGAGAGACCCACGACGGGCTTTTAAGTTTTTGCTGGAATTTTTTCGAGGGTATGAAATGGTCTATACCTACAATTAACCATTGCGTCAATTCTGATACTATAGAGGACACATCCTTTTTTTACACGGTGGTCACCACTTATCAAGGCCCGGAAGCAACTCAGGGATAAGGGTTATTGCAAGTACAGTACGTTAGTGTGGAGATTTAATGAAGTGTTTACTTAAGAGGGCGGTTCATTAGGAATTTGTTAACGTTGGACTTAAAGACATCCAAGTTGTAGTCCGGAGGGAAGCAGGCAGTCGGAACAGAGTTCCACAGGCGTGAAGTTCTAATAAAGAAGCGTTGTTCATGGAATCTACCTTTTGATTTAGGTACAGATAAAGAGTGGGAAATTTTTCACAGTGGATTCAGCTAGACGGGTGTTTTTCGTGAAGGATTGGCGAGGGGGGACCAGAGATTGGAGTTCAGACGAGAACCTGCCATGGAAATAACGATAAAACAAGGATAGGCTCGCAACGTCTCTTCTGTGGAAAAGAGGTTGCAGGGTAGAGAAAAGGGCATCCCCCACTAAGCCACGAAGTCTATTTTGTAATCTGTCAAGGCAGGATAGGCTGTTTTTAGCAGCTCCTGCCCAGATATGGCAGCAGTATTCCATCCTTGGACGTACTTGGCTTTTATATAGATAGAGAATTGCATTAGTAGTGAGATATCTTCTAGAGCGGTAGAAGGATTCCACCATCTTTCAAGCGTCCTTGGCAACAGACGTGATGCACGTGTTCCATTTCAGATCAGGAGTAAAGGACAAACCGAGAAGCTTGTCAAAACATGAGGCTTCTCCTAGAGCCATCCATTTCAATTGATGCCTGATGGGGATCAGAGCGTTGATCCTTTTTAAACATCGAACGCAGAGGTAGATCTGATATAAATGTACGGATGCTATTCTAGTCAACCATAGATTATAGCTATACTGTACGATGGAGAGGTACGTCTGAGGACTTATTACATTTCATTTTTAGCTTAACTGATACAATGGATGAGGTTGGAAGATCCACTTGGAGACAGAACGAAAGCTGAACACAGTTCGGGGCAAGTTGTGAGAAAAGGTCTAGGGGGCTTGCATACCGGCTGTCAGTATGGAGCACACGGGTGGGTTCGTGAACAATCTGAGTGAGGTAAAATGCAATGGTGAAATCATGACAGAACCTCCCCTCATCATTGTTTTTTTTTTTTTTGGGAGTAAGTTAACCGTTCCACATTGTGATCATTAAAGTCTCCACATACATGAATATTAGCTGAAGGATAAGCAGATAGAACATGGTCAATTTTCTTAGATATACTTTTAAAGATAGTAACACCGCTGTTGTGGGGGCAATAGAGAGCCAATATAAATGCAGTAGTTTTAACAAGTTCAACCTGGAAGCACATATAGGCTAAGTTAGGATCTTCTCTGTAGATGCCCCTACTACATAGAAAGCCACCATTTTTATAAGCACATATTTCATGCCCACGGTTATTTTTGGGGTCATATTTAGAAGTTTAATTAGAGTATCCTTTAATTACGAATTCATCTATGGAAATAATTTGTCCAATGCCAGTTTCGCTTAGAAATAATATGTCTGGTTTAGTCTCCTGTAATTTGGTTTCAACCTCTAGGTTAGAACGTAGATCCCTGATGTTAGAGATGGAGACATGGTAGTGGGTGTCTACGTTAGAAGTTGGAGATCCAGGTTTCATCCTATTTTTTTGAAAGTTTGCATGGTGGAGTTTTGGGATTTGTGGACTAGGTCGACAGCCTCCTTAGTGATTAATCCAAGGTTCGGGTCCCTGACTATCTGGCGGATAAGATCATTCCAGATAAAACGTTTACCTCCAGCACTCTTACTAGTGACATGGCTACAAATATAGACATAGAAACAGAAAAATTCCGACATCTGTGGTGGCTGTTCACACAAAATACTGCCAACCTAGAATACAGCTTTTTCTTCTCTCTTTGCCAGAAAAATCACTCTGACTGAGTGACAAATAAAGAGAAGAGAGTGTAACGGTAGCTGCCGATAACGAATCCACAATGCATTGTTTACTCTCCATTAAAAAATATTAAGTATTCTACTTAACAAAAGTCCACTTGGCGTGTTTAAGGGAAGGTATCGTGA